>NC_133143.1:24319843-24633093 GCF_048418815.1 Hemitrygon akajei
GTTGGGGGGAGCTCGACTGGATTTGCCAAAGATTAGGAAAAATCCTTTGATAGAAATCATTTCCATCAACACTGGGTAAGCTTTAAAATATACTAATAAAATATTTAGCAGTACTTAAGAATGCAATTTTTTCCTAGTGCTCCAGATTTTTAATTGAAAGAGATTGTCAGATTCATGCCACGTCCAAAAATACACCATGGGGTTTATGTCATTTGCTTTCTCTTGTGTTTTTAGTCAGTTAGGTGCTGCATTAGTTTTTATCTATATGATATGACATGATGAGAAGCAGAGATCTTTGTGCTTGTGGAGATTATTTGCACAATAGTTCTGTGATCAGCCTTTCCTTTTTTGCTAACCAGCCATGTGAAGGTTAAACTATTCAGGCAAACCTATGCCACAACCTTGTGTACGTGATTTCATAAGGGTTGGTTAACAAATGGTAATTCAAAAATACGAGCAGATCACAGTCAATGTGTCTTTGTGTCGTTACTTGAGGATTTCTGCAATTCTTCCTTTTATGTTAATAGTTCTATATCTTCAAACCACAAAGTGAATCTGAGTTATATATATATTGAGTGTGATTGCGTTTTGTCTGAATTGCTGCCCATGGACCCCATGCAAATCAGCAGCTGCTGTTACCTTCAGTGATACCAGCAGAAGCCTTTGTACTGGAGGTCTCTACTTGTGAGGGAGAGCAGTCTGTAAGTGGAGACCAGGCCTCAGATTGCGCTCAGTCGTGAGCCCAGTGAGAGATCAGAAGTACTGACATCAGCGATCCAACTTCACTGCTAAATGCAAAATTGAAAATTGGAGACTGATTAAGGTCATAGAATCATACAGCATAGAAACAGGCCTTTCAACCCAACTGATCTATACTGGCCAAGGTACCAATCTAAACCTGTCCCGTTTGCCTTCATTTGGTCCATGACACCTTTTCTATCCATGTCCCTGTGTTAAGTGTTGTTAATGGACCTGCTTCAGCTTATTATTCTGAACAATATAGGATAGCAATATTTTAGAATTGACCAAGGGGAAAATGCTTCTCTTTTGTAAATAATATAATTTGACATTCTTCTTATATTCAAATCCTGCTTAGTGTTTATCCTCACATCTACACCTTTATCTAGTGGGTCAATATACTCCTCCGACTCCAGCCACTTGCAACACACCCAGTCCCTTCTACCTCATCATAACTGGCCTGGTTAGGATGATAGGCAAGCCCAAACTATGAAGGTAGTTTTTTTTTTAAAGATATAAATGAAGAGCCAGATTGGCAGGTCTGGAAACTTTTATTTCCAATTGCTGAAATTGACAATGGTGAAGGTCAAGGTTAAGGAAGTGACTGGGGGTAAAGAGAGAAGCAATTAGAGTAAGTAGGCAGGATGAGAGGATGTTAAACCATTCGTTCTGCTGATGTGTTGTCTCTCACCCAATCTCTGAATGTCCCCTCTAATCCTCCCTCAAATACCATTTCTCTGTTTCCATTGTTACACCACCCCATTCATTCCTTGTTCACTGCCCTCTTTCCTTAATCCTTGCTGTCCCACTCCCCCATCTCCTTTCTCCTCATAGTGTCATGATTCTCTATATCCACCTTCCCTGCTTTCGACTCTCTCCTTCCCCCTCATCTAACTCCGACTCCATTTCTTCTTCCCTCTGATGTTCTCCGTCCATCTCCTCATGCTTCCCTTCAAGTTTCTCACACTCTCTCTCTCTTTCATGGCCTTCCTGCCTTTCAGCACCGTCATCTTTCTTCCCCTCCATTATTGTCTTTTCCTTATCTCTCCCCACATCTTCTCTCTCTTGCTCTACTTCTACTATCTGTCCATTTCTTCCTTCCAAGTCCTCCCCCTCATTAAGCTAGCATTATGTTTGCACCCCTCCGCCCCACCTCTCCTGCTCCCTGCTTCCCTCTTTGTTTGAATGTCTCAGCCAGATGCTTTGGATAGATAATATGTGTGTTGGTGTTGTCTGACAGTGCACTGAGAGTGGATGTGAGACCTGAGTGTGAGTCTGGCTGTGAGGTCAGAGAGTGAACTGGGTCTGGGTTCTGAGTGTGTGTTTGGTTGGAGTCTGTCTCCTGAGAGTGAGCTGGCAGTGAACTTCTCATAGCGTGCTGTAGCTGTTTGTGTGGTTATAAGTTCCAGAGTAGTGTGTTAATGTAAGGTGAGGGGCCCGTGTTGTGGTAGTGCTTGGTTTGTAGGTTTGAGGACATGCTGTGTTTGTGGGGTGTGTGAATTAGGTCATTGTGCAGTCAGACACAGCACTGGTATTTGGATTTGAAGTTTTGTCAGCATGCTGGTGCTGCATTTGGCTGGCTTTGCTGATGCTGATGTCAGTTGTGACAGTGCAATGTGTTGGTACCTGGGCAAAGAAGGAGGAACTGCAAATAAATTGCTGGTGCCGTAAGGGAGGGGAGGTCCATTATTTTGTGATCCAGTAAGGTCTAACAGTTTGTAACTTTAAAACACATGTAAAATATTTTCTAGTTATCCTGTAAGAAAATTATTCTATTAATTTGTGATTGCATTAGCTGACATTTAACACGAATTACTTGACGGCCTAATAAATATATGCGGTTATATTTGCAGGTTTGCCTGCTATTTCCTTGGCTGTCCCAGAAAGTGTAAAAATTCCACAAGAAATGTGTCATCAGACTCCTGCTCTATTATTTACTGAAATTATCTATTATCCCCATTTCCCTTGATTCCCTCAGTATTAAAAAGTTTTGAATGAAGTTTGACCGAGTCCACACAGCCAATGATTAACTACCCTCTGAGTGAAAGACTTTCTCTTCATAAAGTTTTATACAGGTTATCTCCTATTTCTTTGGCTGGGACCTCTGGCCGAGGCTCTTCATTCATTTCCTGGACCCAGTCCGTTGAGCCTTGTAAGAATTGTTAATTTCAGTGAGGTATACTCTCATTCTTCCAAACTCTAGAAAAGCTATGCTTCTCAAAAAGCAAGCTTGCTTCCTCATGAATCAGTCTAGTGATTCGTTCCTGTACTCCGTCTGTGGCAAATACTTCCTTTCTGAGGTGAAGAGAGCAAAGCTGTAATTAATACCCCAGGTGTGGTGTCACCAAGGCCCCATTACATTTGCAGTTACGCTTCCTTTACTTCTCAAATTTTCTTACAGAAAAAAAACTATTGCACCAATTGCTTTCCTAAATGATTGAGGCACCTGCATTTTGGTTGTAGTGGCTTGTGCACAAGCACACCAAGGTGGGCTTCAGCCAATGTATTTTCATCTATTGGTTCAGCAAATTTATTTGTTGATTAATTTTTTATGAGGAAGTGTACAAGGTGTAAACCTACTGCAATGTTCCACCCATGAAACTAATGTTGTTGTTGAGTATCATTTGCCACATGATTATGTTACAGTGCCCCTTTCTGAACCATTTATTATTACACTGGTAATTTATAGTGCAACACCAATTAGCAACATCGGTCTCACTTGCAAAAACAATGTAGTTTGGAATGACTAAATTTGTTTCTTTATCTTGGCTGGAGTTTCTGAAGATAATTTTATTCAGTATAGTTTAAGCCTCATTTATAACATCTGTGCAAAAAGAAGCAGAGGCTTAAAAGAAGTGATTGTATAAATTGATAACAAAAATAAGTTACACCAAAGTATAAAATATTCTTTGTGACTTGTATAGAAGGTGGGCTTTCAAAGAACAACTAATATCTTAAAAGATGTCGGCCTGTAGTTTCCAATGAGGTGTAAATAGTTAACAGACCAAATGATTCTCTGTGTTCACCAGTACAGTGTATAAATACTTTAGACTGAAACGTACATTGTCATAGTGAGCTGTGTTGGATCTCTGTTTAATTTTTGATCCTCAGGGTTCTTCCAGGAGTCAAGAATGTTGCGCAGTTTTAATTGCAGCTTTCACTTTATTGTAGAGTACAAACAAGCATTACAAATACTAAACAACACACACAAAATGCTGGAGGAACTCAGCAGCCCAGACTGAATCTATGGAAAAAGAGTATAGTTGACGGTTTGGGCAGAAACCAGTCCTGATGAAGGGTCTCTGCCTGAAACATCGACTATACAGTACTTTTTTTCCATAGATGCTGCTTGGTCTGCTGAGTTCCTCCAGCATTTTGTGTGTGTTGCTTGGATTTCCAGTATCTGCAGATTTTCTCTTGTTTGTGATTACAGATACTAAGCATACTAAATAAAGAACTGAGTAAAGAGGGAAATTAATGCTAAAGGATGTGAGACAAAGGATTAAAAGAAATATAAGAGAAGTAAGAGATGGCGCTTCTGAAAAATTTATTACTTTTATAGATGAGATTAAGAAAATTCCTTTCGTAGCATTGAATTAATAGGCTACATAATTAAAACAGTTACATCATGGGGATAATGTGCTTATACATAGCCAATGAAAAATGAGAAAGGTGACAAAATGTTATACTGCTTTTTGCCAGTGTGTGTGTGAAAAATATGAGTTTATTAAAAAGTACAAATCCAATGAAAAGTATTATTTTAAAAAAAGCAGTGGTTTCTAACAGCCCGCCTTTATGATTCTATAAGACACTGGCAGAATCACATCTGAAAATTAAGAGTAATCGCTTTTAAATAAACACAAAAAATGCAGATTATGATAATGTCTAATAAAAATGTCCAATAATTATATTTGTGCTTTAAATCTTCCAACAGTACTTAATCTGGAGTCACTTTAGCTCACTTAGAGTGGCTGGCGTGTGTCCACTTATTTTTACCTTTTACCTTAACTGGTGAATTGGTAACTGGCAGCAGTACTTGGTAAGAACCTTCCCACTGAGCTCTCAGGGGTTCCTGCTTCCTTTCATAGATAGATAGATAGATAGATACTTTATTCATCCCCATGGGGAAATTCAACTTTTTTCCAATGTCCCATACACTTGTTGTAGCAAAACTAATTACATACAATACTTAACTCAGTAAAAAAAATATGATATGCATCTAAATCACTATCTCAAAAAGCATTAATAATAGCTTTTTAAAAAGTTCTTAAGTCCTGGCGGTAGAATTGTAAAGCCTAATGGCATTGGGGAGTATTGACCTCTTCATCCTGTCTGAGGAGCATTGCATCGATAGTAACCTGTCGCTGAAACTGCTTCTCTGTCTCTGGATGGTCCATCATCCCCATCATCACGCTTGCATGTTTTCACTCTCTTAATTTTTAATGGGGCAAGTCTTGCCAAGGCTGTCAGACCATTTGCAGTTCCTTGGTGTTCCAAAGGTCTTGCTGTACTTGGGGTCTAGTCATTGTTGGCTCCCTTTCAGCATGATTGACATCATTGTTAACACCGCCCACTGGCTTAGCCGAGCTGCCCACCAAAGGTCTTCCAAATGCCGCACAGATTCACTTCATTTCACTTTGCAACTCTGAATAGAGTTTTTGAGTACAGACATAATTTGCATGCTGCATTTTAACCCCTTCTGCTAATACAGAAATCAGTTTTTTTGCTGATCTATTGAAAAGTAATATTACTGGAATAATTTTCTTGTAGTGAACTTGGTTTGGAAATTTTAGCTAGGTAGAACACAGAATCGTTATGACTTTGACAATGTGAATTATGTTTCTTCTAGAACAGGGATTCCCAAACTTTTTTATGCCGTGGACCAAATACCATTAAGCAAGGGGTCCTTGGACCCCAGGTTGAGAACCCCTGTTCTAGAAGAAAGGGTCAGGAAGGCCAGTGGGCAGTGGTGGTAACTCATGGCTCATTTGTCCCTGGTTCAATCTTGACCTTGGGATTTGTTTGTGTGAAGTTTACACATTCTCCCTGTCACTTGAGTTTTCTCCCACATCTCAGGATGTGCTGGTTGGTTCTTGCATGGGCATGTAAGAGCAAATGTGTTCCAGGGATATACTTGGGAATGGGATTGTTGAGAATGCTGTGAGTTTCCTTAATTTCTACTCCCTTGTTGCTTTCAGTATTTGACATCCTTTAAAGGAAAGATTGATTTTAGAACAGGTACTTAGGGTGTTGTAATTTACTAATTGTACTTAATCATGGGAATTTGATTTGTGTTGCCAACCATGTTGTGGTAGTTAACATCTTATAGGGTCCTTTTAGATTTAGTTGCAAAAAGATTTGCATCATAGAACACCAGACCCTCATTTCAGAATCAGAATCAGGTTTAGTATCACTGGCATATGCCATAACATTTGTTGTTTTGTGACAGCAGTACTTTCCAATACATAATAATAAAAGTTATAAATTACAATAAGTAGTATATATAAAAAAGAAAATTACATTGAATAAGTAGTGCAAAGAGAGAGGGGAAAAATACTGAGGTAGCTTTCATGGATTCATTGTCCATTCAGAAATCTGATGGTGGAGGGAAAGGTGTGTCTCTTCAGGCTCTTGTACTTGCTCCTTGATGGTAGCAATAAGAAGAGGACTTATCCTGGGCGACAGGGGTCCTTAATGATGGATGCAGCCTTTTGAGGCAATACCTTTTGGAGGTGTCCGTGTTACTGGGGAGGCTGGTGTCCAGGCTGAGTTTACAACTTTCTGCTGCTTTTTCCGATGCTGTGCAGCAGCCCCTGCATACTAGGCGGTGATGCAACAAGTTATAATGCTCTCCACGGTACATGTGTGGACATTTGTGAGTGTCTTTGATGATATATCAATTCTCCTCAAATTTCTAATGAAATATAGCTGCTGTTGTTCTGCATCAATTTGTTGGACCCAGGATAGATCATCAGAGATGCTGACACCCAGGAATTTGAAATTGCTCACCCTTTCCACTTCTCATCCCTCGATGAGGACTGGTGTGTGTTCCCTCCACTTTCTCTTCCTGAAGTCCACAATTAGTTCCTTAAAACAGGCTCTCACTTTTAGTATTGGGTTGGTGATATATTCGGAGGGACGAGTGAGTGTGTGTGTGTGTGTGTGTGTGTGTGTGTGTGTGTGTGTGTGTGTGTGTGTGTGTGTGTGTGTGTGTGTGTGTGTGTGTGTGTGTGTGTGTGTGTGTGTGTGTAATTTATTGACCATTCTGTATTGTGGAACTGTGACAGACAGTTGTTTTCATTTTTTGAATTTTTGTAATTAACTGATAGATCTATTTTCCATTTTAATTTTAGTGATTGCAGTCCTAATTTCAAAGCACAACATTGTATCTGGGGTGACATAGAATCACAAAACCTGTGGCACAGAAAAGGGCCTTTCTGGGACTCTTCATCTATGCCAACTGTCTATGCTAATCTTATTTGCCTGCTTTAGGCTGCACACACTGTTCCTATCCAAGTATCTGTCTAAATATGTTTTAAATGTTGTAATTCAATCTACCACTTGTTTTAGATATCCATCACTCATTTAGAGAAATACTATTTTGTATTCAGCCTTTGATTGCACTTTAGTGAAGAAATAACCACATTGGGTAAGTTTGCCATTGTTTGTAAATGCAAGGTGATCATTTACCAGTTCTGGAATTGAGGTGGGTGTGTTTGTGAGACATGCAGTTGTGTTAATTCTGATGTACGATTCCCACGAGCAGTGAAGCCTTCGTTATTTACTCTCCTATTCTCAGCATTCTCACGTCTTTTCAATGTGAACCAGTAGGAGTTGGGGTCAGCTTCCACCTTTTAACTCCAAAGCTATAACCTCACGTTGTTACAGTGAATCCTTAAGACCTGTTGGTTTCTGCTTACTCTTGAGTTTAATTTCACCACAGGGCTTTGAGTTTGAGCAGGTTCACTGAAATGCAAATTGCTGCTGATTTCAAATTACACTGTTAAAGCAGGGATCATTGTTTAATATAGGTTGATTTTTACACTTATGCTTGTGACTCTTAGTGGCTAATCCGGCAGAGTTAGCACTTATGAACTAGTCGGGAATACTGGCAGTTATTTAAGTTGATTTTGTTTTTATGTCCCCCAGCCTTGTGGATGCAGATATCTGTAAGATATCCGGATTTTACTTCTATTATTGGTTGACACCTGTGTTAGTATTAAGATTTTACTCATTTCCAAAGAAAGCATTTGAGGATAAAAATATGCTATGTTGGTGTGTGGGGCATGGGTTACCAATGGACTTCCCAGCACAATCTTCGCTGATTATATTTGATGCAAAATGATGCATTTCATCATTTGTTTTGATGTACATCAGACAACTAAAGCTTATCTTTATAAGTATGAGAGGTTAACCAAAATGCTATTGCTATACGTAACCTCTCCATGGAAAGAGAACTGCATATGTCTAAATCAACAGCTTTCAAGTATAAACCATAAAAACTTCCCTCCGATGTGAATTTTGTTAACATATGTTGGAGATACTGAGAATAAATAATTTCTCACCTGTCAAATTTTCTAGAACAAAGCTGATAGGATTTGATAACTTCGCAGCACATTTGGGTACTTGGCACATGCTGGGAGTGCAGACAGAAAAACAAATTTTAAGGAAAGTTAATTATAACTGTGTATATCAGTAACAAAAATTGCTTCTCTAGTGGCAATGATTGGTGGACAGAAATTCCAGGCACTGTGGAGGGGGATGGCAAAGCTGATCAATCAAAGATCAGTTCTGCTTCATTGTGTAAAATCATTTTGATCTATTTTTAGGAATTTAAGCTTGCAAACATTGTGGCCACTGACTTTCATTGCTTTGCAAGTGAATTGTACTTAAATCTTCAAGGAAAGGTTGGTTACCAGTGGAGTTAAGCAGGAGTATGGATCTTTTAATCTGCTTAATATCAAACCTGAGTCACACATGTGGTAGGTAGTGGTAGAGGCTGTGATACTTTGTACCAGGGTCATGGCAAATCAGGATTAAGTCAAATTCTGTAAGTTACACTATTAATTAATTAAAATAGTTTTAAAAAAAGGTGACTGGATAAATCACTTAGCTAATACCAGATTTGATTTTAAGGTCTGAAGGTTATTAAGGCAGAAAAAGAAGACAGGTGGGAAGGTATTAGCCTTAATTGTGCAGAATTAAGAGGCATCAGCCTTTCACAGCTCAGCACGTCGCCGGCCTTCATGTGTACGTGGTGAAAGGTAGATGTCCATGGTGTACTAGAGATCGAAAACTGGCTTATCTGACCATCTGCTCCGTTTCTTGTTGGTAAGCTTGATTGTGTGAGCTCTATTTAGCCTTGCAGTCATGAATATAGACAGAGTGGAGCAGTGGGTTAAGCATGATCCTTGAGGTACTCGTGTGTTATTTGTCAGCAAGATGCACTGACGATGGTCTCACAGTGAGGAAGTTGAGGATGCATTTGAAGAGGATGGTGCAGAGGTCCAGGCTTTGAAACTTAGTTATTAATATTGATGGTGTTGAATGCCAAACTGCCATTGATAATGGTTTGCGGTTGATTAGGAAGAGTGGAGAGCCAGTGAGATTGTGTTCTCTATAGGCCTGCGGTAGTGGTAGGTGAATTATATTGGGTCCATGTCCTTGCTCAGGCCGGTGTTAATTCTAGCCATGACCAACCTCCCGGGTTTTTGTTATGATAGGTTTGAGTGCTACCAGGCGACAGTAATTGAGGCAGCTCACCTGCTCTTAGGCAGTAGAATGATTGTTACCTTTTTGAACTCAGATCATAGTAGTGAGAAGCTGGAGATGTCTTTGAACACTACATCCAGTTGGTCAACCAGATTTTCAGTCCCAAGTCAGGTACACCATCAGGGCCTGCTGTCTTGCAAGGGTTCAGGGTCACTAGATGCTGTTGGGGAGTCGTACATGTAGTATTATTCTCCCTTTCAAAGTGTACATTAAAAGTGTTGAGCTCATTGGGGTGTGAAGCAACACTGTTAATTATGCTGCAAGCTTTTGCCTTATTGAAATTAATGCCATGCAAACCGTACAGCACTCGTAATTGTCTTTTTGCTTTCACAGTGGGCCTTTCATAGGCCATTCCTGTATGTCATGTAGGATTATGGATTTCTGGTCTTGAATGGCATAGTTCTAGTCTAGCAAACAGTAAATCTGGTTCATCCAGGGATTCTGGTTTGGGAAGATCTGTTTGAATTTTAGGATGTGAGCATGAACATTTAAACTGGAGACCAGTCAGCCTACAGCAGATTGCCTGCAGGTGGAATTATTTTAACACAAGCCACAAATATAATTCAGTTGAAACTATTTTATGTTCAGTACTTTAAAATCTGACCATTTATGTGTTAATTTTCAGAAAACATTCTCTCATTCCTAAATATTGGCATTTTATAGATAAATATTTTAGCATTTTCTTTGTTTGATAGAAACAGTAAGTAACCACTTTAAGCTTCACTTTTCCCTTTTCATGGAAAGAATAAGTGGAAATGACTAAGATAAAAGATGAATATAGTCAAGTTTGTTGAGGATGATGCAGTGTGTGTGCCACTATGTTTCTGTGAACACACAGCAAAGTGCAGGAGGAACTCAGCAGGTCAGGCAGCAGCTATGGAGGGAAATGAGCAGTCAACATTTCGGGATGAGACCCTTAATTGGGACTGAATCTCTTACTTTCATGTTTCAGTTAAAATGTTTATAAATTCTTTAGATGTTTGTTTAACTTGTAATGTTCATCAGAGGCACAAAAATCTGAAGTTAATATTGTATTATTAAATAAGGGTGTTCCATACAAGTGGTCACAGGATTCATAAATATGTACTAGGACACAAACTCTTAAACTGATATTTAAGAAAATGTTCATTCTTTGACCTTATTTCACATTGTCAGTTATGTGTACTTTATAGTTTGTCTGTTTTATACAAAATGCCAAAAAATGGAAATTACAGCACTTAATGCTTATCAAGCAGATCAGTATAAATAATGGGATGCATGAGTTGCTTGAGTATAATTGTATAAACTTGGCCATCATTCTTTCAGCCTGAAACATACTTACCCTCAAGAAATGGAGAGAAAAATGCCTACACTTTTCTGATGTGGTTTATGCAGGTGCATAAGGGGCAATGGGAGGGGAGTAACATTTAACTTGATTAAGAGTTAATCAGCTTGCTATCTTTCTAATAGCAGTGAAAAATAAATTTCTTGGTCCAGCAAAGAAATTAAAATTATTTGTCGAAAGTAAATGAGAAATAACTTTCAACCTCCTATTTTCCTTTCACGATCTTGAATTTGGAGATTATTTAGATTGAAATTTGTACTTCTCGTATTATTCCAGATGCCTGAATGCTTGTACATACTGCAAAACTAAACATGCAAGAGGAGACTTGGCCAGTTACTCTGTGGAAGAGCTGGTAGACAGAGCCATCCAATCATTCCAAGGTAAAATTCAACAATGCTATCAGAGGAGCAGTATCTGGGCCATCTGGAAGATTGAGCTGAAAAATGGCAGATGGAATTTAATGCAGACAAATTTGATATCTTGCACTTTGGGCGAATAACCAGGATAGGTCTTAATCAGTGAATGGCATGGCACAGAGGATTGTGGTAGAACAAAGGTATCTGGGAATACAGATTCATAGCTTCTTGAAAGTGGCATCACAGGTAGATAAGGTCATAAAGAGAACTTTTGGGACATTGGCCTTCATGATTCAGAGTACTGAGTCCAGAAATTCTGATGTTATTTTGAAGTTGTATAAGGCAATGGTAAGACCATATTTGGAGTATCGTGTGCAGTTTTGGGTCACCTATTATGGGAAAGATATCAGTAAGATAGAGTGCAGAGAAAATTTATAAGGTTGTTGTCTGGACTTGAGGATTTGATTTATAAGGAAAGGTTGAATAAGGTAGGACTTTATTTCCTGGAGCGTAGAAGAATGAGGGGAGATTTGTTAGAGGTGTACAAAATTATGAGAGGTATAGATAAGGTTTTTTGCAATGAGATTGGGTGAGACTAGAACTAGAGGTCATAGGTTAAGGGTGAAAGGTGACATTTAAGGTGAACCAGAGAGGAAAATTCTTCACTCAGAGTGTGGTTAAGAGTTTGAAACTAGCTGTGCCAGCATAAGTGATGGACGTGGGTTTGATTGCAACGTTTTAAGATAAGTGTGGATATACATGGATGGGAAGAGTATGGAGGGCTATGGTTCAGATGCAGCTTGAGGGACTAGGCAGATTGACAGCTTGGCATGAATTGGACATTGAATGAATTATTCAAGATGGGGATAATGATTTGTTATTGTACTTCTGAGAAAAGATGCTGTGTGCTTTGCAGTGTATCAGATTTAATTGTTCATACAGTGTATCTTGTACTTACCCTGATGAACTAAAATGATGTGTGTACTGCAGGTGGCAAACTAGAAGTTCTTTGCAATATTGTAAATATCCTTACATAATGCCTATTTAAGTTCACTTTCTAGCTGGTGTCACTTGATGGTAATCAGAAAGGGGGATTATGACACTGGAACAGTTACTTAGGTTAGTTGTTGGCCTCAAAATGATTTTTTTTTTGTTAATCTTGGGCACCTCAGCAGTGAATACTGGCCATCAAACACTAAACCCTAGTGTCCTGTTTTACTTGGCTATTGTGGTAGTATAAAATTTAATATGATGCCTTATATCCACTGGGCATCATGGCATTGTTCCCTGCTGCTGTCTTAAGTTATTGCTGCTAACATAAATTGCACTTTGCATTAAAATAAGATATAAAGGCAGGACAAAAGCTATTGTGAAGTGTTTCAAGTAATATCATAGTGTTAGAGTTCCTGCTATTAGTCTTTTGAAGAAGTTAAATAAATTTCATCGTTACAAACATGTATTTCAGGAAGGTTATAAGGGAATCTGATGGAACTGTGCTGCATTCTGAATAGGCAAGGCAGAAACCTGTGAAGCTTCATCCTCTGATTAGTTTAATATACTGTGTATTACTTAAACATATGTTTGCATGGCAACGTGAGGAGATGCTATATAAATACAAGTGATCCACATAAGAGATTCTACAGATGCTGGAAATCCAGATTAACTCACACACTTTGCTGGAGGAACTCAGCAGGTCAGGCAGCATCTATGGAGAGGAATAAAGAGTTGCATTTCAGACCAAGATCCTTCATCAGGACCAAAATGTTGACTGTTTACTCCTCTCCTTAGATGCTGCTTGATCTGCTGAGTTCCTCTAGCATTTGGGATGTGTTAGTGTAAATACAGGTGGTTATCATGAAACTGGTGTTCAGTTGTAGTTAATCTTATTTCCATTTATAAGTAAAGCTTGATTGCATTTTCATGCAACAGCAAGAGTATTTGTAAATTGAATCATAAATTTAAAAACATAACTTCAAAAATGCCATCCTTCAGCTGTCAATGCCCACTGTTGCCTATAACTGCACCTGTGTTGTTTATGAAAGTTTAGTAGTTGCAATAATGTGCATAACTAATAAATATAGTTATAATTTAAGGTACATGTTTAAATCCAGAAGTTCTGGAAACCTGGTGCAAAGTTGTTTGTACAGCCAGCCAAAATTTGCAGTTTGCCTTTTGGGAATCCAGGTGTATCTGGTAGTCTATGTCAATGGCATTATTAGGCTTTTACTGCTGTAGATTGTCTCCTTTAGTTAGAAAAGAATGGAATGGTCTAACTGGCTTTGCACATGGTAACCTATAGAGAAGGTAATAGTTCCAGTTTGTCCACTCTCAGAATATAATCACAATGATTTTGTTTGACAGTTTATTTGTTATATGTGAACTAAATGTCTGAGGAAGGTGAAAAGAGGAACTTTTATAAAGCGTTTGAAAATATTCTGGAAGTTGTTACATTTATTTTGATATGTGGTGAGAAAAAGAGAAATAAATAGCTGATGGAAAATACTTGAGTTTATAACTGTAGAAGTTATGAGCAAAGGAACTGAAAAAGTTTATACCTGTCAAGAAGAGAGAACAATTGCTTTTTAACATCTGTGTTCAAATCAAATGGCTGTGTAATTCTTCTTCGGATTGAATGTTACCACATTGCCTCTTAAATAAATTGGTAAATATTTAACAAAACTGTTGAGAAATAATCAAAGAACACTTTAGTTCTCTAAACTAAAAATGAATGTTTTTCTCCATATAACATCTTGAAACATTGCTAATTATTATGGCAATGGTTTGCAAATTCTATGAGGTTGTCAATCTAAGGACAGGTAGTTGTTTCAGAATTCCAGCTTTGGACAACTTCAATGAACTCTGACATGGTTTGAGGAGCAGTGTAAATCCAAGTGCAGAAGCTATTGATTACACCGTTATTTCCTTTTATAATTTGTACTACAAAATTAGGTATCTGAGCTTGATCCTATTTTTTTCATGTCATTCAGCCAAATGATCATATCTTAATTTTTTTAAAAATCTACTTTGACAGAATCATAATCCTTTTCAAAGAATACAATAACTTTATATTTAAAGATCTGTTGCAAGCCATTGCACTTGAGTAGGAAAGTTTTGAACAGTCATCAGATCAACAGCAGAGTATGATTGGAGAATGCATTTTTGGTTGGCGAAGCTCTGTAGAAGCTATGTGTTCATAATAGCAGCATCTAGGAGAGTATATTAAATATTCAGTTGACCATAAGTGGAATGATATCAAACAATGATAAAAAACAAAACTGTTCCTTGATCTCCCTCTGTTGATATTATTGATCAAAGTGTACTATGCTAACGCCATTCAAAGATTCAACTTCATTGCTATTGATTTCCTGCTGGCTTTATACCAGCACAGCAAAGAAACTGGCCATTTGGTCCACCATATCCCTGCCGAGTCCCCATTTCTGATTCATGAGATAGGTGTATACATCTCTGCACGGCCAAAATCTGTGTATTTAAATGTTGTACCCTTATTAGACCCCTACAATGCATCAGTTCACACTTGTCAGGACTAAGTTCCACCTGCCATTGTGTTTAGCTTAAGACTGTTGCAGTCCTCGCTAACTACTTTTTCAGAATTTGGAATTAGGTGATTTCTCCCTCACTAGAGAGAGGTGAAGTGAAGAGCTGGGAAGCTGATAGGTGAAAGCAGTAAAGGGCCGGAGAAGGGAGAATCTGACAGGAGAGGACAGAAGACCATGGAAGGAGAATGGGGAGGAGCACCAGAGGGAGGCGATGGGCAGGCAAAGAGATAAGGTGAGGGAGAGAAAAGGGGATGGAGAAGGGGGGTGGAACAGTTACCATAAGTTTGAGAAATCGATGTTCATGCCATCAGATTGAAGGCTACTCAGGCAGAATATAAGGTGCTCCTCCAACCTGAGTGTGGCTTCGTTGCAGCAGTAGAGGAGGCCATGAACTGACATGTCGGAATGGGAATGGGAAGTAGAATTAAAATGGACGGCTGCCAGGAGGTCCTGCTGAGGGTGTAAGAAAGCATCTATAGATCTTGGGTATTAATCT
The DNA here is from genome assembly GCF_048418815.1 of Hemitrygon akajei. NCBI lineage: Eukaryota > Metazoa > Chordata > Chondrichthyes > Myliobatiformes > Dasyatidae > Hemitrygon > Hemitrygon akajei. The sequence goes on from NC_133143.1 coordinate 24,335,087, forward strand.
TTCAGTCCAAAGAACTTGTTCTGTGCTGTATATAAGGCAATTACTTTACATTTAGTTATCCTCTGCTTTGGCTGTTCTGAATTTCCATCCATATTTTAATATGTAGTTTGCAGGTAGACTTTATTTGATTATCTGTGTCTGTTCCAGGAAAACACATTTCAAATTCAATCATAAAGGCTTAGAATTTTCAAGCAATGCAGTAAGAAGAATGGTACTGAGAATGTGCCAGGAATTAATTGTAATGAATGAATCCAATTTTTAAAATTTCAAAATACACAGTAATTATTTCATTAAAATTTGCATGTCTGAGATTTATGACTTTTTCCATCATAAGTTATCCGATATACATTACATTAACCTGTCGAGTAATCATTCATATACTCGTATGGTTTTTAAGATGGTTTTCAACTAATTATTGTACATTGAAGCAGAGCCGTAGTGCCTTAGCTGTGGCTGTCCAGCACAGTGGCTGTGCTGTGGACACACCCAACTTCTGTGCTACCCTCAGCAAATAGTCCTGGATCCTAGAAGTGTGAAAAACTTGATCATGAACAGTATGTTACTCCAGAATACCACTGAAGTTTAGGCATAGCAGAATGCATTTTCCACCATGGTTCCCAACAGCAGGTAAAGCTTGTCAGAGCACATCCCTGAGAGCAGTCTATCCTCCACAAAGTCCTGTGTTATGCAGCTGTTTTGAACAAATGTCAACAAATAGTTTCTACATCTCTTCCCAGATCTGGCGTGTTCAAGAAGGCTATGGGCAACAGCCTCTAAATGGGTGCAGTCAGCAGAAACTAACCATGCTAATAAAGGGTGTGGTGTATTTTGCAGACATGGGTTGCTTCACAAGAGTTAACATTTACATGCTTATGGGTCACTCAGACATAAACTCCTCCCCCCCATTTGATTTTCATTAATTTTTTTGTTTTTGTGCATTTTATGCAGTCCTGTGTAGATCTGTAGTCTAGTGTAGCTTTCTCTGTTTTTTTTCACATAGTTCAATCTAAGTTTTTGTACTGTGTCATGTAACACCATGGTCCTGAAAAACGTTGTCTCATTTTTACTATGTACTGTACCAGCAGTTATGGTCGAAATGACAATAAAAATGACTTGACTTAACTTGATATCTGTGAGGAAGTTTTGCTAAAGCAAAATAATTTTACTTTACCAATCACCCTACTTAATTCAATTAAAATGAATTACCAGTCCAATTAGAAAAACATCTCCCTTTCACATTTCTAGTACTTAAGGAACAAAGTGCAAGACCCTACTTTATAGTGTTTAACATGAAATTCTCATTAAGTGTGGATTTTTGGCTTAAGTACAAATATAAACATTTGTTTCATTCTTATTAATTATAAACAGTTGATAGAAATCTTGGGCCAAATATTATTTTTCTTGGCAGACTATCTTCTTATCAGAACTTTGGTCACATAGTGTAAATTAGCTGCGTCTTTGAGAAAAGAATCTGCTGTTCTTGTAACACTAGCAGGCAGTTGAACATTGAATCTTACTAAGAATTTTTAAAACTAGCAATATGCATATGTTTTTCAATATTCCATATTGATACCCTTTGCATGTGTGAATGAATCCAGCAGTCCCTTTTCTAGATACTCTTTTCCTGATCCCCAGGAGAACATGGAGCATTTCCAACCTCTCTAAATGAAAACCTGTCCAGATGTCTTGCTAACCACTACACTGGAGTTTCAAATGCTGAATGCACATCTTCATTCATGCATCAGTTGGGTCTTGTTATAAATATTGAAGTAGGCCAGGAAATAGGAAAAGTAAATGCTTTGAGATGTGTCTATTTTAATGCAAGGAGTATCATAAACAAAGCAGATGAACTTAGATCAGTACTTGGAGCTATGATGTTGTGGCCATTACAGAGACTTCGATGGCTCAGGGGCAGGAATGGTTACTTAGAGTGCCAGGCTTCAGATGTTTTAGAAAAGACAGGGAGGGAGACAAAAGAGGTGGGGGCATGGCACTGCTGATCAGAGATAGTTTCACGGCTGCAGAAAAGGAGTAAGTCACGGAGGGATTGGCTACTGAGTCTCTGTGGGTGGAAGTTAGGACAGCAAGATGTCAATAACTCTACTGGATGTTTTTTATTGGCCACCTAATAGCAATAAGGACATCGAGGACCAGATAGAGAGACAGATTCTGGAAAGATGCAATAATAACAGGGTTGTCATGGGAGATTTTAATTTCCTCAATATTGATTGGCATCTCCCTAGAGCAAGGGGTTTAGATGGGGTGAAGATTGTTAGGTGTGTTCAGGCAGGTTTCCTGACACAGTATGTAGATAAGCCTACAAGAGGAGAGGCTGTATTGTTCTGGTATTGGTAAGTGAATCTGGTGAGGTGTCAGGTCTCTCAGTGGGAGAGCATTTTGGAGATAGTGATTACAATTCTATCTCCTTTACCACAGCATTGGAGAGGGGTGGGAAGAGACAAGATAGGAAAACATTTAATTGGAGTAAGGGGAAATATGAAGCTATCAGGCAGGAACTTGGAAGCATAAATTGGGAACAGATGTTCTCAGGGAAATGTGTGGCAGAAGTGTGGCAAATCTTCGGGGGATATTTGCATGGCATTCTGCACAGGTATGTTCCAATGAGACAGAAAAGATAGTAGGGTACAGGAACCATGGTGTACAAAGGCTGTTGAAAATCTAGTCAAGAAGAAAAGAAAAGCTTATGAAAGGTTTAAAAAAACTAGGTAATGATAGAGATCTAGAAAATTATAAGGCTAGCAGGAAGGAGTTTAAGAATGAAATTAAGAGAGCCAGAAGGGGCCATGAGAAGGTCTTGGTGAGCCGGATTAAGAAAAAACCCAAGGCAATCTACAGGTATGTGAAGAGCAAGAGGATAAGATGTGAGAGAATAGGACCAGTCAAGTGTGACAGTGGAAAAGTGTGTATGGAACTGGAGGAGATGGTGGAGGTACTTAATGAATACTTTGCTTCAGTATTCACTTTGGAAAAGGACCTTGGCAATTGTAGGGATGACTTGCAATGGACTGAAAAGCTTGGGCATTTAGACATTAAAAAGAAAATGTGCTGGAGCTTTTGGAAAGCATCAAGTTGGATAGGTCACCGGGACCAGACAAGATATACCCCAGGCTACTGTGGGAGGCAAGGGAGGAGATTGCTGATCCTTTGACAATGATCTTTGCATCATCAATAGGGATGGGAGAGGTTCTGGAGGATTGTAGATTTTGTTCCCTTATTCAAGAAAGGGAGTAGAGATAGCCTAGAAATTATAGAGCAATATAATTCAGTGGTTGGTAAGTTGGAGAAGATCCTGGGAGGCAGGATTTATGAACATTTGGAGAGGCATAATATGATTAGGAGTAGTCAGTCATCATGACTTTGTCAAAAGCAGGTCGTACCTTATGAGCCTGATTGAATTTTTTTTGAGGATGTGACTACCTTGATGAATGTAGAGCAGTAGATGTAGTGTATATGGATTTCAGCAAGCATTTGATAACGTATCCCATGCAAGGTTTATTGAGAAAGTAAGGAGGTATGGGATTCAATGGGGCCTTGCTTTGTGCATCCAAATTGGCTTGCCCACAGAAGGCAAAGAGTGGTTGTAGACGGGTCATATTCTGTATGGAGGTCAGTGGCCAATGGTGTGCCTCAGTGATCTGTTCTGGGACCTCTTTTCGTGATTTTTATAAATGACCTGGATGAGGAAGTGGAGGGATGGGTTAGTAAATTTGCTGATGACCCAAAGGTGGGAGGTGGTGTGGATAGTGTGGAGGGCTGTCAGAGGTTACAGTGGGACATTGATAGGATGCAAAACTGGACTGAGAAGTGGCAGATGGAGTTCAACCCAGATAAGTGTGAGGTGGTTCATTTTGGTAGGTCAAATATAATGGCAGAATATAGTATTAATGGTAAGGCTCTTGGCAGTGTGGAGGATCAGAGGGATCTTGGGTCTGAGTCTATAGGACACTCAGAGCTGCTGTGCGGGTTGACTGTGTGGTTAAGAAGGCATACGGTGCATTGGCCTTCATCAACTGATTGAGTTTAAGAGCCAAAAGGTAATGTTACAGCTTTATAGGACCTTGGTCAGACCCCACTTGGAGTACTGTGCTCATTTCTGGTTGCCTCACTACAGGAAGGATGTGGAAGCCATAGAAAGGGTGCAGAGGGGATTTAGAAGGATGTTGCCTGGATTGGGGAGCATGCCTTATGAGAATAGATTGAGTGAACTTGGCCTGTTCTCCTTGGAGTGACGGAGGATGAGAGGTGACCTGATAAAGGTGTATAAGATGATGAAAGGCATCAATCGTGTGGGTAGTCAGAGGCTTTCTCCCAGGGCTGAATTACCCAATACAAGAAGGCACAGTTTTAAGGTGTTTGGAAGTGGGTACGGAGGAGATGTCAGGTAAGCTTTTTACGCGGAGAGTAGTGAGTGCGTGGAATGCACTGCTGGCGACTGTGGTGAAGACGGATACAATAGGGTCTTTTCAGAAGCTCCTAGACAGGTACATGGAACTTAGAAAAATAGAGAGCTATGGGTAACCCTAAAGTAAGTATATGTTCGGCACATCATTGTGGGCCAAAGGGCCTGTATTGTGCTGTAGGTTTTCAATGTTTCTCAAAGTTATTATCTCAGCCTAGTAGCTTCACAGGGGCATCACCTACTCCCAGCCACCTTCAGCTACTTTGTATTTGACCTTCCTTCTGACCATGTCGAGAACTGTGAATGTTAGTTGATGACACAACTTTCATTACCAATTGCAGTTCTTGAGATCTGCAGTCAGCAGGACCTGGGTAACTTTCAAGCTCAGACCACTAAATGGCTTCAGAGATGTGAGGCATCATAAGTGAATGTTGTCGGGACTCAAGCATCTGAGTTCCAGGGAAAGGTTGGACAGATTAAGACTTTTTTCTCTAGAACATAGGAGACTCAGGTGTTACCTATGTCCTTTTAAAGGCGTATAAAATCATGAGGGGCATAGATAGGTTGAGTTAGAAATATTCATGAGAGATTGTAAATTGCAGTGATTCAGCATTCTATCTATTCATTGATCCTAACTGGCATCCCAAATGACTTTGACTGTAATAAACTATTCCAATCTTCTTGATCTGTTAATAGATTTATATACATTTAACTGAAGTTTTCATCAACTACAGTCAAATCTGGTTGTGCTACAAAAACAAAGTAGCCAAGAACCTGCAATAACCTCAGTTTCTGCTCCCAGGCCATGACTGTGAATTTCCCGGATAATCCATTCTTGGCCCCTCTTCTATACTTGCTTTAGTCAAAAGGACAATGTGGGATCCTGATATTTAACTCTACCTTACTGCTATATCTTTCAATCCCTCCACTTCTCTGGCCACTTTGCTTGGAAAGTGAAAAACTGCAGACATTGGAAGGTCTGCAAAAAAAAAAATGCAGAAGGACTGGAAATTTGCTACCATTTATGGAAAAAGGAACAGAATTAATGTTTCAGCTTGAGAAAATTTTTTATCTGAACTTGGAAGAATTAAAAATCAGGCATGTTTTAAGTTGAAGAGGAGGAGGAGGATGGAGAAATCAGACTAAATTTCTGTAATAGGATGGAGGCCAACTGAATGTGGATAAACAAATTGGTATCAGCTTTGAGAATGTGATGAAAGTTTGTGATTGGCAGCAGGGGGAGGGTGTAAATGGAGGTCAATGGGGACAATACAGTGCTTGATGTCCAAAATAAAAGACAATATTAGGTAACCTAGGAGGTCAGACAGCATCTGTGGAAGGAAAAGTTTGAACTAATGTACCAGATTGGTGACTTTGCATCTGAACTGGCCAGCTTCTGGCCTGTAGGATCCCTAAACAGAAGATAAAGTGCTCTCTATCAAACTTACCTCAAGCAATGTAAGTCATTTAAAGATGAAGAGGTCAGATTGTTGAGAATTAGAGTGACAGGAAAGTGGGAACTCAAGTTCACCTGTGCAGAGTAAGAAAAATGTTGAGAATGTCAATTTATGTTAAATCACTGTCTCTTTATCCCAGGACAAGACCCTTTGTTCTCAATACATATGGTTCAAAGTACAGCCTTGCAGTATCTTCCATGCCATTCCCCTACAGAGCCCTGTGAGAATAATGATCCATAACCTGTAAAAGATGCTAATTGTGATGATACAGTTCTTCACCTTGAATACAGCTTTTATTCCATGTTCTGGAATATAAATGCAGTACTTTATGTTTAGAAAAAAGAAAGAACAAAACCAGGAATATTATTTATACAGAACAATGATAGAACTGTAACTTGAAAGCATTTCTAAAAAGGTAAGTTTTCAAGGCTCTTCTCAATAAATGAAATTCGGAATTATTATTAATGTACTGAAGAAACATTGCAGTTTCATTTTATGGATGGAAAATATTCCCCTGCATGCATGTGTAGATCCGGGTGCCTCATTCACATGTATAAGAGGACTTAACATAGAATATTCCTTATGACTGTTAGCTTTCTGTTTCTACTTTGCATTGGCTTTGGGTTATAAAGAATGTGAGTGCAAGGTGTAATTACAGCAGTCTCTACCTCTCACCTTTTGGGAATCAAAGTCCCAGTACAAGTATTGACCTATAAGGGCCCATATCCAAATATCTGTGGGCTTGATAGAATGCTCCTGAGATTAGAATTCCTCTTTCAATGCCAGTACAAATGTAGGATATCATCAATTACATCAGAGGAGTAAAGTAGAAAGTCACAGGTGGTTTTCTTTTCCAGTTGCCCTTTGTTAGGCCTAGTGTTGAGAGAAGTGTCAATATTTGTGGAAGAATCTAAGATTCACAACTCTGCAACCCAGATGTAAAGTTTCCAAACTGTTAATATATGAAGATGAAGGTGACGTATAAAATAAATCCAAATTGTATTCAATCCAACAAGCAAGATTTGTGATATTTAAAGACTTTCAAAAATTAGGGTAGTTGAACACTGTTTCCACTTGTGGGTGAGACCAAGTTGTGAACAAAAAGTTAAAAAAAGTTTAAAGTAAATTTATTATCAAAGTACATACTGTATACATCACCTTATGCAACCTGAGATTCATTCTCTTGCGGACATACTCAATAAATCCAGAATAGAATAATAACCAGAATAGAATCTATGACTGACCACACCAAACCTGATATTCAACCAGTGTGCAAAAGACAACAAACTGTACATACAAAAATAAAAAAATAAAAAATAAATAAGCAATAAATATTCAGAGCCTGAGATGAAGAGTCCTTGAAAGTGAGTCAATAGGTTGTGAGAACATTTCAGTGATGAGGCGAGTGAAGTTATCATCTTTGATTAAGGAGTCTGATGGTTGAGGGGTAATAACTGTTGCTGAACTGGTGGTGTAAGTCCAGTGGCTTCTGTATCATCTTCTTGATGGCAGCCCTAAGAAAAGAGCATGACCTGGGGATCCTGGGTGTGGAGATCCCCAACCCATTTCTTTCTCCTTCTGCCTTCAAAACCCAATTTCCCACAGATTGCTGCATTTCTCTCTGCCCCACTTGGTCCCCTTACTTGCTCTGTGCTAACCTAGAATAAGGAACACACAAAGAAGAAGCCTTTCCTATTCCAAGGCTCATTTGTCAGAGAGGCTCCCATGAGGTTCATGTGTAATTGAATTTTGCAGTGATAGGCCTCAAACAAAATTAATAATGCCACATGCAGTTTAGAGTGCCTAAGCAGGTACAATCCAATTTTAAGGCAGATATTCTGATTTCTATCTTGTTTTGGAGGATTTTCAGATTTATAACTCTTACTGAGAGTGTAATATAATTGAATCCTTGAGGAATTTTTCAAGTATACTCGTGAATGGTCAGGAAATCATCCATAGAATTCCTTTCTGTGGAATCATGAAACTTATTTTACAGATGGAAGCTCTTCCCTATGGCCTTTCAAATTCTACTCGGCAGGTGAGCTATCTCCTTAGTAGACAAGTCAAAAATGTATCCCACATATCTCGGTGGTTAGTGATTTATGAATGCAAGCCCCATTTTTGTTCTTTGTTCTGATTTCTTTGTTCTGTTTTCTGATAAAAGAAGCAATTATAGGTTTATGTACTGTGGCTTCAAAAGGAGGTTAGCATAGCTTGTGAACCTTCATTCTTTCTAGAGTGAATACAGTTAATTAATTCTTCAGTATTTTCATTCTTGTGTTCCACAACAGGCATTGAAATAAGTAATGACTACAGCTTCAGTAAGGTTTCCATTCGAGGTACTGTGGTTAGATTTTAATGCCTACAGATGCTTTTCCTGTCAAGTTGTGGAGAGGCTATTGTTTTGAACTGGCACTTATTCTAGTATGCCCTTGAAAAATAAAATAGAGGAAGGCAGCTGGCAGAGCAGTTACGCTGTAATCAATCCACCTCATGCATGCTGACATTAAAATGATGGTGACAAAGAAGTAAAAGCTTGCATCTTTAAATTTTGCATTTCCTCTATCCAAAAGGAACAGGAACACAGAAACAGAGATTCAGCTGCCGTGGCCAGTGTTGTGTCTGTCACAATTGGTGGCAATCGTATTCTCTCATTATGGATCCTCGTAATTGGTGTGGTAAAGATGACGCCATTGCTATCAGCTTAAATTGACATCTTGTGAGCGAACAAATGAGTTGATTGCTGCTGCATTCTCAGCAGTGACAGTGTTAGAGAAAGGAAAAGGGTACTAAGATTTCACTGGTTTCCTTCTGAATGAAAGAAGTCAACATATACAGACATTTAAAAAGATGGTGGCAACTTCAATCAGAAGGCACAGTAATTTTTCAAGTATAATGAAACAGAAGTGCCATTTAAGTAATTATACCTCTACCAGGTGGTGCCCTGAGGCTTTGCTTTTGCAGAAATTGCTTGAGGTGGTGGCAATGCAGAGCAGACCATAGCAACACCATCTGCTGCTTCCTATTCATCCATTAACTCTTTTCTTTAAGCTTGGGTTAGATTGACTCTGTTACTGCACATGCATCCATGTATTCCTTGTTATTCTGTGTTTGAAAAACTGTCTTCTGGGCATTGCAAGCTTACTTTGGTTTAATATGTGGTTGAAATAGTTAGAAAATGTCTAGCAATAATTGTCGTCTAGTGGTGGTGCTTGATGTGCATAGCATCAATTACTTTTATAGTTATGGGGCTGCTGCCCAGAAACTCATTTGAGCCTAAAGCTTAAGTCACTTGGGAAGGGTAATAACATGCAAGGGATGGGGTGCAAGGCAAGTTTTATCGTTGCCGATTTGTATAGTAGCATTTGCAATCACCAGTATGGAGCAGAGGTGGATGTGAAGGGGTGGAGCCTTTGTTTCTTACGATCGCTTCTTCTGACTTTGTATAACCTTTTATCCTATGACATTTGATCTATTTAAGCACACAGAATCCATTCCCCCATTGATTTTCCTGTAATTTACCTTTATTTGCCTGTACTTGGCATGGTTTACAGTAACCCAGTAATTTTCAGGAAATTTAAGGAAACCAGAGCGCTTTATGAGATGCACATGATTGCAGTGAGAATATACAAACTACAGTTGTTCTGTACCTAAGAACAGAATGGAACGAGTCACTGGAGCTAAGAGGCAGCAGCAGTACCTGAGGTCCCAACTTGCACATCAACAGAAGTGTGATTGGTATGCCATTGGTCAGTATGTTTCTGTGTTAGAGTTGAATTGTTAGCAGGATGTGCAAGCTGATATGTGGCTATGGAATGTACAGTTGCAAGAAACCTTTTGAACCATTTGCATTTTCATGGTTTTCTGCATTAACTACTCAAAAAGGTGGTCTGATCTTCACCGTAATCAAAATGATAGACAAACACAATCTACTCAAGCTAATAACACACAATTGTACTTTTTGTCGGCAATACTGAATGCACCATTTAAACATTCACAGTTCAGGTTAAAGTATGTGGACCTCTGGGGTAATGCTTTTGACAAAAGCTATTTGGAATCAGGTGTTCCAATCAATGAGATGAGATTGGAGGTTTTCAAACTTATTGGCTAGGAAAGCCATTTTACTTAAATGGAATGATCCTAACCCTCCTACCGCCTTTTATTGGCTTTCTTCTATCGTGTCCTGTTTTTATTTTAGAGAAAATAAGAAGTCGGACATTGGATACATCCTTTAAATTTGAAAAAAATCTGACAACCTTTTATTCAATATTTTCATATGATCTGAGTTTTGTACTGATTCTCTGTCAGCTATTTTTTCAGAACCTTGGATTTGATCAGAGGGTCTCTCTTCTCTTGGTTTTTCTCTCAGGATGGACTGCCCAGTCCTTTTTTCCTGTTTAGAATAGTGGGTTTTTATTTTTCTCTTTTCTTTTATATAAAAATTTCTAATAGTCCTTCCTTTGTTCATAAATTGATAAGAGGAGAAGTATACATTCTATATCAAATTTATACTTCGTTGATCAACACTATGTGTGATGCTGATATTGTTTATTTTACCTTCTATATGTACTGCTATTGACATATATTACTATTGATATTCTCCTCCTGTTTTTTTTTAATCAATAAAAAGATTGAAACGAGAAAGAAAGAGATTGGAGGTGTGAGTTGTAGGGGTGCACTGCCCTGTAAAAATGACAAAGTCAAGTTACTGCAGAGTACAAATTCAAGAAAGAGCTGTTTGTGTGCACTATGCCTCAATCAAAATAACTTTCAGAGGACCTTAGAAAAAGAATTGTAGAGTGGTATGAAGCTGGAAAAGGCTACAAAAGACCTGAGTGTTCAACAGTCCACACATGCCTACAAATGGAGAAAATTCAGTACGGTTCTCTCCCTAGGACTGGACTTCCTGCAAAGATCACACCAAAAGCACAATGTGTAATGCTAAAGGAGATGAAAGAGGACCAAAGGGTAACAGCAAAAGACCTTCAGAAATCTCTAGGACTTGCTGAAGTCTCTGAATGTGTATCCACTGTACTGAACAAGTATGGTGTTCATGGAAGGATACCACTGAGGAAACCACTTGCTCTTCAAAAAAAATGATTGCTGCATATCTCAAGTTTGCAAAAGACTACTGGATGTTCCACAACTTTTCTGGGACAATGTTTTGTGGACAGATGAGACAAAAGTTGAATTTTTTGGCAGAAATGCACACACAATGTTTGGTGGGAAAAAGGCACTGCACATCAATACCAGAACCTCATCCCAACTGTGAAGCATGGTGGAAGGAGCATCATGGTTTGGGGCTGCTTTACTGCCTCAGGGTTTGGACAGCTTGTAATCGTTGAGGGGAAAACATTCAAAATTGTATCAAGACATTTTACAGATGACTGTCGGGGTAGCGGTCCATCAGTTAAACCTTAGTTGATGATGCAACAAGACAATAATCCGAAACACATGAGTACATCAAAAATTAGAAAATTCTAATTTGAAATGGCCGTCAGAGTCCAGACCTTAACTCAGTTGAGATACTGTGGCATGACCTGAAGAGGGCTGTTCATGCAAGGTATCCCAGAAATATTGATGAACTGAAACAGTTTTGTATGGAGGAATGGTCTTAATTTCTCCTTGCCATTGTGAACATTTGATCAGCAGCTACAGGAAATATTTGGTGGAAAGTTTTGCTGCTTGAGATTCTACCAGTTATTAAATTACAGGGCTCACATACTTTTTCCAGTGTGGACTCTGATTGAATAATGTATTCAATAAAAACATGAAAAGTACAATTGTTTGTGTGTTATTAGTTTAGGCAGATTGTGCTTGTCTATTATTGTGACTTAGATGAAGATCAGGCCACATTTTATGAATAATTAATACAGAAAACCAGGTAGTTGCAAAGGGGTTGCAAACTTTTTCTTGCAACTGTATTTAAGTGTTGGTTGGTGATCGGTGATGGAATACCTTGCATGCATAGTTAGATGTACAGTTGCTAGAATATGAAGGAACTTTTAGTGGCTGTGTTAATGGATTGTTCAGAACTATACATACAAAAAAGAGGTGTTTCAAAAAAGGTGCACTGTGATCAGTATCTTGAATTTCATGCCAGAGGAGGTGGTACAATGACAAACAATCCTAGGCGTTTGAATAGGACTTAATGCATTCAAAATGGGATTAGTATAGATGGGCAATATGGCCCGTATCTGTGCTGACTATCTGTAACTACTAACAAGTACAGCAATAAAATAAAATCATATTCCCTGTGTATATAAAAAGAAGTAGGTTGACCTCTTTGGTCTTGTATCACTTTGTTACAAAATCATTCAGATATAATTGGATGTCCACTTAACATAGTCGATTAACTGCAATGTCATTTGGGATGGATCAGTTTTTCTCTTTGATCCTGAGATTATCCGATTCAAGTGTGTCAATACTTTATTGAGTGAGAATGAAAACATTTGTTTTGAGAACAAAGCATTGCAGTCATCATGGATTCTATTGCAGCTGTCAAATAGCTGTATGTTATATGGACTTGTTTGCTTGCCTATTTCACAAGAACTTATTCCTGTGGTGTTTATCTGCACTTACTTTAATGTTTTTCTCAGTACTGTATTACTTGTATTAAATGCTGGCCATCTTTCTCACAAGGTTACAGAAATGTAGTTTCATGAAAACTCTGAAGTTCTTGCTTCCATCATTTCTCCTTGGAACAGTCAGAATAGATGACATAATTCAAGACTGGCAAATATTTTTTTCTCATTAATGGCATGTGGCCAATAAGCTATAGATTTATGATGCCTGAAAGCCAAATGGCAAGCTGCTTACATTACAATCTACAGTGGAGTGGTGGTTTCTATTTTTCCCTACTGTTAGTAGGAAAGCAAAGACACACAAAAAAGTGAACAACCTTTTAGTAGTCAGGTGGTAGTTTTCATTTCATTTCATTTTTCAGTCTTTTTATTGGTTTCCAAATAAAGAATCGGAAGAGGAGTTTAACAATTAGATAATATAAAAGACATATAAACAGCAATAGTAAAAACAAAAAGTATATACTATCAAAATCAATTAAGTAAAATATTATGCTGTTATATATACAGTGCTCAAAAAAAACTCCTCATAACAATCATAAAAAAATGGAAATTTTATTGATAAGGAAAAACCCCACTAACAAAAAACAAAAAAAGAGAAAGAAAAAAAAGGAAAGAAAAAGAAAGATTGGGCAGTCCAATTGAGGATAAAATTAGAAAAAACAGAGAGAGAAAAAAAAACATCCTTCCAGTCATCTCCGAACCTTCATGGATAAGGATTTTCCCCAAAGAGAATTTAAAAAAATAAAAAAAATTAAATCATGTGAAAATATTGAATAAAAGGTCGCCAGACTTGTTCAAAATTAAAGGATGTATCAAATGTCCGGCTTCTAATTTTCTCCAAGCTTAGACATGACATAATGGAGGAGAGCCAATAGAAAACAGTAGGTGGGTTAGATTCTTTCCAATGTAGCAAAATAGCTCTCCTAGCCAGTAAAGTTGAAAAAGCTATCACATGTTGGACGGAAGCAGACACTTTGCTTGCTTCCTCTGGAATAATCCCAAAAATTGCCGTGTGGATTAGGTTGAACATCCATATCTATAACTTTAGATAATATTCCAAACACATCCCTCCAAAAATTATTTAAACTTACACATGACCAAAAGATATGAGTTAAAGTAGCCATTTCTGTGTTACATCTGTCACAAACAGGGCTTATATTCGGAAAAATATGCGCCAATTTATCTTTGGACATATGGACCCTATGTACAAGATATGGCGTGTGCAGATAGATGAATTATTGACTAAATAATAAATTTTACTCCATTGATTATCTGAAAGTGAATGTTGAAGTTCTAATTCCCAGGTACGTTGAACCCTATCATTAGGCGACATGCGAGCATTCATTAACTGTTTATAAATGATAGCTATTAATCGTTTTTGAAAAGGTTTAAACTGAAAAATAACATAAGCCAAATTTGAAGAGCAGACCAAGGGGTAATTCGGTAAAAAATCATGTAAGAAATTCCTAACCTGTAAATACCTGAAAAAATGTGTATTAGAGATATCATATTTATCCATTAACTGTGAAAAAGACATTAAGCAGTCTTGTAAAAATAAATCTAAAAAGTTTTAATTCCCTTAAATTTCCATGTTAAAAAAGCCTTATCCAAAGTTGATGGTTTAAAAAAGAAATTAGAATAAATATTACTAGAAAGTAAAAAAAATCATTTAATTCAAAAAATCTACGAAATTGAAACCAAATTTTTAAAGTATGTTTAACAATCGAGTTAAGAGCTTGTCTACCTATTCTGAAGAATGAAAACGGAAGAGGAGCTCGTAATAAAGAAGCTAACAAAAACCCCATTACTGAATTTTCCTCCAACTGTAACCATGAAGGGCGATCTTGGTTGTCTATATCATAAATCCAAAAAGTAATATAACGAATATTAATTGCCCAATAATAAAATCTAAAGTTTGGTAAAGCCAGTCCTCCATCTTTTTTTGATTTTTGCAATAAAAGTTTATTTACTCTAGAGCTTTTATTATTCCAAACATAAGATAGAATCAAAGAATCTATTTGATCAAAAAATGTTTTTGGAACAAAAGAGGGAACTGCTTGAAATATATATAAAAATCTCGGTAGAATAACCATTTTTATAGCATTTATTCGACCTGTCAATGACATCAACATGGGTGACCATTTAGAAAGCGCCTTTTGAGTATATTCAACTAAAGGGAAAAAATTATACCTATATAGGTCTTTAAAAATTTTTGTAATTTTGATACCAAGATAAGTACAATGGTTTTTGGCAATATTAAAAGGCATTTGATCATAATAATCAGAATAATTATTAATAGGAAAAATTCACTTTTATGTAAATTAAGTTTATATCCAGAAAAAGTACCAAATTCCATAAATATAGATAACATAGAAGGAATAGATTTCTTAGGATTTGAAATGTAAACTAATAAATCATCCGCGTATAACGAAACCTTAATGTAATTTATCCCCTCTCCTAATACCCTGCACAGAATTAGAATCCCTAAGAGCAATAGCAAGTGGTTCTAAAGTCAAATTAAATAATAAAGGGCTAGGGGGACAGCCCTGACGGGTACCTCTATATAATCTAAAGTAAGGAGACTTTTGATTATTAGTTAAAACCGCAGCTAACGGGGCATGATGAATCAATTTAATCCAGGAAATAAATCCTGGACCAAAATTAAACCTCTTCAAAACCTGGAATAGATAAGGCCACTCCAGCCTATCAAAGGCTTTCTTTGCATCCAAAGATACAATAAAATTCTGATTCTTTGGCTGAGGGAGAATAAATGATATTTAATAATCTTGGAATATTAAAATGTGAATACCTATTTTTAATAAATCCTGTTTGATCGTTTGAGATAACATTAGGCAAGATAGTCTCACGCCTATTTGCTAGAATCTTAGAGAGAATTTAAAAATCTTCATTCAGTAAAGAAATAGGTCTATAGGATACACATTCCAGTGGGTCTTTTCCTTTTTTTGGAATCAATGAAATTAGTGCTTCATAAAAAGTTTCAGGAAGGTTCCCAGCGGATGTAGAGTTGGTAAACGTTTGATGAAGATGTGGTATAAGCATTTCATGAAAGATTTAATAAAATTCTACTGTATAACCATCAGGTCCCGGAGCTTTACCTAATTGCATAGAGGATATAGCCTTGGCTATCTCCTCTTGTTTAATAGGTGCATCTAACATATCGGCATCTTGAATCGAAATTTGGGGTATGTTTAACCTTTGTAAAAATTTATTCATAGTCATAGTACTATCAGAGAATTCAGATTTATAAAGATTAGAATTAAAGTCCATAAATATCTTTTTTTTTACATTTTTTTATTAGTTTTTCAAAACATTTTACAAATTAAAAAACCCCAAATCCCAATGAGGAGCATTAATACAGTGCAAAATTAAGCATACAATAACAATATGCTACAAAGGAAGAGAATTTAACAAAAAGGCACCTAAATTAAAGACAAGTAAGCTTAGTGTCCTCCCCAAGCCCCACAACACAAGATAAAAAACAACAACTCCAGACCGACCACAACACAGTATAAAGAGTATAAGTCAGGACAGTCAAACTCCCAGACTGTGAATACACTTAGCAACAGAGGATAATAATGCCTACTACCAGAAAAAAAAGGGAGCTGAAAGCAAGAGACCGAAAAGAAGAAAAAAAAGAAAGAAAAAAAAACCCTAGTCAAGAGGAAGGTTATGAAAGTACTCGATAAAAGGTCCCCAGACCTTATGGAACTTTAGATCCGAATTAAGAACTGAATAATGAATTTTTCCGAGGTCCAAGCAGGCCATAATGTCGTTAAGCCATTGCGCATGAGTGGGCGGGGCTGCATCTCTCCATCTAAGGAGGATCAAGCGTCTAGCCAGGAGAGAGACAAAGGATAGTATTCGGCATTTGGTCGGACCCAGACATAAATCTGTCTCGCCCCAAAAACCGAACAGAGCAATTAAGGGGTTTGGTTCTAGGTGCTGATTCAGAATACCCGATAATGTAGTGAAGACATCTTTCCAGAATTTCTCCAAGCTAGGACAGAGCCATTACATATGGATGAGAGAGGCCACGCCCCTCTTGCATTTATCACAGAGCGGACTAATGCCAGGGTAGGATCGAGATAGTTTAGATTTAGACATATGGGCTCTATGAACAATCTTAAACTGTAAAAGGCAATGGCGAGCACAAAGAGAGGTTGAGTTAACCAATTTGAGAACTGAGTCCCAGCTCTCCTCGGATAAGGAGTTATTTAAATCCTGCTTCCCAGGCCATTTAAATTTTATCCACAGGGGCCCGTCGTAAGGCTGCTAGTTTATCTCGGATAATTGATATTAAACCTTTACCTAGTGGATTAATGGAAAGAAATAGGTCCACAGCATTTTTCGCAGGCATTTCAGGAAAGTTAGGAATTAAAGGAGCAATAAAGTGTCGGATTTGGAGATATCTGAAAAAGTGAGCATTAGGCAGGTTGAACTTAACAGAGAGCTGCTGAAAAGAAGCGAAGCGATTATCAATGAAAAGATCTTCAAAATGTCTAATGCCCTTCCTATACCAAACATGGAATGCTGAATCGTACGTGGTAGGTAAAAAAAGGTGATTATGTGCGACAGAGCTAGAAACGGAAAACCCCTGGAAACCATAGCATTTCCTAAACTGAGCCCATATACGCAAAGTGTGCCTAACAAGAGGATTAGCTATTGATCTGGGCAGACTGCTAGGGAGTGCAGAGCCAAGAAGTGCAGATATAGATAATTCTTTAGTGGAGCTCAACTCCATTGCCACCCAGTTAGGGCACTCGGGTTGGACGTGGAAGAAAGACCAGAAGGTAGCACAACGTATATTAGCTGCCCAATAATATAAGCGAAAGTTAGGTAAAGCCATGCCACCCTCTTTTTTAGATTTTTGGAGGTGGATTTTATTAATTCTAGAGCGCTTATTCTGCCACAGATATGACAAAATAATAGAGTCTAAGGAATCAAAAAAAGATTTAGGAATAAAAATTGGGATAGATTGAAATAAGTATAAAAATTTGGGGAGAACATACATTTTAACAACATTAATACGACCTACCAAAGACATAGATAGAGGTGACCATTGTACCAGACTCTGTTTTACAGCATATGAAAGATTGACAAAGTTTTCATGAAAGAGATCTTTAAACTTCCTTGTGACTGTAATTCCAAGATAAGTAAATTGATTATTGATTATTAAATTGACTACTTTAAAAGGGAGATCACGAAATATTAGTTCTTGTGCTTCTTTATTAATATCCATAAATATCTTATTAATTTCATAAGGATCTAAAGTTCCTGTTCTACAGGTTGGCGAATTTTTAAAATCTGTCTTCTGACCATCCCAGCCTTTAACTGACCTGCTAAAAGTTTAGCAGATTTTTCCCCATGCATATAAAATAAACTTTTAGATTTAAAAATTTGCTGTTCAATGGGAGAGGTCAGAAGTAAATCATACTGTGATTGAAGTTCGACCCTTTCTTTATATAGGTCTTCAGTAGGTTTAACTGAATACGCTTTATCTATCTGTAAATAAGCACTGACATTTCCGCTTTAGTTTTCTTTCTCGAGGCTGCTGAGTATGAGATTATCTGTCCCCTAAGAAAAGATTTTAAGGTGTCCCATATAACCAGATTTGACATTCCTTCAGTTGTATTAAATTCAAAAAGTATAGAAATTTGCTCCTTAATAAAACTAACAAAAACTGGATCCTGCAACAATACAGGGTTCAATCTTCACTGTGAGATTTTCAAAAATCTATCCGAAAGCTTAAGGGTTAACTTTAAAGGCGCGTGATCTGAAAGCGCAATGATGTCATATGCACATTCAACAACGGAGTTTAACAGATGTGTATCTAAAAAAAAGTAATCAATTCGAGAATATTTATGATGGACGTGTGAGAAAAAAGAGAAATCTTTATCATTGGGGTGTTTATATCTCCAAATATCAACAAGGCCATATTCTAATAAAAAAGAGTTAATACAAGCTGCCGCTTTATTAGGAAGTGACGGATTGGTTGATGACCTGTCAGTTGCCGGATTTAAACAATAATTAAAGTCACCACCCATGATCAGCTTATATTCATTGAGATTCGGTAACTCTGAAAAATGTTTCTTAAAAAAATCAGAATTATCTACATTAGGTGCGTATATACACACACCAGAGCTACCTTTTGCTCACATAATAAACCAGTAACAATTAAATATCTTCCAATCGAATCAGTAGCAGTATTAAGGTGTACAAAAGGGATTTTGGGGCTAAGAAATATAGAAACGCCTCTTGTTTTACTATCCGACAGCGAGTGGAATAAGGGTCCCTTCCAAAAGCGAAAAAATCCGTCCTCATCCTGTTTTCGTATATGATTTTCTTGTGCAAAAATAATATCAGCATTAAGTGTTTTTAATTTCTTAAAAATCTTTTTACGCTTAATGGGATGATTGACACCATTCCAATTCCAAGATATTATATTGATTTTATTAACATCCATGTTTAAAATTAAGTTTAATATTGTATAAAAGAAATGTTACGCAAGTACAGATTAAACCAAAAGTCGCAGATACAACCAGAAGGAGTGACGCATTTACGAAAGAGAAATCCGTCAAAAGAACTGCCCAAACAAGAAAAGAACCTACTCTAATAGACCCCTCCCCCCTCCCGCCACCCAATAGAATGAAATGAAGGAACCAATAGGCTGGTCCCATGCTAACTAATCACCTTAACCCTGTTCTCCATCTTGCAGCTCCGTATAATAATAATAAAAAAAATCCCACGGAAAATAGCCATAATAAAAGGCACAAACAGAATTCAACTACTATAATGTTATGTCTAACATTAATAAAAACATAATCAATAACGGCCATCTTAGAATCAGCTAAAGTAGCTTAAACATATATTCAAAAGAAGGAATAAATCTGGGCGAATAATGTTATAAACAATATTCTTTCTCTTGAAAAAGAAAAGCAAATGAGTATATATGTAAAACAGACCTAAAACTATAAGTATTGAAGCAAATAAAAGAAATAAGAAGGTTAATACACAACAGGTCCTACACGGACCACTAAAGTACAATACTATAAAGGTTCCCTACAAGACAGTTATATATGTACTAATTATTAATAAAATAAAGAAAAAATTAAATCGACCATGTCCCATACCAGAGAATGTAAAGGTATAACATGTACTGAACTCAAAAGCTCCATAAACAACTCATACAGCAGATACTTCAAAATTGCCTATTGAGTAATTGGAGTAACTTTAATATTTTATTCAGTAGGCTTAACTTTAAGGTTTTTAATATACTCCCATCCCTCCTGAGGAGAGTAGATTCTCAATGATTGAGATTTTTCAGGAAAAATTATCAGCTTTTCTGGAAAGTGAAGGGAGGGATTTAAATTTAATTTATACATTTCACTCATAACTTCTGGATATTTCTTCCTTTCGGCAAAGATTTCGGGTGAATAATCTTCAACTATACGAATTTGTGTTGAATTGAAGAATAATTTCCGTTTCTTTCTGGCTTCTCGAATAATAGTTTCTTTAGTCGTGTAATAATGTAAAGAAAATACAACTGCTCGAGGACGTAATTCAGTTGAACACCGAGAAAATGGAATTCTGTGAGTTCTGTCAATTAAGGGTGTAGTTTTGAGGGTCTCATTGAAAAGTGAGTGCAGCATATCTGAAAAGAATTTTAACAGATCGCCAGCTTCAGTATTTTCAGGCAGTCCCAGAATACGCAGATTCCTCCGACGCCCTCTACTATCTAAATCAACCATTCTTTTCTTCGTTTTAGATAGTTCCGAGGTAATTTCATTAATTTTTTTTTCCATTGAAGATATCTTCATTCCTTGATCTTTAATAGTTTGCTTGAATAGATCATGCTCACTCTCGATTCGGGTTGTAGTCTGCTGAAGTGTTTGAAGTTGAGAGTCCAAGTTTTCCAGAGAGTCTTGAATCGTAGAAAAAGCTTTTTCGAGCTTCGCGTTTGAACCGGCCAGCTTATCAATTTTAATATTAAGCGATCCGAATTCTGACATCATGTCTTGTATTGAAGAAAATATTTCCGCTAGTGCAACAGGTTCCTCCATTTTCTTGGTTTGTTCCGTTTGCTCCATTTCAGGGAAAGTCTTGCCGCTATGCAGTTCAATACCAGAACGACTTTTTTCAGCCATTGTAATTAAGTCGTGATTCCTTCAATAAAAATAATAATTCCTTCAGTAGAAGTAGTAAATCATCAAAACTAAAAGGGATCTGTTAGTGGGATATAAAATATATTGAAAGAAAGAGAGCTGCTAGGAATGCGACCTACTCCATATGCTACAAGGTGGAGAATCATAGTTTTCATGGATGTAGAACAAATAGCTTCTAAAATGGTAAATTTATTTGCACCAAGCCTCCATCAGAATGAAGATTTTCAGCATAAACTCTAGTGTTAATACACAGACCTTTGGGTAACTGATATTTGTATCTGTTCTTGCAGGATTGATGTTGTAGTTGCTGGATGTTACATTCAATCAAATAATCTCTTTGAGGATACCATACTTGCTCCCTTAGCACTTTTAGTTTTTATTGTTCTTTGATGTTCTTCATGAGCAATAGTGTTGTCATGTTTGGTCAGAGGTTGAGAACTGACAATACAACATACCGTAGATTCCGGACTACAGAGCGCACCTGATTAAAAGCCGCTGGCTCTAATTTTAGAAATAAAATCAATTTTTTAATTGTAAAGGCCGCACCGGATTTTAGGCCGCACCGCTACTTTTAAATATACATACGTATCGGTAACACAAATTACGTTGCATATACTTTTTTACTGAACAGCACGAACAACATTCCAATATCTCCTAGCGACTGGTAAAAATATATATACTGCAGCCTACCAGGAAAAGTTATTGATCGACTTTAACTTAAAAGCAGCGTTTTTGCTCGGGTCTAATCGGGTCTGACGCGCTTGCGCAATGCGATCGGGTCTAATCGGGTCTGACGCGCTTGCGCATTGCGATCGGGTCTAATCGGGTCTGACGCGCTTGCGCAATGCGATCGGGTCTGACGCGCTTGCGCATTGCGATCGGGTCTAATCGGGTCTGACGCGCTTGCGCATTGCGATCGGGTCTAATCGGGTCTGACGCGCTTGCGCAATGCGATCGGGTTTAATCGGGTCTGACGCGCTTGCGCATTGCGATCGGGTCTAATCGGGTCTGACGCGCTTGCGCAATGCGATCGGGTCTAATCGGGTCTGACGCGCTCGGGTCTTGCTTTTCTTCGAGTATTTTCCATGTTGATGAGGGTGAGTACAAATGACTGATTTACAATAATTTAATTGTGAAAGTGCGCTTGATTTATCGTACAATTTCATTGGACCTCTGTGAACTACTCATCAATTTTATTGGTCTACTGTTACGAGGCAAAATGTTTACGAGGCGGCATGAAAAAAAACCATGTATTAGCCGCTCTGGATTATAGGCCGCAGAGTTCAAAGCTGTTCAAAATGTGGGAAAAAAGTAGCGGCTTATAATCCGGAATCTACGGTAATAGCACAAGGTTCTAGGTATATTAAGAGTAAAAGGGTGGTGAAGGCAAGAATAGGTCAGCATGGTCAAAGAAAATAAGTGAGATTTTTTGATCAATATTTTTCTCCAGATTTTGAATGGGGGGAATGAGTGGTGTTATCTTGGAACATATGCAAATAGCAGCGGGGAGCTATTAGAAACCTTAAGGTGCATTAAGTTAGAAAAATCCCCAGGGCTGATCTAATGCATTCTCGGACCTTGTGGGAAGTTAGAAAAGAAATTGCAGAAGCCCTTGTATAGATTTTTACTTTGTCTTTGGCCACGGGTAAGGTTCCGGAGGACTGTAAGTAGTTATAAAGCATCAGTTTATGACGGGTACTAAAAACAAGCCAGGAGACAGCAGGCTAGGAGTATAAATTGCTGGAAGAGATTCTGAAATCAGGATCGACTCATATTTGGAGAGGGAGGGTCTGATTCAGGACAGCTAGCACGGCTTTGAGCATGGGAAATCATGTCTGACAAATCACTTGGAGTTCTTTGAGAAAGTAACAAAGGGTAGATGAGGGTAGGACAGCGAGTATTGTGTATGTCGTCTTTTGCAAGGCCTCTCATGGTGGGCTAGTCTGGGGGGGTTAGACTGCATGGGATCCAAGGGGACATAGTGGATTGAACTCATAATTGGCTCAGAGGTAGGAAACAAGGGGTGATGGTCAAACGTTGTTCCTCAGATCACAGTCCTTTGTCCAGTGGTGTGTCGCCAAGATCGTTGCTGGGATGTTTGTTTGTGATTTATATACATTTGGATGTGAATGTTCAAGGAAGTTAATAAAATAGGTGGTGGTGTAGTCATTGTAGAGGGTTATGAAAAATTACCAATGCCTCCTGATCAGCTAGGTATGTGGGCTGAGGGTTGCGGAATGGATTTCCATCCAGATAGATGTGAGATACTGCATTTTGTGAGATCAAGCTGTGGTAGAACTTATTCAGTGGATGGTAGGGCCAAGGTAGTGTTTGCTGAGGGCAGCATCACAGGTAGGTAGAGTGGTGAAAGAAGGCTTCTGGCACTCTGACCTTCATCAGGAATTGTAAGTTAAACTGCAGTTACTTAAGACATTAGCAAGACTGCCCTTGGAGTACTGTGTACAGTTTGGTCACTTATTGCAATGATGTTAGGGCCTTGAGTTACAGAGCAGTTGTGTAAACTAAGATTTAACTTCTTTGAATTTAGGATACTGAGGAGTGACCCAGCAGAAAACATGAGGAGCACAGACAAGTGAAAGCATGTAGTCTTTTTTCCAGGGTGGAGGAGGGGGGTGGTTTTAAAAACAATAGGGTGTAGGTTTAAGATCAGAGGTATTTGGGGCAGCTTCTTCATGCAAAGTATGGTGAACATTTGAAATGACTGCCAGAAATAGTTCTTGAGGCGAGCATATGAGCAGTTTTTAAAAACCGTTCAGATAAGTACAAGGGTAGGAGAGGTTTACAGGGCAGATGGAACTAATTTGCTGGATAATACAGTAGGCATGGATGAGTTGGACTGCTTTCATGCTCTAAAACAAGGAGATAATGCTGAAGCTTATAAGACGCTAGTTAGGCAGCACCTGGAGTATTGTCAAAAGTTTTGGGCCCCTTATCTCAGAAATGATATATTGTCATTGGAGAGAGGTTCACGAGGATGATTCCGGGAATGAAGGGGTTAACATATGAGGAGCGTTTGGCAGCTTTGGGCCTGTACTCACTGGAATTTAGAAGAATGTGTGGGGATCTCATTGACATCTACCGAATATTGAAAGGACTAGATAAACTGGATGTGGAGAGGATGTTAACTCTGGTGGGGGAACTAGAGAGCACAGCCTCAAAATTGAGGGGAAACCTTTTAGAACAGAAGTAAGGAGATATTTTTTAGCCAAAGAATGGTGAATCTGTGGAATGCTCTGCTACAGACTCTGGTGGAGACTAAGTCTGTGGTTATATTTAAAGCGGAAATCGGTAGATTCCTGATCGGTTGGGGCATCAAGGGAGATGGTGAGAGGGCAGGTGTATGGGGTTGAATGGGATCCAGGGTCAGCCATGAAGTGGTGGAGCAGACTCAATGGGCTGAATGGCCTAATTTGGCTCCTACGTCTTATGGTCTTATGTATGACTCTCAAGATCTAAGGGTTCATCACAACTCTTGTAGTGTATGGACAATATAACAAGAGGGTGCCACTTGTCACAATGTTAGGGGATTGCCCTCATGGTGATGGAGCACTATGTATCTGTGTGGCAGCTTTCATTTAGTTAGTATCATTGCTTTGGGTACTGTCTTTGTACTCATATTGCAATCTTTACTTTCTGAATAATGGGAAAAGTCACAAACAACAGATATGTGATTGTGGCATTCTGAATAACTGATACTGTTTCAAAATTCAGAAAAATGCACAGCCACTTGAACTTGCATAGGGTGTATTGTTGATAGTCTTAGATTCAAAGGTTTTTTATATACAACACTTCCCCAGATCTGTCAAAAAGTATGATATGTACTATGTTAAAGGAATGTTCTCGTATTTCCTAACTGTCTTGGAGTAGGATAACAACAAAGATTGTTGAAGGTTTGTTCACTTATATTGACAGATACACCTGTATCATGCAGTACATTGATCTGGTGCAAATATTCCTTCTACTGTTAGATCTTAATATGTGGCAAAAAATAAAATTATACATGTTGTCATCTGTTACCAGTGTTCATAGGTTTTAATACATCTGGTTTACTGAATGATAAACTTTTGCAAAATTATTGTGTTCATCACATGAATTATACAGGACATATGCTATGCTGAGATAATTAGTTGCAGCAAATAATCAGACTCAGGTTTAATATCACCAGTATATGTCGTGAAATTTGTTGGCTTTGCAGCAGCAGTACAATGCAATACATGATAATAGACAGAAAAAGGAAACTGTGAATTATAGTAAGTATATAAATATTAAATAATTAAATTAAATGAGTGGTGCAATAGATAGGAAACAAAGAAAATAGTGAGGTAGTGTTCCTGGGGTCAATGTCCATTCAGAAATCGGATGGCAGAGGGAAAGAAGGTGTTCCTGAACTGTTGAGACTTCTGTACCTCCTACCTGATGGTAGCAATTGAGAAGAGGCCATGTCCTGGGTGGTGGAGGTCCTGAATGACAGACACTGCCTTTCTGAGGCACTGCTTTTTGAAGATTACCTAGATACTGTGAAGGCTAGTGGCCATACAGCTTACTTCAATCTTGAGTAGTAGCAACCCTCACCCCCCCACTCCCCATACCAGATGGTGATGCAGCCAGTTAGAATGCCTTCCACGGTACATGTGTAGTAGTTTGCATGTATTTTTGGTGACATACCAAATCTCCTCAAACTCCTAATGAAATATAACCACAGTCATGCCTCCTTTATAGCTGCATCGATATGTCGGATCCAGGTTAGGTCCTCGGAAATATTGAACTTTAAATCGCTTGCTCTCTCCACTTCTGATCCCTCTGTGAGGATTGGTGTGTGTTCCCTCATCTTACCCTTCCTCCAAGTCCATTATCAGTTCTTTGGTCTTACTGATGTTGAGTTCATGGTTGTCTCTATGACACCAGTCAACTCGCTAGTATATCTTGCTCCTGTATGTTTTTACAGACACATGCAGTATGGTCAATTATTTATTTTTCTTGGCTTGTGCAGTGAAATGCAATTATCTGCTGCAATGTACAATCTGCAATGGATGATAATGTTTCAGAAATGTCCCGTAGCTATTCACCACTATAATATAACCAGACTGCTTTTTCATAAATGTCTTATAAGATTCCAAATCTCAGTAGAGCCACTTAGCCAGTAAACAGAACTGTAAGTGGCTCAGAATAAGAGATATAGCAGGAAGTTAGATAATGGCTGCCACTGTCTTAACAGTACTTTAATATAGCATACATGTATTGAAGGTAGTAAGTGTTTATGTTTTTTAACATGCACATGTGAAGTTAATTGGCTGGCATAGATTAGGATTAACTTGATGAACTGAAAAATTTTATTATCTATTTGGAAACTGTAAGAAGAATCAATGAGATAAACTACGGGCACACAGTTCCAAGAAATTCTGAATTTTGGATCATAAGTCAACAGCAGAAGTTCTTTCAGAGTGGTTCTCACACTCAGAACACTCATACTGACAGCAACTGCACTTCCAGGTATGTTGTCCTCATTGTCAGTGTAGATTGTGACCTTTTTATCTGTCGTTGATTGACAGATTAGAGATTGAGAGCATAATGTAAATAATGTCTTGTTTTCTTTATTGTCACACCAGAGGGACTGACCTTGCCTTGGTTTTATTTAGAGAATATGCTTAACTTTAAAAAAATAAAGAAATATGTTAATCAAGCAAAAGTGAAGCATATTCATAAAAGTCCTGCAGGTCTGAATGTGTGCTTGAGGTAATTGAACTTGTTACAGCACTTCATCCATGTCCTGAATGTTTGACTCTTGACATTTTAACTTCAAGGTCACCTGTTCCCTGCACCTGGGAATTCATCAGAACAACTCACTGGCTTTAACAAACAGCCAAATCTGTTCTGTTTTAAATGTCCTGTAAATTTTGGAGCCTGCTTCCATTCTGATTTGGCATTTATCTGTGTCTTGCAATTCAGAATATGTTTCAAGATGCCTTCCAATTTAAGTTGTGTACTTATTAATATTTTTTAATGTAACATTTAAACCAATATGCAATTACCCAAATGACACTATGTAATTACACAAACTAATTGTAATCATGTTCATGCTTCTCATTGCTCATATTCTCTTTTTTGAGATGATAGCTAAGTACTTCTTTACTTTTTGAACTTTTCTCTCAAGCAAATTCTACTGAAGTTTCCCTGATTTGATAAAGTAGCCCCATCCCTAAGTGTCTGCCAAGTATTCAGCATTACATGCTCACCTCTCCATTTATTTCTGGAATTGTGAATGAGTTCAGTGTTCCTCTTTCAATATGGGATTTAACAGGCTGCAGGAATAGAGGCAGGAAATATTTGCTTTATATTCTTTGATAATTGCCTTTTTGGCTTTCAATAGTTCAATAGTTCCATTCAATATTGGAGAATGTATACAGTATACAACCTGAAATACTTGCTGTGTGCGGACATCCACAAATCCAGAAAAGGACCCCAAAGAACGAGTGACAGTAGAAACGTTAGAACCCCAAAGCCACCTTCTCCCCCCATGCATGCACAAGCATCAACCCCCCCCCACTTAAAGCATCAGCAGCCACCACCCACCAAACAAGCAGCAGCAAAGTCCCCAAGAGAGACCATGATCTACAGTACAAGAAAAACCAATTGTTCACCCGACAATTCAACATGCCACAGGCTCTCTTTATCTCCTTATTACAAGGGCAGAGGTGTCAGTCAACAAGAGGGGAGACAAAAAACAAAACAGCTTGCTTATTGTGGTGTTAAGGTCTGCTGCGTTGCTTTTTATCGAGTTCTCTGACTTGAGAATTGGCTGCATTCTCTCCCCAACTGAAGAGAGGGAGAGAACCTGCCATGGCTGATCCACTTTTCCTGATATTCCATTTGCTCCTGTATCACTTCACTCAGCAACACCAGCCAGGAATTGGCTCTTCCACGTGGCCACAGAGCCTCAGAACTCTGAAGGTGCACTCATCTTCTAGGCCACACCCATGCGATATCGAGAAACGCCGATCAGTTAGTCCCCAGAGGTGGGCCTCATTGTCACAAAGAACTGCAGTTTGAGTGCAGCTGCAGGTCAAGGACACTGACAGAACCCTGCCCACCTTGAACAGAATGGAAAGAGGCATTAAAGGTAGAAATTAAGCTGTTTCCGCAGATGAGCTCGAAGAAGCTGGTTGCTAGCACCATCGTAGCTCCGCCTTTCTCTGCACCTTTTGACAATTGAACCACACCACCATTCTGTTACTTCATTGTTCAACTTCACAGTTATGCCTTTCCTTGATTCTGTAACTTAGAATAAGTAGCATATCTTCCAGTGGGATTGGTGGTTGTATTTGTATATTCGGGTTCCCTTTGTAGCCTGTGACACCAGAATATAGGCTTTGGAACCTCGATTAACAAATTCTCGATCTGTTTGTTTCCTGAAATTCAATTTTGAAGAAAGGCATAATTTCCTCCATAGAAATATTGCTAAGCCATTCTGACTGATGCAGCTGGGTTTTTTTTGCATTTTGCCATTGATTTCCTTTCCCAGAATCAATGGATCCTCTCTCAGACTGACTCCAGCTGATTGCAGCTTTGGGTTTCTGTCCGACCCAAAACATCCTGCCCATGGCATGATTGGAAAAGCATCAATAATTCTGCTACATTGCAAACAAATATGTCTGTTTGCATACCAGATAGGAACCAAGATCCCCTGATCTGATTAACGTCATCAAGGGACACAATTATGTAGCGATAGGTGTAATAAAGCAGGAAAGAAAAAAAACAAAAGGTTATCATATTTATAATACATTTTAAATATTTCATGCATATGCGCTCTGTGGGTTAAAATTACAATTACAAAGTTGTTTTAGCCAATATGGATGTGATGAGCAGCAGTGATGAAAATGAGTAGTTATACCAAGCACAGTGAAAAGCTTGCCATCCAGACACATCATTCAATGCACAAGTACATTGAAGGGAACAAAATACAGAATGTAGAATATAGTGTTACAGTTACGGAGAAAGTGCAGTGCAGGTTGAGAAATAAAATGCAAAGGCCATGACAAGGTAGATTGAAAGATCAAGGGTTCACTTTCATTGTATTAGAGGTCCATTCAAGAGTCGCGTTCAACAGTGGGATGGAAGCTGGCCTTAAACCTACTGGTATATGTTCTTAGGCTTTTGTATCTTCCGCCTGAGCGGAAGATGGCGCAGGGAGAATAAATGTGGTAGGAAGAGTTCTTAATTAAGTTGGCTGTTTCCTCAATCAATAGAGAGGACTCTGTTTTGCGTGACCCATTGAGCTGGGTTCACAAATCTCTGCAACTACCTGTGGTCCTAGGCGGGGCAGTTGCCATGCCAAGCTGTGGCTTTCTGTCATGCATCAGCATAAATTGGTGAGGATCAATGTGGACAGGCAAATGAATCTGTCCATAAGTGAGTAGCGAATGTTGAGCAATGCACTGGCTGTCCAAATGTTCATTATTCCTGCCTCTCAGGATCTTATAAACCTTTATCAGGTCACCTCTCATCCTTCATTGCTCCAAGGAGCAAAGGCCAAGTTCACTCAACCTATTCTCTTAAGGCATGCTCCCCAATCAAGCCAACATAATTGTAAATCTCCTCTGCACCCTTTCAATAGTTTCCACATCCTTCCTGTGGTGAGGTGACCAGAACTGAGCCCAGTACTCCAAGAGGTGTCTGACCAGGGCTCTGTACAGCTGTAACATTACCTCTTGGCTCTTGAAAAAGGCCAAAGCACCGTATGCCTTATTAACCACAGAGTCAACCTGCGCAGCAGTTTTTGAGTGTCCTATGGACTCGGACCACAAGAACCCTTTGATCATCCACACTGCCAAGAGTCTTACCATTAATACTTTATTCTGCCATCATATTTGACCTACCAAAATGAACCATCTCACACTTACTTGGGTTGAACTCCATCTGCCACTTCTTAGCACAGTATTGCATCCCATCGATGTCCCACTGTACCCTCTGTCAGCCCTCCACACTATCCACAATGCCCCCAACCTTTGTGTCATCAGCAAATTTACTAACCCATCCCTCCACTTCCTTATCCTGGTCATTTATAAAAATCACAAAAAGAGGGGTCAAAACAGATCCCTGAGGCACACCACTGGTCACCGATCTCCATGCAGAATATGACCTGT
This sequence comes from Hemitrygon akajei, assembly GCF_048418815.1. Classification (NCBI taxonomy): domain Eukaryota; kingdom Metazoa; phylum Chordata; class Chondrichthyes; order Myliobatiformes; family Dasyatidae; genus Hemitrygon; species Hemitrygon akajei. The sequence goes on from NC_133143.1 coordinate 24,364,892, forward strand.
CTACAACCACACTTTGCTTTCTGTGGGCAAGCCAATTCTGGATCCATAAAGCAATGTCCCCTTGGATTCCATGCCTCCTTACTTTCTCAATAAGCCTTGCATGGGGTACCTTATCAAATGCCTTGCTGAAACCATATACACTACATCTACTGCTCTACCTTCATCAATGTGTTTGGTCACATCCTCAAAACATTCAATAAGGCTCGTAAGGCATGACCTGCCTTTGACAAGACATGCTGACTATTCCTAATCATATTGTGCCTCTCTAAATGTTCATAAATCCTGCCTCTCAGGATCTTCTCCATCACTGGTCTATAATTTCCTCGGCTATCTCTACTCCCTTTCTTGAATAAAGGAACAACATCTGCAACCCTCCCATCCTCCAGAACTTCTCCTGTCCCCATTGATGATGCAAAGGTCTTTGCTAGAGGATCAGCAATCTCCTCCCTCGCATCCCACAGTAGCTTGGGATATATCTCATCCGGTCCCAGTGACTTATCCAACTGATTCTTTCCAAAAGCTCCCGCACATCCTCTTTCTTTATGTCTATATGTTCAAGCTTTTTGCTCTGCTGCAAGTTATCCCTACAATCGCCAAGGTCCTTTTCCGTAAAGAATACTGAAGCAAAGTATTCATTAAGTACCTCCACTATCTCCTCCGGTTCCATACACACTTTTCTACTGTCACACTTGATTGGTCCTATTCTCTCACATCTTATCCTTTTGCTCTTCACACATTTGTAGATTGCCTTGGGTTTTTTCTTAATCCGGCTCACCAAGACCTTCTCAAGGCCCCTTCTGACTCTCTTAATTTCATTCTTAAACTCCTTCCTGCTAGCCTTATAATTTTCTGGATCTCTATCATTACCTAGTTTTTTTGAACCTTTCATAAGCTCTTCTTGACTAGATTTTCAACAGCCTTTGTACACCACGATTCTTGTACCTTATCATTCTTTCCTTGTCGCATTAGAACGTACCTTTGCAGAACATTACGCAAATATCCCCTGAACATTTGCCACATTTCTGCCGTACATTTCCCTGAGAACATCTGTTCCCGATTTACGGTGCCAAGTTCCTGCCTGATAGCTTCATATTACCCCAGACTCCAATTAAACGCTTTTCTAACTTGCCTGTTCCTATCCCCCTCCAATGCTATGAAAAAGGAGATAGAATTGTGATCACTATCTCCAAAATGTTCTCCCACTGAGAAACCTGACACCTGACCAGGTTCATTTCCCAATACCAGATCAAGTACAGCCTCTCCTCTTCTATGCTTATCTAGATATTGTGTTAGGAAACCTTCCTGAACATACCTAACAAACTCCACCCCTTCTAAACCCTTTGCTCTAGGAAGATACCAATCAATATTTGGGAAATTAAAATCTCCCACCACAACAACCCTGTTATTATTACACCTTTCCAGAATCTGTCTACCTATCTGCTCCTTGATGTCCCTGTTACTATTGGGTGGTAGATAAAAAAACACCCAGTAGAGGTATTGACCTCTTGCTGTTCCTAACTTCCACCTGCAGAGACTCAGTAGCCAACCCCTCCATGACTTCCTCCTTTTCTGTAGCCGTGACACTATCACTGATCAACAGTGCCACACCCCCACCTCCTTTGCCTCCCTCCCTGACCTTTCTAAAACATCTAAAGCCCGGCACTCTATTCCTGCCCCTGAGCCATCTAAGTCTCTGTAATGGGCACAAGATCATAGCTTCAAGTCCTGATCCATGCTCTAAGCTCATCTGCTTTGTTCATGATGCTTCTTGCATTAAAATAGAGACATCTCAAACCATCAGTCTGAGTGTATCCCTTCTCTATCACCTGCCTGTTCTCCCTCTCACACTGTCTACAAGCTTTCTCTATTTGTGAGCCTCTGTCTTCAGTTCGGTTCCCACCCCCCAGCAATTCTAGTTTAAACTCCTCCCCAGTAGCCTTAGCAAACCTCCCTGCCAGGATATTGGTCCCCCTTGGATTCAAGTGCATCCCGTCCTTTTTGTACAGGTTACGCCTACCCCAAAAGAGGTCCCAATGATCCAGAAATCTGAGTCCCTGCCCCCTGCTCCAATCCCTTAGCAACGCATTTACCCTCCACCTCATTCTATTCCTATACTCACTGTCACATGGCACAGGCAGTAATCCCAAGATTACTACTTCTGAGGTTCTGCTTCTCAACTTCCTTCCTAACTCCATATAGTCTCTATATTTCAGGACCTCCTCACTTTTCCTACCTATGTCGTTGGTACCAATATGTACCACAACCTCTGGCTGTTCACCTTCCCACTTCAGGATATCTTGGACACGATTAGAAACATCCTGGACCCTGGCAAGCTACCATCTGTGTTTCTTTCCTGTGTCCACAAAATCACCTGTCTGACCCCTAACTATAGAATCCCCTATCACTGCTGCCATCCTCTTCCTTTCCCTATCCTTCTGAGCCACAGGGCCAGATTCTGTGCCAGAGGTGCGGCCAACTTTGCTTCCCCCAGGTAGGTTCTCTTCCCCGCCCCCCCCCAACAGTACTCAAACAGGAGTACTTTTGTTAAGGGGAACAGCCACAGGGGTACTCCCTAGTATCTGACTCTTGCCCTTCCCTCTCCTGACTGTTACCCACTTATCTGTTTCCTGAGGTCTGGGGTGACTACTTGCCTGTAGCTCCTCCCTATCACCACCTCACTTTCCCTGACCAGATGATGGTCATTGAGCTGCAGCTCGACGTACCTGGTGCAGATGTGGCCGTCTGGGAGGCTGGGAGTCTCCCAGACATCTCACATCTGACACCCAGTAGAGAACAACGGCCTCACAGACATACTTCTTATTCCTCACAAGTAGCTTACCTTGCCTTGAACTGTTCTTGCCGATGCCCCGTGGAACCAAAGCCTTCTACTCTGCCGCCCGCTCCATAAAGCCATTTTCTTTTAAATCCTTCCCGCCAGTCAAACTGGCTGACATCCATGTGCTTACGCAGTTGTACCTCGATCATTTAAAGAAGAATCTACAGCAGGTAATTTGATGTGCCTGCTGCCCTTGGCCTTCTCGGTAGTGAGGTTAAGGCTTTAGAAGGTACTGATGGAGCAGCCAAATTGTATTAACTGGTATGCATTTAATAGACATTACATCCAACAGCTCTGGCTGTTAGAGAGGAATTAACATTTAAAATAGTGGATGGGGTACCAGTTCAGGCTGTTTTGTCTGGATGTTGTTGAGTTTCTAACTGTTGCTGGACTTCTTATCCAGGGAAGGTGAGAGCATTCTATCATTCTTCTGTGCATTGTACGTGGGGGAAAGCGTTAGGTAGGCTTGGACGTGAGTTATTCTCTGCAGGTTGCTCAGCCGTGAGCTACTTTATTAGCCAAGATATTTATGTGACTGACCATTTCTTTCTGCTGCATTGTGATGGTAATTCTGTTGAATATCAAAGGTAGTTGTTTAAGGTCTCTTTTGTTGGAAATTACTTCTACTTCTGTTGTACAGATTTTATTTGACACTTATCAGAGCAAATCTGAACTTTGCTCTGTGCAGGTATGGACTGCTTCATTTGCTGAGAATCTCCAGTGGTTATGTCCTGAGGTTGGGTTGATTGGCCTGTCACAATTTTTTACGTTGTCCGGTAGATGGCAGTGTTGTAACTGTAATGGAATAGATTTGCCTGAGGAACAGCTAGTACTGGAGAGTAAATGTGTAGTCTTTGATACTATAGTTAGAATCCTCCCTGGTCTCATTGATTTTGCTGCTTTGTGCTTTTAGACTTTTCTTGCAGGCATATAGATAGAATCAAATTGACTGAATACTGGGTTCTGTGATGGTGGGGATCTGAGGGGGAAGCCAAGGCAGATCATTTACTCTACAACTGGCTGAATGTGGTTGCAAATACTTCAGTCTTTTCTTTGGTACTCATGCTGGCTCCTATCATTGTTAAGGATTGTGTTGTTCTGTGATACTTCCATTATCTGCTACAATTTGCAGCTAAAGGTGGCAGGTCTGAAGCCTTTGATTTGATCTGTTGGTTGTGGGGCCACTAAGCTTTGTTCATTGTTCGCTGTTTTTGCTATACCTAGTGCATAGGGTCCCGTGCTGCAGCTTCACCAAGTTGGCACCTTCTTTCTTGTAGCTAAGGCAGATGCAGCTGCCAGCATCCATCCTGCACCCTTCATTGAACCGGGGATAGTTTTTAATGTAGAATGATGATGTAATTTAAAGGAGCCTACAAATCATGACACTATATATTGCTACTGCTGTTGATAGTCCCTAGTGCCTTGTAGCTCTGCAGCTTTAGTCAGATTGTCTTAGAGACCTACAATACAGCACAGGGTCTTTCCACTCACCATTTCCATGCCAATCATTTTGCCGTTTCATTTCAGCATTAACCATTTCAGCAGTAATTGGGTCTGCATCCTTCCATACTTTGCTATTCAAGTGCCCATCTCAATACCTCTTAAGACTAGTGACTGTAACTGCCTCTACCACCTCCTCCGACAGCATGTACCAGATATTATTAATTCTCTGTGTGAAAAATGCTCCCCACAGATCCCCTTTAAGGCTCCTGAAGCCTATGCCCTCTTGTTTTTGATAACTATTTGGGGAAAAATATTCTGACTATTGATGTCTCTCATAATTTTATATACCTCTCTCAGCCTCAGCCTCTTCCACTTTAGTGAAAACCAGCTCAGACTATCCAATTCCTCCAAAGAACTAACGTCCTCCAATGCAGGAAACACTGGTGAATCTCAACAGCACTGTCTCCAGTGCAGTCACTTTCTTCCTGTAGTGTGATGACCAGACTGCTGCCAGTTCTGGTTTGTGCATATCCCATTTAGACAGACTGCAGTGCCACATAACTCGATGAAGTGTTGCCTCAATGCGAAGTCGGGTTGTTGTCTCTGCAAGGACTGTGTGGCAGTCATTTCTACCAATGGGGGAATGGCGAGGATAAAGTCAAGGAAATTTATCTTTCACGTTAGTCCACCTACTACCTGCCACAGTCAGGACTGTACCAGTTGGCCCTGGTAGTGCCACCATGCCAGACATGGTGATGACGTTGAAGACTCTTATCTAGAGTACATACAGAACCTTTCTTCTACCTTTTTACATCCACGTTCAGCATGGAGAAGCTCTGATTCATTAATTGCGGGAGGAGGGCAGGTGGTAGTTTGAAGGCATTTCTTTGAGTCTTTAGGAGATCTGGAATTAGTGTCGAAGACTCCCAGAGCTAATTTCTCATACTTGTGCACATTGCGCCAACCCCTCTGGTGGGTCTGTCCTACCGATTGGCATGGGAGAGTCTGGCATTTTGCCAGTAAGCATGATTCTTTGAATACAATTGTGTTAGACTATTGCTTGACTAATCTGTGGAACAGCTCTCCCAATTTAAACACTGGCCACCTGGTATTGATTAGGAGGATTTAACAAGATTGACTGGACTGGGAATGATTTAGCTATGTCCATGTTCAGTGCCAGATGGACCGTCCTGTTTCATTCCCTTTGTGCTGTAAGTAACAATAAAGTGACTGTAACTGAATGATTTGTTAGGCCTGTTCATGGGGGAGTTAGCAGTCTACCACATTACTGTGGGTCTAGAATCAAATCTAGGCCACAGTGTAGCAGATTTCTTTCCATGAACAAACCAGATGGAATTTTAACAACAATCTGCTAAGTTTTTGCTCTTTATTTCTAAAATCAGTTGTTCGTTCGTATTTTGAAAATAACCAAATATAAGCGCCACAAGTGCGATTGTCGGATTTGAACTTCCATCCCAGGATCATCCTGGCCTTGAGACTCCTATCAGTAAAAACATGCTGACCCAAAATGTGCTTCACATATTTCTGAAAAACAAAAACTGCTTGTTAATGTAGTGGTGTATAACTACTGAGCAGGCTTTCCTAATATCACCCGCTGTCAACTTTCCGCGTAGCAACTGGTTTCTTCTTAAGTGAAGTTCTACGAATCACTTTGATGTGTGGTAAAAGGTTTAATTTGTAGCTAGGTGGATGCAAATTACTCGAAACCTTGCAACAGAATAACAGGTTAGACATTAATGAATAAACAGAAACTGATAAAGTTTGCACTCGCTCAAAACTTGTTGCAAGCTGTGTAGATAATTAAGTACATTGCAAAATAATTTAAAAGTTGCCTCCATTACATGATTAAGGAGTTAATTCTCAAGTGTAAGGAACCAGAGGAAAAGTGCATGTCTGTCATTTCAGAGTAAGAATTTAAAGTGCAAGTTAAATGATATCTTAAAGTATACTCAGTGGCCACTTTATTAGGTACAGAAGTGGAACCCGGTGTGGTCTTCTGCTGCTGTAGCCCATCCACTTCAAAACTCAACATGTTGTCCATTCAGAGATACTCTTCTGCGTACCTCTGTTGTAACACATTGGTTATTTAAGCTATTGTCACCTTCCTGTCAGCTTGAACCTTCTAGCCATTCTCCTCTGACCTCTCTCATTAACAACATGTTTTTGTCCACAGAGCTGCTGCTCATAGAAATTCTAGAGACGGCTGTGCATGAGATTCCCGGAAGATCAGCAGTTTCTGAGATACTGAAACCACCCAGCTGGCACCAACAATCATTCCGCAGTCTAATACACTTTGATCACATTTGCTCCCCATTCTGATGTTTGTTCTAAACAACAACTGAACCCCTTGACCATGCCTGCATGCTTTTATGCAGAGTTGCTACCATGTGATTAGCTGAGTAGATATTTGCATTGATGAGCAGGTGTACAGGTGTAGCTAATAAAGGGGCTTGCTCTGCAGCTGGGTGGCATTCACTGTGAACGTTGGAGTTATAGATGTACATCTTCTAAATTTGTATATTCTGATCTTTATGTAAGTGTTAGACAGGTTCAAGAAGAAGCACATTTCAATCCACCTGCTTTCCTTCCGAACTTTTAACTATCAGCGTAATGTATTTATATCCCCATCATTTTTATCTAATTCCTGTTGCGATATCCATACTATTTACCTCTTTATGTTGGCACAATTCAAAATTGAATCTTTAAGTAGAGGTGTTCTTCTGAGTTACCCACTGAATTTCTCAGTGACTGTCTTATGTTCATAGACATGAGTTGTCATCTCCTCCATGAGTGGAGGTATTTTCCCTTTGCTGTCACTTCTGTGAAATAAACCTTGGTATACTAACATTTTGTCATGCTGATTTTCTTTGGTTTTGAGCAAACTTCCAAGTTAAATTTGCATGTTCCCTCAAAGTTTATTGGCTGGACAGGGCTGATTAAACTTGCACAAAATATATTTGAAAATTAAATTGCATGAATGAACTCTTCACGGGCTTCCAACTAGTTATGGGTATCTGTTTTAACAAACATTTTGATGACAAACTCTGCCATCTTCATTAGGGATGATGCTAAGGCACATCTAGTCCAGTGGTATTTATACCCTGTTGTCCTACCATCCTGATTGGTTAGTCCTTATCCAATCAGGTTTCTACTCTCCCACTTTGTTTACAATTGAATTCCAGTTCTTAATAAGAATGAGGCCTTTGTTGTTGTTAATATTCTTTTCCTCTAGTTTTAGTTCAATGGTCATCAAGCAGTCCTAAAAACCATAGGTGTGGCACAGTAGTTTTGAACTACGTCTTCAAGACTTCGATTGGAGAGAGGGAACATATACCAGGACTTCAAAGGCAAAGTTTTGACAATGATTGAGACGATAATTTGATGCAGACATACATAATGTGGTAAATGGAGCTCTTGCTGTCTGCATAGAGAGAGGGACAAGTGCATTGAAGAGACTCACAGAGAATATCAAAGGAGAATTAGAGGAAATATTTGGAATTATCCCAAAAGAAAAATCAACATTGAAATTGCAGGAGAGCAGCAAGATTCAAGATCTGCTAGGGAGAATTGAAAGTAGATGTAACTGAGGGAGAGGAGAGAAAGGCTTAGGGTGGACAAAAAAACAAATTTGAATAACAGACAAAATGTATTTGTGAATAAGCAGAGAGAAGATTCACTGTTTATAGACAATACGCATTAGAATTGAGAATCACAAAGCAAAAAATATGTAAAAGTAAAATGTAACCCAGTTGATCTCTCTGTTGATGCTTCCTGCTCTGCTGGATATCTCCAGTAAGCTTGGTTTCTGTTGTAGAACTGAAACTGATATTGGTATTGGTTTATCATTGTCACTTATACTAGGGTACATGGAGAACTTGACTTGCATACTGTTTATGCAGATCGATCATTACATAGTGCATTGAGCTAGAGTAAGATAAAGCAATAATAATGGAGAATAAAGAGTAAAAGCTACTAAAAAAAGTGCAGTGCAGGTAAATAATGAAGTGCAAGATTATAAGAAGGTAGATTGTTAGGCCAAGAGGTCCATTGAAGACTCTGATAACAATGGGGCAAAGGTTGTCCTTGAGCCTGGTGGTCCACGCCTAGGTTTTTGTATCTTTGTTCAGTGGGTGAAGGGAAAAAAAGAGATCATCAGGTTGGGTAGAGTTTTTAATTATTACTGAGGCAGTAAGAAGTATAGACAGAGTCCATTGAGCGGAGGCTGGATCCTGTGACGTGCTGAACCGTGTCTACAACTCTACGAAGTTTTTTGTTATCATATGTAGAACAGTTGCCATATCAAGCTGTTAGGTGTCCAGACAACAGTACATTGAGAAAAATCAGTAAGAGTCAATGAGGACATGCTGAATTTCTTTAGGCACCTGAGGAAGTAGAGGTGTTGGTGAGTTTTCTTGGCTGTGGCATAAAGATGGTTGGAACATGATGGGCTCCTGGTTTACACCTGCTAACATGAAGCTCAACACCATTGATGTAGATAGGAGCATGTGCACTGCCCCTCTTTCTGAAGTCAATGACCAGCCCTGATTGTAAATGGGGATGATGGCAGATATTATGGAGACTAGGGCGAATACAATCTTTTTTTAAAAATTGCAAGGTTAAAACCATAAATTCTGTAGTGGCATCAAATTAAATTTGTTGTTAGGATAATAACAAGCTAAATAACACTGTGAACACAAAACTTTTGTCTTGAGTGATAACAATATTATGCGAAAATGCTGAGTGTATATAGATATAATTATTACCAGTAGATGGTGTCAAAGGCATATTTATTATTTGATTTGTCAGCCTTACATCAACTTGATTTATGTGTTGTAACTGAATACTTGTACTAAATTAAAATTGCTTCCAATAATCACCCATTGTATTACAAGTATGTTTAAATGTAGCAGCACCAGAAGTCAGACAAAATGGAATTCTTCCAATTCAGAAGAAATCAAATGCATTTGATAATTTAGTCAACCAATAGGTACTCTGAATTTATTGAAGCTTTTGCCTTTTTACCCAGTGGCCTAGTTTCTCTACAGTTCACCTGTGAAGAAGATAATTCTTTATAAGCTGAAGAGTGTATTTTTGACAGAAATTTAAAGATAACCATGGGGAATATTTGTCTTGTGAATCATTGTGATGCTTAATTATATATAATTGAGGATTAACTTTCCATTCAGTATCATGTGGTATGAGTTCTATTGAGAGCATGCAGGTCACTGGCTTGTGATCAGCATGCAGTACTGGCAAATCTTTTTAGCCAGTTTTCCCTCTATTCATAACCATACAATCATTGCCGACTATCTTCCATTGAAAATCAAAATTATCCATTAAAATAGACTTTGGTTAAGTAATTAATTTCTTAATATAGTCATACTTTTGTGATGGTGCTCTTTATGAGAGGTAGTGTTGTTTAGTTATGGGTAACTAGAAATTCAGTAGTGTTACTTTATTCTGTCACAACTGAAGCAAACATCTATGTAGTACATCTGATGTGTATTTCTTTATGGCTGGAGGCGAGGCTCTGGCTGATCTCAAGCTGAATCTGTGGGAGTGTCCCTGCTGCTGTGCTTCGTGTCTGTGAGCATTGTGTCGACTTGTCCTACTAATATGATGAACTAAGACCGAGGCTTTGGGCCTACTCTAGGAATTCGGACCTAAGGACTCAATTTGGTTCAGAATGCTGTTGCTCACTTCTATTGCTTGTATAATTTGTGTTTTTTCTCTTTCTCTGCACAGTGGGTGTTGTTCTCTTTGTTAATCAGGTTTCTAACTTAGTGGCTGCCTGTAAGCAGACAAATCTCAAGGTTGTATAATTTACACATTCTTTGATAATGACTGTACTTTGAATCTTAAATCTTTGAATAGTTGATTTAAAATGTTATTGTCATTACCTCTGTACTAATTTTAAAAAGGAACACTACTCGTTTCTTTGTTTTAATAGTTTCCATTAAAATGCAGTACTCTAGTGACAATTTCCAATTTTTTAACAATTTGTGCTGCATTTGGCTGAATTTTGAAACCGAGTGTGGTCAAGTAAATATAACTAAAAGGAAAAAGATGCTACCAAAGCCCATTGACAATATTGAACATAGTAATTCTGCCCTTTGTCCCGATCTATATAAATAATTCTAGTTAAAAACTGATAAAATTAATAAAATGCAAATAACTAAATACTGTAAGATCCCTCTCAGTCCTTCCCAGCCTGTTTAAAATTTAAAACCATTGGCCTCTGGGCAATGTAATTGCTTTTTCTTCCTTTAAAAATTAGCTTGTGTAAATGTTGCTTTTTGTGATATCCAAGTCATTGACACTTCAGAGAAGTAAATAGCCAAGAAGCTGCATATTTCTTGGTCAAAGCTGGGTGCCCAAGGAACATCTTGCCCTGATTAAAAACTTATTCTTACTGTTTTGACAACCTGTTTGTCTAGAAATATGTTTATTAAACTTTAGTGTGCAGATTTGTTTTTGGTATTTGCTCACAAACTGGTACTGTCTTGTTTTCACTGTCGAGAAGGGCATTTATGTTCAAACTCACTAAACGTGGCCTGTGTATAGAAGTATAATTCTCCATTGTGCAATGTTGATAGTGTTTCTTAGATAAAAAGTTACTGCCTTATTGCTAAATAATGTATAAGACATGAGCTGCTTGAATGCTGGATGTTATTGTAGAAATCTTCACATTTAAATATGATCACCTGTATGGACAGGTCACACAATAATGGGACAGTATTACATGTTTAGCCTTTGCCTCTTTCAGACAATGCAACTATAAGAGTTGTCAGTTGGATTCATTAGGTCAGTGTGTAATTTTATGAACATCACAGAATTTGTGTCAGCATAGGCAGGAGTGGTCAGTGATCAAGTTTCGCTGAACATCTGGCATCGCTGCAAACAAATGTCATGTTATACTGATTTACCTGTGCAGCGGTCAAAGCAGCAGGTGGAGCATTGCTTCGTTCTTTTGTACAGCACCTGCTGCACCTTGGTATGAATAAGCAGCTGCTGTTTGTAGCATGCTTCTTACACTATAGGTGGAGCTGGAATGAACCCAAGTATGCTGCTTTTACATGTCTTCTTTTAAAAGATAATTCAGGGACTTGGCATAAATGGGATCAAATCAGAATACCTTACCAGGTGGATTACACTCCTACAATATGCTTTATGTAAATATCAATATGAAGTGGTTTCAGTATATTGTGTTGTGCAAATTTAAAACCAGTCCTTTCAATTGAAAGCGGTTTCTTTTATGCTTTGAACCTTAAGGGCAAAGTGAGTTTCTTGAAGATCTATCCTAAATGCTCGACTAGAGTTTTACTGTTTTTATTGCACTTTGATTTGACAAGCAGTCTTGGAAATTCAGAGTCGAATGTGCTTTGTAAGTTTGTTTATAAAATGGTCAGCAAGTCTATTAAGTATTAAGATTGAGAGTCAATGAGTGGAGATTACGGAATTCAATCTGGATATTTTCATAAATGACCTCAACCAGATTATTCTCTGTGAACAAGGACTAATAAGGCTTGTACATCTTGGTTCTCCAACGCTGAATCTATGTACCCGTCAATTCTGGCTGCTTTCCTGGTCCAAATGTTTAATAATCAATTTTTTTGTTTGAAGTTAACAGTGTTTAATGTCGGTGTAATTGGGGACTAGAAGTAAGGATAAAAACAAGAATTTTCTTTTCGTTGTGGTTCTTGAAACTGTCCCACGTTATTCATGTTCTTCTATTAAAAAGGTAGAATTGGGTTGTGTACTGATGCAGTAAGTGCATTTGAGCAACTATTGATGAATGGTCCTTGTAAACATTAACTTTCCTTCAAACAATATGGTTCAGTAAAGAGATTAATTTCCACCAAGAGATTTTAGCAGATTCGCACATTATATACCAGCAAATGAAATCAAAGGTTACAGCATTCATTAAAAAATGTACTCTGAGTGTTTATATTATACAGAAACTCTCTCTCTATATATAAAAAACATAGAGAGAGAAACACACACACACACACACACACACACACACACACACACACACACACACACACACACACACACACACACACACACACACACACACACACACAGAGCTAGGGTGCCTTTGACTTTTGCACAGTGTTGTGTTTGTCAATGTGGAGCAGAGAGTGAGTTAGTAAATCTGGCGGGAGCACAGGATGTTGGGAATGGCAAGGGTGGAGCACCGATGGAGGGGTGTGGGACAGGTAGCAAGGGGCAAGGGATGGCATGGGTGCAGGCACACCCAGTCTGAGACACCAGGCAAGATCATTTGATTCTAAGCAATTGGTTTATTGATTATTACAGATTGTGTCTCTGTTCCTCCTGTTCTCTCCCCTCTCCCTTCTCCTTTGCCCAGCCATGATTCCCTACTCCCTGCCCCCTTCTCACGCCTGATCCACAATACAGATCCAGATCAAAATCAGGTTCATCATCACTCACATATGTCATGACATTTGTTTTTTTGCAGCAGTAGCAGTACAGTGTAATACGTATAATTACTACAGTACAATGCAAAAGTTTTAGGGACGTTAGCTATACAAATGTGCCTAAGACTTTTGCACAACAGTCTGTTTTGTTCCTTTATGTATTATATAAAGATAGCCCCACTATTAATGGAAAGTACCTGTCTACTTTCATAACAGTGTGTTGTGACAAAGACCTTTGGCCTGAAATGCTAATTCTGTTTCTTCTTCCTTTGCTGTTGCTTGACCTGCTGTGAGCATCCAACATTTTCAGTTTTTTTTTTGTTTTATACTTACAGTGTCTGCCATCCTGCTTTGATTTTCATCTACTCTTACACCTACTTCTATGCTTCTTAAAATACCCTTATCTGTCTTTTTGTATCAGATATGACCTGAAATTAATAGAAGTTGATGTCAAATATGATTCTGATTGAAAGGATAGACTCAAAGACTAAAATAATAGACTGGTTTAAATATCATTGCTGCATCTTAACTTCAGGGACCTGGATTTGATCCTCAACTCTGTGTGGAGTTTGCAAGTTCTTCCTGCGACCATGGTGTTCCCCATTAGGTTCTCGGTTTCCATAAACCAAATATGAGTTCATAGGTTAGTTGTCTACTGCAAACGTCCCAAAGTGTAAGTGGCAAAGGAATCAAAGGGAGGTTGATGGGCATGTGTGAGGGAGAGCAAATAGTCCTGTTGTGATTTCTTTGCTGAGAGCTAATATGCATCAAATGGGCCGAATGTCCTTTTACTGTGCCATAATGAGTATGAGAGTGATAGGTTGCTGATACTACTGATGGCATTTCTGAAAGCTTTATATTGTATACAGGATTTTGCTAAAGTATGAATACCTGACTTACGTGCAGCTTGTACATACACAATCCAGCATTTGGGAAACTGGTGGATTGGATTTGTTGGATGCTGTTGGGCTTCAGACATCTACTGCAGTGTGGTAACTCAATTTATGGCAATATTAGTATCTATTGCAGAGTAATCAAAATGGTTAATTTAAATTCCCTGATTGGCCAATGATTTCATGCATCTTTATCGCTAGGTAGCCACATTTCCAACCTGTGAACTGTTTTGGTTATTGACTGTTGCTAGGAACAGATTGTTATCATAACGTGGGGAGATCTTTCTCTGTTTACTCTTTCTTTTGTCTTGATCTATTGTGTCCTCTATTCATCTTCCTCTTTTGAGTGGTTTTGGACTGAATATGTCTTTCCAGTTCCATTGGCTTTCTTCTTGCTCCTTCCTTCCCTCCCCCATCTCCACTCTCCTGTTTCCCCCCTGCACCCCTCTCCTCCTCCCCCCTTCCCCCTCTCCCCCCCCACCTTCTCCTCCCTCCCCGCTCCCCCCCCCCACCGCATGTCTGTGCTTTTCCTTATTTCATTTTCCAGCTGCACCACTTGATTCTAAAACTGTGTCACAAATTGAAATAATTATTTTGGATTTTGATTTAATTTGTGATGTGAAGGATTAAAACACAAGTCCTGAGTTTGGGTTGAGAGAGGAAAAGAATGAAGCCATACAACCAGTGGAAATTCTAAGAGCGTATGTTTCATTGAACGAGCATACAAACTCATTTGTAGAACAGTTGTAGAGGTAGGAAATGGGGGTGGGGGGTGGTATGTTATCATATAGAACCACGAGATTCATTTTCTTTCAGGGATTCACAGTAAATAAAAGAACCACAATGGAATCAACAAATGACTGCACCGATCAGGACAGACAACCAATGTGCAAAATAAAACAAAAAGAAAAAAAATCATAAATAAATAAGCAATAAATATTAAGAACATGAGATGAAGAGTCCTTGACAGTGAGTCCATTTCAGTGGGAACAGTTCAGTGATGGGTGAGTGAAGTTGAGGGATCCCCTCTGGGTCAAGAGCCTGATGGTTGGGGGTAATAACTGTTCTGGAACCTGGTGGCATGGTCCTGAAGCTCCGGTACCTTCCTCCTGATGACAGCAGTGAAAAGAGATCATGGCCTTGGATGGTGAAGGGAGGGATGTGTAGAAATCAGTTTAAACATACTTGCATGATTTTTAAGGAAAGCATTTTGGAGATCCCAAGAATGAACAGTGAAGAATGTTAAACTACTTGGTAATGCAGCAGGCAAATTTGGAAAGCTGAGTAGGTCAAACATAAGAGAATTTAGTGGTATAAAGACAAGTAGACATGAAAGGAATTATTACCGCATCTCAAGAATAGAAATTTACTTATAATTTTTAAATAATTTATATGCTAAGCTGAATCACATCCATAATATAATGAGATTGTGGCCAAGATGCCATAAAAGCTTACCCTCAATTATCCAAAAATGTGCTACAGTCTAACATGCTTATATAGAGTATATTCTAAATGTGAATTTAAGAAGACATAATGCAGAAGAAGATGATGCACGAAATACATCAATAGGAAATAAAGTGGCAGACATGAGGTAGCCATAAAGCATGAAGACGAAGCATATTTAATATGCTATAGATGTGTATCATATAAATACACATTCATTTAACAAAGTTTGGGGGAAAAAACAGAAAACCTTCAGCAAGTTATGCAGATTCTGATCATTAACCTGAAACCTAAACTCTAACCCCTCTCCCCATAGAGGCTTTGTGATTTGTTAAATAGTTTACGTGTGCTATGGTGAAGACCAGAGGAATTCATTTATTGATATTGGATATATTGCTAGGATCTCGTGACATTGGAATGAGATTTTAGGTTCTTGGAATTCTCTGAGGGATTTCATGGACCTGGAGTGCAGGTAAAGGGGAAAATGATCCTAGAGTCTGGATGTATTTTAGAGGGAGCTCACCAAACATTGGAGCAGGACTTGGTAATATAGAAGCACAAGAAGAGATTTGAGGCATTTGTCATTCCTAGGATGTAATCGGTTTTGGTGACTGATGGAGTGGGGAGACTTTTAGGTGTATTAAGGAAAGATCTGTGATAAGTCTCTGGAAAATTTGGACCCTTTTCTTATGTTGGATGTCAGTGATAGGATTAATCTATATTTGGGAAAGCAGGAGTTGATCAGGGATCAATTCACTTTTTGTTAGTGGTAAATTCAGATTATTTGATTATTTTTGAAAAATTAAACAACTACAGTAATGAGGGCAGTGTGATTGATGTGGACATGGGCAGTAAAGTGGTCAAGCTTCCATTGGTAAGAAACTCATGGGATCCAAGGCAAGTTGGCAAAGCAGATCCAAAGTTGGCTTGGTGATAGAGGTAGGGTGATGGCAGAGGGTGGCATTTGTGATTGAAAGTTTCAGTGAACGCTGCTAGATAGACCTGATATCAGAATCCCATAAGATTAGGAAATTGCTTTCTTAATAGAATGCGACGTCATCCTGGGAATGTCTAGCCCATGACTGCTCTCTATGCAGAGAGATATGCAACAAGAATTGGATTTGATTCTGGACTCCTGGCTATCTTGTTTGCATGATTCCTCTTTAGAATGAAAAACTCCTTAGGCAGTTCCAGCCTTGCAATATTTAGTGAGTTTGTTTAGGCCCTTTGGCCCAATTGGTCCATGCTGACTACCAATCTATTACCATGCGCCCATAGATTAATACATCATGGAACTGCAGTCCTCAATCAAACATAAATTTGCTCTGCCTTACTCACAAACAGCTGTGCTTACTGACTGTTCTAATAATAGCTGACATATACTCATTTCTTTTTTAGGGCAGTAACACAAATGCATTACCTGGAATTGCCTGAATTGTTATTAAATATTAATCTAATATAGGGATGTTAAACATCATAATGTGATTGGATAAGGAGTTAAAAGATGTGTAGAACCAGTCTCCCCTCTCATTCTATTTTTAGTAATTGTTCTCATAAGTCTTGTGTGTTGTTGATGCCATTTATGGACAAATTTGACTTATGGACTTTCTCTCTGTGACAATGGAACTGGTTCATTTCCCGGAGACAAGCTGTCTATTAGGAGAAATTGCACTGATACTTCAATACAGTAGAAACATAGAAAACCTACAGCACAATACAGGTCCTTCAGCCCACAAAGTTGCGCTGAACATGTCCTTACCTTAGAACTACCTAGGCTTACCCATTTTTCTAAACTCCATGTATCCATCCAGGAGTCTCTTAAAAGACCCTATCGTTTCCGCCTCCACCATCGCTGCCAGCAGCCCATTCCACGCACTCATCACTCTCTGCGTAAACAACTTACCCCTAACATCTCCTCTGTACCTACTTCCAAGCACCTTAAAACTATGCCCTCTCGCACTAGCCATTTCAACCCTGGGGAAAAGCCTCTGACTATCCACACGATCAGTGCCTCTCATTATCTTGTACACCTCCATCAAGTCACCTCTCATCTTCCGTTGCTCCAAGGAGAAAAGACCGAGTTCACTCAATCTATTCTCATTGGGCATGCTCCCCAATCCAGGCAACATCCTTGTAAATCTCCTCTGCACCCTTTCTATGGTTTCCATGTCCTTCCTGTAGTGAGCTGACCAGAATTGAGCACAGTATTCCAATTAGGGTCTGACCAGGGTCCTATGTCACTACATCATTACCTCTCGGTTCTTAAAGTCAATCCCACGGTTGATGAAGGCCAATGCACCGTATGCCTTCGTAATCACAGAGTCAACCTGTGTAGCAGGTTTGAGTGTCCTGTGAACTCAGACCCAAGATCCCTCTGATCCTCCACACTGCCAAGAGTCTTGCCATTAATGCTATATTCTGCCATCATATTTGACCTACCAAAATGAACCATTTCACACTTATCTGAATTAAACTCCATCTGCCACTTCTCAGCCCAGTTTTGCATCCTAAGTGTGAACAAGTAACATTCAAACCATGACAAAAAAATCTTCTGTTCTTCTAAGTGAATGAGGTGTTACTTATACTTAAACGGAAGATAACATGCACTTAATTTCATGCAAAGTACTTTGCATTTCTTTAAATGCTCTACTCTGCATAATAAATAGTTTGGAGAATAAATGTACAATAATGAGGAATTCCACCTACAATTTTCATTTGTTTAGCATCAGTAGCAATTCCTTTAACTGTCTACCTACTAAACTGTGGACTTCCTTCTTGCAGGCCTTGGCCAGTTTCTAATCCGCTATGTCATTTTCTGGATCAGTTTTAAAAATGTTTTGGTAGTGCCCATGCATGGTAATTCAGGACAGTACATAATGAAAGTTATGAACATCTTAGATAAGGCAGTTAAAATCGCAGTCAGCCAAAGAATTCATGTTTTAGGTGTGGAATAAATTTTTGATTCTTAACATCTGATTAGTACTGTATACAATCATGCTTTGCTGTTTGAGATTCTTCTGGTTCTAAAAATGTTTAAATTAGAACAGGAAAAAACTCAATTCCAAGTAATGCATTATAAGTTGTCTTAACACATTACTAATTGAAATTCTACTTCCATAACTTGTGTTAATTAGGATAACTGCCACTGGTGTAACTGCTAATCCCCGAGATCTAACTGCTAAATGCACTGAGCAAACCAAAAGAATTAACCTTTTAAGCATTATGTTACATTCTTCTGTTCTCTAACATTATTTGTGGAACAAGATTGAAAAGAAAAAAATATATAGTGTGGAAGTCTTTCAATGATGGAAAATGAGCTGAAGCAGAATATCATGGGTGTAATTGTGCTGGCGTTGAATCCTTATCTAATGCATCCAGCAAATAGTAAGCTGCGATTGGTTGTTGAGTGCAGAATGTATAGGACTGTGCAAAAGACTTAGGCATATACATAGAACTAGGGTGCCTAAGACTTTTGCACTGTACTATAGTAATACTATGTATTGCACTGTACTGCTGCCACAAAAATTACGAAGTTAATGATGTGTATGTGAGTGATGATAAACCTGATTTTTATATGGGTCCCTCTTGTGAGCTGAGAGTGAGAAGGGGACAGGGGGAGGGAAATAGTGGTTGGGAAAAGGGGAGGGGAGCAGAGCGGGAGTGGCAAGCACCAGAGAGACATTCTGTAATGATCAATAAGCCAATTGTTTGAAATCGAATATCCTTGCCTGGTGCTTCAAGGCTGGGTGTGTTTGCACCCGTGCCACCCACTACCCTGGCACTGCTTCTCCGCCACCTATCCCACACGGTGCTCAACCCTTGCCAATCCCAACACCCTTTGCTTCTGCCATTTACAAACTCGCTCTCTGCTCCATGCTGTGCAAAAGTCGTAGGCACCCAAGCTATCAATATGTACCTAAGACTTTTGCAGAGGACTGTATTTCCTTGTTTTGTTTGCATAATTATTTGAAGGCCAATAGAACTAGATGAAGAATGCTGAATACTTTCAAAACTAATTTCAGGGCTAATTTTATTAATACTGGCCTTGAGATAATCAGAAACTACCAATTATGTCGGGTAAAACTGTTAACCTTCTTATGGCATGTGTATTTAGATTCATATTTAACTGAGACTCAGTTAATTCCGAGTAAATGGATCTGCATTGTCAGCTAAAAAGGAATGATATTAGAACAGTTGGTTAATCACAACTAATGTGCAAGATTAAGGCAAAGATGAAGTTATAAATTTACTTATGTTGCCACAGCTTCTTGCAATTAATATAATTAATAAATTAGTAAATCCTCAAAGTAAAATCCGTATGGTTGCTGCTATTTCAGACGGACCCAGGACATGCATCATTGGTAAGACAATTGTGGGAAGAAAGTTTGGATTTAATGGTTAGCTAAACCATGTCCTTGTAATAGCTCACATTTGGATGGAGAAAACGCCATACATCGGAGATACCATAATTAGAAAGGAAAGACTGAATTGATAAAGCAGATTTACTTGGTAGTCTAGAAATAGAGGACGATCGATCCAAAACTGGATCTATCCGGATGTTTCTGAATGTCTCCAACATCAAAAATGTACAAGTTAGGGAAACAATTTAAAATAATTAATATTTTAAAAGAGAGCTAATTTGTAAATAAACATAAATTCAAAAAATGTAATTTATTGGTATACTTTGTTGTTAATTAACTATAATAAATTATTTTGCAACAATAATTGTTTCTAATGTTTAATTGCTCCACAATCCTAGTTAACATGTACATTTTCCCACAGTATGTGGATATAGAATTATATCTCTGATAGATCCATTTATGTCTGTTTTTTAAATAACACTTGATGTGTTGACCACTTTGCTAATTTAATTTCTGCAATTATTTGTTGAATCTAAATGCTGCCATTTATATCAGCCAGGATAGGGCATATTATGTGAAGTGTTAGCATTAAACACCAACCAAGAAAATATCCTTTTCATTATTCTGCTTTTGGAGATCATTCAGTATTGGTAGCTTCATCATATATTACAATTAGTGTTTTTATATTTAATTTGTTACACCAGTTCAATTGTATTCAGTTTATGATAAAGCAGTTTGATCTGCTTCAAGCTTGTGTATTTGTTTATTTTCTTATGGCAAGACTGATTATTTTCTTCGTGTGTTACTTGTTTATAATAAATTCATTGGAAGAGAAATTTATTTTTTTAAAAATAAGTATTGCATCATATTTCATCTTCAGGAAGTAATGTGTGAATAGACAGCATTTGGAGCTTAGTGTTAGGGTTTGGAGTGTGTAGAGAAGGTCTTTGATGGTTATTGAGGCACTTCCTGTGTACACTGTGGGAAACTATCTGATAATACTGAACCAGCAAAATATATATCAAAACTGTAAACTAATTCTAGTGCAGCTAATCTTCCTGTTTACCATGTGTATAACTTCAAGTAATTGGACATATTTTTTCATATGCAAAAGCAGTTCTGTTTTGCATAAGTTTTTTTGTGGCAGTTAACTCAGTTATTGTTATAATACTTGCCTGGAAGAAAACTGTTCACAATGATCATGACCTTAGTGTTGGATTTAATTTTTCTTGGGATTATTTTCTTTGTAGCATTCAGATACTTTAGTTCCAAGTGATTTTATTTAAACAAGCTAAGCAGCCAATCACATTGTAAACTCGCCAGATTGTCAACTGGAAAATATCAAGTAGTTTTATCATTCAATTTACTTTTGGTAAACAAATTAAAGAAAAACTGAACTAGCCATGAAGAAATAAAATAGAAAATGAGATAATCCCAAACTTATTAAAAAGTAATTGAAATCAATGGAGTTTTATTCATGAAATGGGAGAATATTGATATTACCTACATTAAGTGATTTGCTCAAGGTCAGAGAGGTTGTTTAGCAAAGATTACGACAGTGTGGTTTTAAAACTCAGTCAGTCACATATCATTCAAAATTTTAAAGGGTTTTTAATGACAAGAAGAAAACATAATTAGCATGACCTTTAAGTTTATTTAAGTGATTTCAAATGCTTTTAACCTGCAATGATGCAGTGTGAAGAAAGGACTGATAACAGGCTCTGAATTTCCATGTTTAATCAGGCATATGCAAACCCGGTAGAAGTTGCTGTTAATCTCACTGTGTAACAAAGGCAAATATTGACAGTTTCACCATTGTTAGGATTGTAAAATTCAGATCATTATTCAGGTTATTCGTTATGTGGAGATTAAAAGCTAAATATATTCTTTAAGAGTCCAAGTACAAATTTCTGGTGGATTTAACTATGGTTGTCATGACAGTGTTGAGATATGAATGAAGCCGTGCAGGAAAGGAAACACAAATATAACATTTTGGCTTGTTCATACTAAACAATTCCAGTTTCACTTGACTATTGAAAGATGTTAATGCATTTTTTAGAACTATTGATGCCAATTTGAAATGTAGTAACCAAAAAAAGTTTAGTATTTTATAGAACACATCTGTATCCATTCATATTAGTTCTATACAGAAACAAGTGTTATGTTAATTCTGTGGATTTTGGTAACATTCAAGACTGAATTACTTTTGTAAGCTTTGATGATACTTGCAAATAATCAATGTTAACGTTTTTGATCTCATGAAGCATTTAATAAATCTCTTAAATACTATTATGTTCTACATCTTAAGTTATAGCACTAACTAGTTAGTGGTTTTCTGTTTATATTCTGCTTGCTGTACTTGTATAAAGTTTTGGATCATTTCAGCTTGGAACTGGAAACATATTGATAACAAGTTAAAACTCAAGATTATTAACCAAGGAGCATTTAGTTTCCTGGCGTACTTGCAAAAATCAAACTGCTGGAGGAATTCAGTGAGTCAGGAAGTGTCTAAATAGGGAAATGGATAATCTAGGTTTTGAACTCTCTTGTGTTTTCCTTGTACACTTTTCCTGGTATGTGCAACAAATTCCCCATTGGTGCATTAATACAAACCTTTGAAGCATAAAGATGCAGTATACACTGTCCATTCCTCACTATGCTCTTAAGTGAGTTTCTTCAATTAGGATGAAGTTTTACAGTTATGCAGCACCAAAAACAGGCCATTTTGCCCACCACTGTCATGTTCTTGCAACTGATTTATATCATGTTGTGGCCTGATCAATCAACAATACCACACATCTCTATGTCATCGGCAAACTTAAAAATCATACCCCCTTGTAATGGGCTGAGTTGATCAGACCCAAAAGATCCAAACCAATTAAAGTTTCCAGGAGATGTGGAAATAAGCGTACAGGCATGACAAAATAACTTACACATAATTTATTATCATGAAGCAGAAAGCATAAATAAACCACACATAATTCCATGTAGCAAGTTACACAAGTTTTAGGGCTCACGATTTGTAGTCTCCACTTGATTGTTGCTGTTGTCGGGGAATTTGATTACCACTGTTGTCAGAACTCTGAATTCCGACTCGTGAAATCACCATCCTTCAGTCTAGGTGAAGTCCCGTGAACTGAGTGAAAGTTACCTCAATAAATAGGGTTCAATCCACAAGCACAGTGAGATACACAGAGACAAACTGTTTGGTCTTTTGTTCTCGTGCTACTAACTCAGTTTCAATAGGTGCATTTAATGTCAGAGAAATGTAAACAATATACATTCTAAAATTCTTCTACTTCGCAAGCATCCACAAAAACAGGAGTGCCCCAAAGAGTGAATGACTGTAAATATTAGAATCCCAAAGCTCCTCCCCCTCACACATAAGCAACAACAAAGCAATGATTCCTCCCCTACTGAACAATCAAGTGTGCAGCAAAGCATCAATAAAGACACAGACTTGCAGTACCCCAAAGGCTACTTGTTCACCCGGTAATTCGACATACCGCTGTCTGTCTCCCTCTCCCCCCTCCCTAATAAGGGAAAAAGACTTGTCCCCATTTCACAACAAAACGGGAGACATAACAGAACAACTCACCGATTTATGATATTAACAGTCTGTGCTCTGTGCCCAAAGAACTCGGGTCTCTGAGCACACAGACAGCAGCCAGTTCGCTGCTTTCGATCTTCAGTCTCCCACGACGCACCAGCTGGCAGCACCGACCTCGAGTCTGCCCACCTCCAGAGCCACGAAGATCCGGCACCTGAAGGCGTGATAAATCTTCCAGGCTGCATTTCGAGAAGCGGCCGGTTGTGAGACCCCGTGAGTGTGTCCCATTCCCACAACGAACCAAACTCAGCATGTAACTCCAGGTCAGGGTCTTCAAAAGAACCCTGAAAGGGAGAAATAGAGAAGTTATAGTTCCACAAGCATTGAGAAACAGATGAACTCTGGTCTTTTGTTCTCATGCTACTGATGCCCTGAGGCCAGGAAATACTGCGGCTGCTATCAGCAAACATTTAACAAACCTACGGTGTTTAACTTGTACAGACACCTTGACACCTTCCTTGCTGTGAGCTCATAAAGAGTTCAAGTGTCAGAGTTTCATCTAATATTTTACAAAATTTCACACACCACAGCTCTGCTCCATTCACTTCCATGAGATTAAGACCACAAACAAAGAAGGTGCCAGCATTGATCTCTGCAGTATGCAAGCAGACATAGAGTTCCAATCAGAAAAGCACTATCCTCCACCTCCTGTCACCAGGCATATTTTGGATCTAATTAGCCAGTGTAATTTGGGTCCCATATACCTTAACCTTCTGGAGCAGCCTACCACGTGGGACCTTATGAAAGTCCATCATCCTAGCTTCATCAAACTACTTTACCTCCACAAAACACCCAACCAAATCAGTGGGACAGGTTTTTCTGAAGTCACACTGATTATCTCTTAATCCTTTCCATTTGTACACAAAATCTGTACCTACTATTGACATAAGGAATCAGCATGATTTCTGATTTACCTCAAATTTACAACTAACATGAAATTTCATAGACCAATGAGTGGAATTTGGATGGAGGCTATAAAAAAGTAAAAGAAAAGATGGGGTTTGGTAAAATGCAGTAAGTATAGAATGAACCAAGTCCTCTGTGCAAAAGGTTTTGTTAAGGAGATTGACAATTTAACAAAGCCATCAGCTTTCCCAAGATTTAATGGTGCTCAGTTGTTATGACCCTGATGAGAAAAGGGAAGGACGGCTATATTCCAAACAAACACCTGCATATGCATTGTGTACAATAGTAGGGGTTACCATGGCAGCAAGACAGATAATGACAAGTGAAGGATCAGTAGAGATCAGCTGGGTTAAGTTGGCAAGGATAGCAAACAAATCTAGGGAGTAAATGTCATTTTTCTGCTCAAAATCTGCTCTTTGTATCCTTCAACAGCCTTCCTGTTCATGTTCTAGTTAATATACAGCCAACAGTAATGAGGTATTCAGGCATTGAAGTGAAAATGAGGATACATAGTTCATCATGAAATATACTTACTACTTTTGAAGATCAAATGCAAACCCACTGTGCATTCCTCTGATAAAGATAGGGCATAGGAAGGCCTTGATACTGCATTAATATTAGAAAACATTTTTTACAGCAGGAGCTAGTGATGAAGGACATGTCAGATAAAAGTTTATGTGCTAGGTAGTATATTTAAAAATAAAATAGGAAAAATATTTTAAGTTACTTACTGTAAAATAACAAACATTTGAAATCTCATAACACTTATTGAAAAAAGTAGTTCAATACACAACATATGTCGGTGATATTAAACCTGATTCTGAAAAGTATTAAATTTACGCAATTCTCCAGATATTATTCAATTGTCAAATCTGACCACAAAAGTTCAGTTGAAGGCTGTTTGGAATGCAAATAAAAATGTGTTTTTGAGTTATTTTCAAATTTTAAAAAATCATCTTGTGTCTTTGTATTTCAAATGAAGAATATAAAGTAAAGGATAAATGTCAAAATTATGACAGTGGTAGTAATATTTGAAGCTTTACACAAGTGAAGGACAGAAATTGTGTTTGTATTAGAAAGAATTATTGGCCTAGGTAAACAATGGTCTGAAACTTGTAGTCATTGGTGAAGCAATTTTCTGCTGCTGACTTCAATGAAAGCTTCCAACCTCTTTAGGAAGAGGTTCCCCTTTTATGACATGTGCTGCTGAAAGCCATCAGTTCAGGGGGAAACTGACTAATAGCAGTCATAAAGTTGACTGAGAAATCTATCACACTACAAAATACTAATGGGGTAACCAAACTAGGATGGAAAAGGCAAACTCGTTTACAACCTACTAAATATTTTAGAGAGTGGATATAAATAATGGAACCTTCATATTCAACATAAAAGTTGAAATGTCAGTACTAAACTTACTTTATATTTTTAATTTTAAAATCCATTTGATCAGAATTTTCTGTTTGCAACAAATTTAGCACACTCTCCACTCATCTGCTCACTAGTTCTCTGCAGTACTTAGCAGTACATTCCTCAATAAAACCAACTTCAACTCCGTCAGCGAGGTAATTTATGATTCAGATCTTCTCAATATAAATGCCATCATCTGGCAGGGCTGCACTGTCAGACATGATGAAAAATCTTGGACATTTTTTCAAACTGCACCCAGCTTAATGTTTTTAAAAACGCGTTTGTAAATATTCAAAAAATTATTAACAATTAATCAAACTATTTTAACTATTTAAAAATAGTAAAAATTCTTCATGTGTTGTAAAATTGAAAAACTTGAAAAATATCTTTTAAGTGACTTAGTTATTTCAAAAGATGTAATTGGTCCAAAGCACATCTTTCTTTTCCAAAAAAGCCAATCTTCTTCATCAAAGTTAACAGAGTGGATGATGGACTTGTGGAGGCAAGTGCTGAATATAGTCAAAAGAAAAACAATTATCACAGAGTTTGGGGTTGCTTTATTCAATTGAGAGTCCCAAACTTGTGACTCCTAGGATGGATAGTGTGTGAAAGCAGTTCTTAAAAATAGTCTTTTTGGCACGAAGTAAAGAAGTTGTGTTCTTAACCACTGCACCATTTTGAAGCATTGTTTACTCTTTCTTAGTAATTGATCTGAAGGATTTTTTTTATTTTTGAAAAAAGTGCCAATACTATTTTGCATGCAGGCTCTGATAACTGTCAGATGCATTTTGGCGATGGGCAATTTGCATTTGAATTAGAAGTATATTCTGACTATTCCAAAAGATTGCCTCCACTGTTTTAGGAGGCTACAGCTAAAAACTTTATCCAGCCCAACTTTTCTTAACCCAAAGCAATGACTGTCCCTTTCCCTGGACAGGTGTTTCCCGATCCACTGAATTCCTCCAGCAGCTCATTATTTTGCTCATTCACACCGTCTTGAAGAACACATGAGATAGCTTATTGAAAATACCACGGTAATGCCCAGCGTCTTGATCAGTCTATACCTAGGCAGGACCACAAAGCACATTTTACCACATTTTTAATCTATCAGTGCCCTAACCATTTTATTAAGAGTGGTGAAATGCGAGTTAATTTTTACAAAGGGATTTGGCTGAATCAGAACTGATTATCCAGAGATTTATTTTCAGTCTGTTTTCAGAACAAGTGCAGTCAAGGTTCTAAGCTCCGCTCATTCAGCAGAGCATTTTTGTATGGATGACAAGTGAATTTTTTATAATGCATCCTAGTCCTCATTATAGTTATTTGAATCCACCAGAACATTTCAACACTTAATGCTAGTTGTTTTCTTGGATCTAGTTTTCAGTAGTTCACTACTGAGGCCAAAGGCAAGGTTGTCTATTATCAGAAATGGGGGTGTAAAGATGACGCTGGTACCAAATTGTGAGCAGAAGTTGTGAAGTTCTGTTATAAAACTGTACACTTACAGAGAATAGCTCACTCGTGTTTATTACAACAGAAGTAACTATCCTGTTGTATTAAAACAAAACTTCTACAAAAGGTGGTGGATACGGCCCAGTCCATCACGGGACAAGGTCACCACACTATTGAGCACATCTATAAGGAGTGCTGCCACAAGCAAGCATTCTCCACCATCCAGGCCATGCTGCTGCCATTGGGAAGGAGGTAGAGGAGCCTTAGGTCCCATACCATCAGGTTCAGGAACTATTATTGCCCTTCAGCCAACACTGAACTGATCAGTGAACGCAATCTATGGACTCTACAACTCATGTTTTCGTTATTATGTATGTGCGCATTTATCTATCTGTCTACTAATGTATTTGTACAGTTTGTCTTATTTTGAACATTGGTTGCTTGTCATTATTTGTAGTTTTTCATTGATTTTTTGATATATTTATTTCTGAGTGCCTGCAGGTAAAGGAATCTCAGGGTAGTACTGTATATGGTAACATACTTTGATAATTAAACAATTCTCTGAGTCAGTTGAATAACTCTTCTCCAGGAATATTTTCAAGAGGCCTTTAATAAGATACATTGTTGAGGGGTTAAATCTGAAATGGTAACTATTTTCTTCTCTCCAGGAAATTCTGGTTGACTTGTTAAGTATTTATGGCTATGAAGCTGGGGAATGCAGATTTGTACTGAACTCGTAAGTTTAGGATCTGAAATAGTTGAAGTAATTTTGACATTTTCAGGGCTGACCAGCACAGCAAAATAATAAAAACCAACTTATGTTTCAGGTAGAATTAATTTTGCTTTAATTAAATAATACTTCTGTTGTACTAAATACATGAAGTAACAAGTAAATGCATTAGATAACTAGGTAGGAATTGGTCAAGAAATTGCTTGATAAAACCACAAAGCTATGAACACTCTACCAATTGACATTATGAAGTATTCACAGCATATGGTAAAAACTGAAAGGCAAATGTTCCTTTTTTTTATTTCCTTGTTGGCTGATTCTGTTCAAAAGTGACTGTTTGGCATTTTAATGGTTCAGTGCTTTCTATTCATGACGAGATTCAGACTCCAGTGGAGTTTTACTGAATAAAAATGCCTTTACTGCCATATCTCATCAATAATTCACTGGATCTCTGACTTAAAGCTTAATTTAACCTGCCTTTTTCATTTGCCCCTATTGTGATCTTCAAAAGAACATTTAAGAACACTATTATTTGCATTTCCTTTAAAATTTAATTTTCGTAGTTTCTTGGTGGTACTAGAGTATTGTTTTTTTAAAATAAATGTTTACTTATGTTTTCCATATGATAAACTGTAGCTGAGTTTCATTAATTTGCATTTTCATCCATTAAGTCCCAAAACACAAAAGAACTGGAGATTTTAATAAAGGCTGCCAAATATGTTTAACAAGCATAGTTCACCTTTGGCTCAAAGGTGTCTCTGTTTTGGTTAGATGAAATCAACTTAAAGGAAGAGGTTCAAATTATAATTAAATTGAACTAATATACTTTGCAACTCATTTAATAGGTTAATCGCTGTATAACATTTATGAGTAATGTACTTGAAGTTACCTATGATTTTCAGGATTTTGTTTTCAGAAAACGTTTTGCTTGCTTTGCACCTGACATTTTTAAGTACTTCAAAGGCTCATTCATTATCAAAGGATACAACTCTGAAATTCTCCTTCTCCAGACAGCCACAAAACCAAGAAAGAAAAGAACAGCAGCACAATCATCAACCCCCAAGCCCCTTTTCCCCACACACACAAAAGAATCAAGGTTTGGGTGAAAAATGCTGTAGACTGATAAAAAAAAAATCTAGAGACAGAGTCCATATCCAAACCTCAGAAAATCTGGGTAACATTCTCTTCTGGGCAGGCTCTCCCCTGTCCAGCAGCATAGTGATCCCACCAGCAATCAAAAGGCAGTCTCCTGTCTCCAGCAGAAGACAATCCCACAAGCCATCAAAATGCAGTCACCCCTCTCTGGTAGTAGAGTGATCCCACCTGCGATCAAAAGGCAGTTTCACCCTCTGGTATCAGAGCAATCAACAGAGTGATCAACGGGCAGATAGCCGGTGCTCACCTTCTGCATTTGCCTCAATGTTTGAATCTTCTTCGTCGCTTTATCAATTAAATGGAGTCAATCCATCCTGCTGCCTTCTTGTCACGAGGTTTGTCCCAGAATCCTCAGAGACGGCAGAGTGCTGAAACACCCGAACAATCTGTGAACTGTAAATCAGACTCCCAACAGTTCCAAAATCACGCTCAAGATGAAAAACAAATGGAAGAGACATAAATGAAGTGAAATATATGGTTTCATGGTCTATCCAGTAGATAGATGTTGATCGTGGGGTCGTTGTACTCGTGTGCCACCTTGACTGGAATCAGGACTGGAAAAATGAACAATTAAGATTCGTTTGATAGTTATCTGATGATATTATAGGATCTCTGAATTTTAGTGAAGTTAGTACAAATGTTCATACTTTGTAGAGTGAGTCTGAAAATGTATTTTGCAAAATGAAAAACAATGCTTTATTCATTGTTTCAATTCTAAGTGTCCTATTTAAGAACAAATGTCCTTGTTGTGTATTTAGTATTTAAGTAATATTTGAGTAATCTTTTTTGTGTGTATGTATTTATATAGGCTGATTAAGCATTCTTGTTTGTTTAAATAATTCACTACAGGTTATTTGTATAAATACGTGAATTGCGTACATCATCAAGTTACCACATGGTACGTGCACTCCTCACTTAGAGTAAACACAAAGTTAGACCCACATTCCAGGAATCCATGTTTTCTTTTGAATTAGTTTAATGTTTGAGGTTATAAAATGTAACATTGGCAATGAGGTATTTTTAAAACGAACCTGAGATTGCTGCTGACCCGTGCAAGCACGGTGAGCAACGGCGGAACAGCAGATGTGTTCACTGGAAGGGAAGACACAATTGAGTTTTTAATAAAGGACTGAAAATGGAACAATTCATGAGTTTGTAAAGAGTTGCCAGGTGGTAATAATCATAAAAATATTCAGAATTGGCTGGCTACATCGGAAGGATTGACATGTTTGATTACATAACGAATAAATGGCTCGTGTATACTGAGCTGATTCAAAAATATTTTGAAGCAAATGAAATAGTCAATGAGAAACAAGTAACACACACAAAATGCTGGAGGAACTCAACAAACCAGGCAGCATTTATGGAAAAGAGTAAGCAGTCGATGTTTCAGGTCGAGACCAGGTCTTGACCTGAAACGTTGACAGTTTACTCTTTTCCATAGATGCTGCCTGACCTGCTAAATTCCTCCAGCATTTTGTGTGTGTTGCTTGGATTTCCAGGATCTGCAGATTTTCTCCTGTTAATGAGAAACAATTATCAATTTTGCTGAGTTCATTGAGTTTAAAGGCATACAGTTTGCTTCAAAGTTTAACTGCTTCAACCAAACCAGCAGAAATGAGATTTGTTGATATTGTCAAGGTAATGCAGAAACATTTAGAATCAAAGCCATTGTTGATTGAAGAACACTTCAGGGTTCCTAGGTGAAATCAAAAAGAAATGGAGTCAATTTTCGCATATGTGGTGTTACGTACCCCGTAACTGGGTCACTTACCAGCAAAGATAGAGAGGTCCGTTGAAGTCTGATGGTACTATTTTTTAACAGTATTTATTGATAAAAAGACACAAGATAATATACTTATTCAATACTAACTCTAAAAGTGCGGGTATAATAATAATCAATAAGAAATAGCTCTATCGTTGTCTAGGGGATAATGTATTGTCCGATGGAAATATAAAAGTGTGTTTGGGTTTAAGAGAGACGGTTTTAAACTTGCCCAGGTCTTTTATGATGCCAGTCCTTTGAGTCGGGGGAGTTGATTTCCCCGTTGCTAGCTAAAAGCCGTTTTCCGTGGTTCCAGCCACCAGTCCCAAGCAACGGAACTGAACGCATGTGGCTTCCCGCTATTTTCTTCTGGTGCGTCTGAGGGGCTGTTCCTACAGACCCTCTTTTATCCTGACTCGCAGGGTTGTAGATGTCAATCAGGTTGGGGTGATGCAATCTCTTTCTCACCCAACCCACTTTTGCCTGAGGGCGTTCACGTAGCATAGCATCTCAATCCACAAATGTGTCTCCAAGAGACAATGGCCATGTCCCGTGGCTTTACATCGCCGGGGAACGAGGCAGTCTGCACGTCACTCTCTCATTTCCTGGGTCCCCTGACCCAACCCAATAGTGATCTTGCGATTCTCACAAAGGAGGGGGCTGCAGGCATAACAGTGGTTAAATTGAAGAGATTGCCTAAGCATTGTCAGTTCGGTAATGGGCTTAATGATGCAGTAAGAGATCATTTAGAAAGCATTCAAAAATGGCTTCTAACTGAAGCACAACTTACACTTAAGGGAGCAGTTGAAATTGTTGTTTCAATGGAAACTGCACACAGAAAAACAATTGAGTTGCAGTCAGGAAAGAAAGTGAGTGTGAACAAATTGTAATATCTAAACAGAAACCGCTCTGGCAGAACAAATTGTGTTACTGTTATGGCAGGGTTCGTATTCACCAAACAAATGCAGGTTTAAAGGTGAAACTTGCAGAAAATGCAACAAAGTAGGACACACACAAAGTGTGTGCTGTGCAGACAAAAACAAATGATCTGCACAAGGAAGAGAAAAAGCTAAAAAGACAAGTTGCAGTTTCAAAAAGAGCACTAATCTACATGTGGTTGATGAAAAATCTGTTAATGATGAGAGTGATACAGGACTGTGCAGCCTTGAGATTCAAAATTAACAATAGACAAGGAATATGGCTTACACTAGAAGTGAATGGCAAATTAATTAAAATGGAATTAGACACTGGTTCAGCTATTTCAATCATTCCACAAAATGTGTTTGAGAGGTATTTCAAAGATACTGAACTGAACCCTGTAGATATTCAACAAAGAGCTTTTACTGGAGAAAAGCTAATTCCTGTGGGAATGACATCCATAACAGTGAAATGCAATGACCAACAAGCCACATTGAGCTTGTATGTGGTAAAAACAGTAGGACCAGCATTGCGGTTGTGTGATCTGCTGAGATAACTACAACTTGATTGGAGATCCATCCACCAATTGCTTGCAACATTTCCTGCAATGAAGCCAATTGAAAGTGAATTAAGAAAGGTATTGGATGATGCCACTTCATAAAGTCTCAGAATCAATTCCTACAACCACCATGGAGGAACCTAAGATTGTTTTTCAGCCACAAGTCTCACCTGTCCATGCTGAACACCATGAACCATTGCCCAACAGGGGACAAGCAAGTGTTGGTGCCACCCTCTGTGTTTCTGGTTGGAAAGCATATTGGACCAAAGAAGCACCATACTGTTCAGAGAAATCATGAAAGTTATGAAAGCTGTGGTCGGACTGCAACTGTTTTTGTGGGCAACATTTCTGAGAAAGTTTCTTGATCAGGCAGTTAATCAACCTGAATTGTTAATCAGGCAGTTACATGTGAAATGTGACTTCGTTGTAAGCTGGGAGAGAGTTCAAGGAGCTTCATGAAAGTTGCAAGCATTCAGCTTTTGTGAGTGTAAAGAAGCAGAATTTATTCTGCATGCATTACGATTATTGAATGAACTACAGGTGAGAAACTAAAAGCTACTCGTAAAGGTAGACCAAAGCCCAGCTAGATGAAAGTAAGCCCAGAAAGCAAGGAGATAAGAAAACGAGGATTTGTCAGATGATGATGATGATGTGGATGAGGAAGCCAAGAGGAAAGATCAGATTAAAAAGGGAGGAATAACCATATTACAGCATGGAAACAGGCCATCTCGGCCCTTCTAGTCCGTGCTGAACGCTTACACTCACCTAGTCCCACCTACCTGCACTCAGCCCATAACCCTTCATTCCTTTCCTGTCCATATACCTATCCAATTTTACTTTAAATGACAATATCAAACCTGCCTCTACTACTTCTACTGGAATCTCGTTCCACACAGCCACCACACTCTGAGTAAAGAAGTTCCCCCTCATGTTACTCCTAAACTTTTACCCCCTAGCTCTCAACTCATGTCCTCTTGTTTGAATAGAAAGGTGATTAAGAGATTAAGTGAATTAAATGCACTTTTCCAAGATACGTATCCTAAAAAGAAGAAAAAGAGCTTGTGAGAGAAGGTAGGATTGAAGTAGATCCAGAAAGAGACACCAAGAAAAGGAGAAGAAAGGTGTCCAAAGCTATCAGAACCACTTCATGAAGTGTCAGAATCAATTCTTCCAAACACCATGGAGGAGGTCCCAGAACCTAAGATTGTTTCCCAGCCGCAAGTCTCACTTGTCAAGTAGAGTGATCCCCTTTGTCAGGAAAGGCGTTACCCATAAGAGTAAGAAATCCTTCACTTCCATTAAATCTTTAGACCTGAGTGGGGCAATTTTAAAACTGGGATGCTATGGATGTCTGTATATAGTAGTTGTATTATATAGCATATTGGGTGTATATTTGAGATGCATTCTCTCAAGTTGAAGCAGGAAAGATTGATATGTGTGAAACCACTTTTTACAGGGCGTCTCTGGAAATGTGGCTCATTTGCCCCTTGCTAGCAGCCACATGGCGAGAAACCCACCTTTCACAGGCGTCATACATCTAGAGTGATTACGATTTTGGTCCCATCAAATCCTTGAGGTTGGGAAGTCTTTCAGTTTGTGCAAATGCTGTGTGATTTACTGCCCCCCTGCAATCGCCTGTCAGGAAGATAAAACAGATTGTACACTGCATACAGTTACAAAGAAAGTATATTTCTGAATGTTAACTTAACCAAAGAGTTATTAAAGAAAAAAATGGAAGAGAAACAAAAAAGGCCCATTATAATTAAACAATCAAAAGTGCACGTAAGTTGGAGCTCATCTTGAACTTGTCTGTAATTCATGCGCTGGACCCTCAGTCTGCGTGAAAACACATACTGCCTTCTGAATGTCGCTCAAAATCC
Source organism: Hemitrygon akajei (assembly GCF_048418815.1). Classification (NCBI taxonomy): domain Eukaryota; kingdom Metazoa; phylum Chordata; class Chondrichthyes; order Myliobatiformes; family Dasyatidae; genus Hemitrygon; species Hemitrygon akajei. The sequence continues at coordinate 24,398,715 of NC_133143.1, forward strand.
ATCTCAAACAAATGGGCTCTCCCACAGGAGTATTGGTCCCTCCTCCTTGAAGTCTTTCATCTGCACAAAACACCTTGTGCAAAGGATCAACATCCTCAGCCATCTTCCCTCCTATCCCCTCCCAGCTCCTGCCAAAAAAAAGACATCGGCCCACACAAGTGTACTCACAAAAATTCCTCGCTCAGCATTCACTGGAACCTTCTCCCAATTCCACCATCCTGATAGGGTGATACCACATTCCTAAGTTGAACAATAAATCCCCTTATCTCGGCTCAACCCAAACAGGCTGAAAGCAGAACAGACTGCTCTTACGGAACTGCTGAAGTGAAATACACTCAGCATAGGAGCAAAAACTTAACCAGGGCTTACATGTGTTTAATGTTTAAGTAGTATCTGAGTAATCTTGTTAGGTTGATTATGCATTCTTGTTCTTTTAAATCATTACGGGTTATTTGTATAAATACGTGAATTCCATACGTTATCACCATCCTCAAGATACGTGCACACCTTGGTCAAGTTAACACAAAGTTAGACTCACATTCCCTGGCTCGTGTGTCTTCCTTTGAATTAGTTTATGTTTAAAGTTACAAAACATAACAGCCCTTCAATTCCAGAACCCTCAACAGCTGTGAGTGTAAAATAGCAAGACAAAGGGCAAGAGAGAATGAAGAATTTGCTAGGTTACTGCTGGAAGCGATTTACTCTAGGAGTATGGGAAGGGAACTTGAATTGCTGTTACACGGACTCATGCGGACCTAAATGACCTAATAGTCATCTTCATCCTGTGATATTTCAATGACCTATTCTGTGAAGAAATTACTCGTCAGCAAGCAAAGGTTCCATTGTACATGGAAACATCCGAGGAAAGAAATGACAAGGAAGATTTCAGTTGCAATGTGACTTCATTGAACCATCTGTCAGGTTAGGTCTGTAATATTATCTGTTGGCTCTAGCTGTGAGTAATAGGTTACAGATGCAGAGTGAATTGTTACTCTGCCTGTCTTTTTTTTCCTCAAATCATGGATTATTAAAGGTATTGAATTAGAATTTTATTTATCTAGTTATTGACATACTGTGCGGAGTCGGCCCTTCTTGGCCCTTCAAGCTGCACCACCCAGCAATCCCCCAAATTAATCCTAGCCGAATCACGAGGCAATTTACTGTGACCAATTAACCTACCAACTGATATGTCTTTGGAATGTAGAAGGAAACCAGAGCTCCCAGAGGAAACCCACACGGTCACAGGGAGAGTGTACAAATTCCTTACAGGCAGCGGCGGGAATTGAACACAAGCTGCTGGTACTGTAAAGTGTTATGCTAACTACTACATTACCATCCCACGTTGATGTGCATAAAAGATGTTTAAAACTTTTTCCAAGGTCTTGTGATATATATGATTACATGATATATATGTACAATGTCTGAAATACATCTTATGGAAATGTTTGTTTAATGATGAACTTCAATAAAAAATTACAAAAAAAACTTTTTCCAAGGTCTATTACAAGTTTTGTTTTTTATGTCCTGATTGATATGAACTGTTTATTAACTGCAGAAACCTTCACAAAGCGAATTTGAAACCAGTCTCGTAAAGAATTTGATGATAAAAACTTTTCACAGTGTAACCTTGTAGTGAATGAACTCTAGAGATCTGTAGGATTATAAGGCAATAAGAAGTGGGAGTAATTAGAGATGGCCTTCCACCACCACCGTAATTTGCTTTTCATTTATTCATTATTCTGTATCTGGCTATCACTGGCAAGGACACCATTCATTGTTTATCCCCCATTGTCCTTTGAGAAGGTGGGAAGGAGATGCTTTCTTGAATCACTGCAGTCATTTTAGTAAAGGTTCTTCCACAGTCCAGCTCTGTAGGCAGTTGCAGGACTTCGATCCAATGATGATGGACCAGTGATGGGTTTCCAAATCAGAAATCAAAAATAGTGTGTGACTTGGGAAGCCTGAAGGTGACCTGATTGTTTTTTTTTAAATGTAGAGCTGTTGAAAAAAGCTCAGCAAACTATAGGCCTGTGATTTTCTTGATTATTTTTGATGCTTATTACATGACAAACCTGATTTTGAAGAAACATGAAATGATGATCATAGAATCATATGAATTAGTAGGGGAATAAAGCCAAGTTCCATCCTAATGATCGTACAATGCAAGGAAAATAGATTAGTTGACTGAAAACAGTGCTAAAGCATTCAGTTTACATCAGGCCTAGTGTAAAGCAAGTAAAAAGTGCCAGTGGTGAATGGTATTGAAGCCCATCAGCCCAAGGTCACCTGCTCCTTTCAAGCATTGAATTAAAAATGTCTTCACAAAGTGTTTTGAGAACCTGACAGCCAATGGGGTACTTGCTGAAAATCAATTGAAGTTCAATTTTTCGAAGCCATTGTTATGTTTTTTTTCTGAATATTAATGAATTTATCAGATGATGTGAGGCTCAAAAGAACCAATTAAACCACCAGGCTTTTACTGTCTGTACTAGTACCTGGTGCTCAAGACCAAATAAGAATTTCGCTCCCACCTATTGCCCCTGAAACTTTAAAGTACATATTATTTCATGAAAAGGAAACTTCCTAAGAATATTTTTGGAACATAACTTATGAGTGGTTCCAGTTATTCCAGTGTTCATCATTTGATTTACAAGTGTTTTCCAAACAGTGGCAATCCTGTATTTACTGTTTCTGTTAAAGTACTGTATTGCTAATGCTTGATCTACCTTATGAACTTCTACTTGCTTCCCCAAGTCTTGCTGACTGCATAAAGCTCATTGTTTTTGTACTGCTTTCTTAGTTGTACACTGATTACAACGGTGTCTGCATGTTTTAATAGTTGTATATTGATCATGCTGTTTTTACAGCTATTTTTTTGTTTCACTTTTGACCCAGAGTTTCATGGTGAGTAACAGCCTAAGATCTCTATGTTCAAAACAATTGCTGTGAAACTCACAGTGAAGAAAACACAGGCAGTGATGAACACTGTTTTAAAAAAAGCCCAGAAGAGCAAAAACCCCTAAGGTTTGTCATCTGTGAATAACTACATGAGGAGAAGAATCTGCATGAACTAGTAGCAAGAGACCACAGTGAGAACAGTGTGTAAATTATTGTTAATGAGAAACCGTGGAGCAAGAATAATAAACAGAGTACTGATTTTAGAAACGTACTTGTAACCAACTTATCTGACTGGAAGAATGTGAAGTAAAATGTAGGAGATGCCAGCAACTTTCATGATGTGTAAAATTATATGGTATGAAATAGAAGTTTTTCAGAATTCTTTTGATACTTGGTTACATTTTAGAGGTAGTGTTTATTTTTGTTGTAGAATTCACTCTGCAAAATGTGGCTTTCAAGACAAACCTGAGGTTGGAGGAACAACACCTTATATTTTGTTTAGGTAGCCTCCAACCTGATGGCATGAACATCGATTTCTTGAACTTCTGGTAATGACCCCCATCCTGTCTGTAAATCGACTGTTTATTCTTTTCCATAGATGCTGCCTGGCCTGATGAGTTCCTCCAGCATTTTGTCTGTGTTGCTCAAATTTCCAGTATCTGCAGATTTTCTCTTGTTTGAGACTGGAGAACTTGTCTGGTGAGGCTTCATGGCTGGAACTGAGGAACAAGAAAGTTATGACCAAATTAATGGAGCTATATTATTGACCGCCCATCAGTCTGCGGGATTTAAGGAAAGAATTTGCCGAGGGATCGCAGACTGTTGCAAGAAACATAGGTTGTCATAGTAGGTGATTTTACCCTTCCACATATTGTTTGAAACTCTTATACTATAAAAGTATTAGATGGGATGGAGTTTGTCAAATGTGTTAAGAAAAGTTAGCTTAATCAGTACATTGCAGTCCCAATGAGGGAGTGTGAAATACTTGATTTGCTGTTCGGGAATGAGACAGGGCAGGTGAAGGAAGTTTGTGTAGAGGAACACTTTGCATCCAGTTAAAATAATGCCATTTGTTTCAAAGTAAATATGGTAAAGGATAGGTTTGGTATGCGCGTTGAGATTTTAAATTGGAGAAAGGCCAATTTTGATGATATCAGAATGTATCTGGCAAATGTGGATTGTGACAGGCTTTTTTCTGGCAAAGGTGTACTTGATAAGTGGGAGGCCTTCAAAAGTGAAATTTTGAGAGTACAAAGTTTGTATGTTCCTATCAGAGTGAAAGGTAAAGATAACAGGTTTAGGGAACTTAAGTTTTCAAGAGCTTTTCAGGCCCTGGTTAAGAAAATAAAAGGAGCTGCGTAGCAGGAAGATACAAGTGGGTACTTTGGAATATAAGAAATGCAAGAGAACACTTCAGAGTGAATGTAGGAGGGCTAAATGAAGACATAAGGTTGCCCAGACAAGGTGAAAAAGAATCCTAAGGGATTCTACAGATTTGTTAAGAGTAAAAAGATTGCAAGGGACAAAATTGGTCCTCTGGAAGATCAGAATGTAATCTATGCATGGAGCCAAAAGAGAATTGGGAGATCTTAAATGGATGTATTTGCATCAGTATTTACTTAGTAGATGGACGCAGAGTCTATAGAAGCAGCAGCAAGGTCATGGACATGATACCACTTACAGAGGAGGAGGTTTTTGCTGACTTGAAACGAATTAGGGTGGATAAATCCCCAGAGCCTGACAAGGTATTCCCTACTACCGGAGAGTGGTAGTAGATGGTTGCCTCTCTGACTGGAGGCCTGTGACTCATGGAGTGCTACAGGGATCGGTGCTGGGTCCGTTGTTGTTTGTCATGTATATCAGCGATCTTGTTGATAATTGTTAACTGGATCAGCAAATTTGTAGATGATACTGATATTGGGGGTGATGTGGACAGTGAGGAAGACTATCAAAGCTTACAGTGGGATCTGGACCAGCTGGAAAAATGGCTGAAAAATAGCAGAAGGAATTTAATGCAGACAAGTGTGAGGTGTTGCACTTCGGTAGGACCAACTAAGGTAGGTCTTACCCAGTGAATGGTAGGGCACTGAGGAGTGTGGCAAACAAAGGGATCGGGGATTACAGGTCCATAATTCATTGGAAGTGGCGGCATAGTTGGATAGGGTTGGTACATTGACTTTCCTAAATCAAAGTATTGAGTACAGCAGATCGGAATTTATGTTGAAAGTTGTATAAGACTTTGGTGAGGCCTAATTTGGAGTATTGTGTGCAGTTTTGGCCAACTGCCTACAGGAAAGACATAAATAAGGTTGATAGAGTACAGGAGAATTTTACAAGGATGCTGCCAGTACTGGAGGACCTGAATTATAAGGAAAGATTGAATAGGTTAGGACTTTATTCCTTGGAACATAGAAGATTGGGGGAGATTTGTAGATGCATACAAAATTATGAGGGGAATAGAAAGGCTAAATGCAAGCAGGCTTTTTCCACTGAGATTGTGTGTTAAGGGTAAAAGGTGAAAAAGTATAAAGGGATCATGAGGGGAAACTTCCTCACTCAGAGTGTTGTGAGAGTGTGGAACAAGCTGCCAGCATAAGTGGTGCGCCCGAGTTTGATCTCAAAGTTTAGGAGAAGTTTGGATAGGTACATGGATAGTAAGGGTTTGGTCCAGGTGCAGGATGATGGGAGTAGACAGTTTAAATGGTTTGGCACAGACTAGATGGGCCAAATGGCCTGTTTCCGTGCTGTACTTTTTCAGAAGAGATCTTGGGAAACTTTTTTCTGTATATAAGATATGAAAATCAAAATAACTGTAGCAATACACTAGATTTTAATTCTCTGCTTACATTTTTAGAGTCTGTTTCATTGCATCTCTTGATAACGTACTGTTTGTGTCTCTGAAATCATATCAGTACCAAGAGATCAACTCTCTTCCATTTGAATTGAGAAATATCAGAGGTTCCAGTCTGAGAAACGTTTTTATGCCTTCCTAATGCTTGTGGCCATAAATGTTAAGCTGGTATTCAGCTAACAATAAATTAAATTGCTGACTCGAGCAGTTTGGGAGAAGAGTACTGTAGATCAGATTTGAGTCTATAGCACTCTTGAGTGAGTTGCCACAGTTACAAATCATAATTACTGTGGCTAAATGCCAGTTAAGTAAGCAGAGCCAATGCTCTTCACAATGAGCAATATGTGGCAACAGTTCGTATGGGTTTGCTTCACTGGATGACACATGGCTCTTTCTTCAATCCCTACAAATCTCATTATAATCTACGTATTTGAGGACTGTTGTTCATAATGAAGAGCTTTAATGCAATTCCTGCAAGTGTTAAAATTGATTTAGAGAAATTTAATTTATTTTCATATTCCAGGCTTGTCTGCTTCCTTCATTATGGGCTTTCTGAGTTGCCTCGGGTTCAGAACTAGCTGTTTGGTAAATTGCTGATACACTTGCTATGTGTGTTCCAATGCAAGCTGTTAGAGTCATAAAATATGTTTGGTTACAAATGTTTTTGGTGCTTTGAAATCAGGTTTTAATTATTAAAAGCATACTGAAAGCGGAGTTGTTGATGTTGAGTGCCGTCGAGTTGTCAAATCGTGGCAAGACACGGAAGTAGATTGCTGGGCCTTTCTTTCGTGCAGATACTGCTACTGCCCAGATTGGGGCCTTGCTGGATTCGAACTCAGGGCCCTCGGCCTCAAAGTCCAGTCCTGATGCCGCTGCACCGCCAGCCGGAGAGAAGGGGATTATGAAACAAAAAAAGTTAAAAGCTGCTTAACAGGTCAGGCAGTATCTGTGGAAAAAAGAAACAGAACCAACATTTCAGGATGATGACCTACTGTCAAATTAGGAAAGGTTGGAGATAGATAAAGTTTTAGGATATAACCCTCCATCTTCCTCACCTTGCTCTATATGCCCATCATCTTTCCCAGCATGCACTTACTAACCCATATCTCACTCCTCTTCCTCTCTCCTTTATACAGACATTCCACTGTCAATGCTCTCAGTCAATTCCTCCATCAGTACTCAGTCCCCATGCAGAGCCTCAACCTGAAATGTTGACTATTCCTTTCCTTCCACAGATGCTGCCTGACTTGCTGTATTTCTCCAGCAGTTTCCAATTCATGTTTGGTGCTACTGAGAATACTATGGCAAAGTATATTTAAGAGTTCTATTGCATCTTTTTCACCAGAGGTGGAAGTTAATTTTGAGCTCTCTTCAAGCTGTGGAATATTATTTTAAATATTTGATGATACATTTGGAATGGCATTGTCAAAAGAAAAAAAATCCATAATGTATGCTGGATCTTTATCTCCAAAGTGCCAGATATCCACATTTCAAGGGTTTCATTCAAGATGAAACAGGCCTCTATCTTGTTTCTGCAAAGGTCACAACTGTCAATTTCTCCTTTCAATGGATTCTCTCAGCAACTTCTTTCATTTCTTGCCTTTGCTATTTTCCATGCACTGTTACTTGTCCTAAATAGTTCACTATTCCTGGTTGTTAACTGATGCTTTGCATGCTTCAGCTTCTGCCTGTCTGCTTTCCCCTTCTGGGTCCAGACTACAGCCTGAGCAGTTCCTGCAGATTTATTCTACTTGTTCTTGCTGTCAATCTCAATACAAAAGGAATGGAAGCCTAAAACCAGAGCAAAGTCGAGTCAAAGTTGATACAAGTCAACCTAAAGCAAATATTAAGTAAGCCGAAGAAGGAAAATGGAATAATTAGAGTAAATGGTGATAGTACAGATAACTCCTACGTCGTTGTTGGGGGGGAGGGTGGTGGCAGAATTGCAATCCCAGAAAATGATACAATGTTATCTGTTCTGCAAGGCTAGAAATCTTCATTTAAATGGCTTAAGACCATAAGACAGAGGAACAAAATTATGCTATTTGGCCCATCACGGCTACTCTGCCATTCTGTCATAAACTGATTTATTATCCTACTCAACTCTATTCTCCTGCCTTAGTAAGGGTGTAAAAGGTTATGGAAAAGGTGAGAGAATGGGGTTGAGAGGAAAAATAAATCAGTTATGACCAAATGACCTAATTCTGCTCCTTATGGTCTTATCAGATCACAGAAGTGGATTCTCCGGTATAATGGCAGCATTTCCCTTTGGAAACACTCCTCTAACCCAGCATAGTTTGACTCATCATCTCTTGAAGCAATTCTGAGAATAGACACAATTTTATTGAATTAACAAGCAAACTGTTCTCAGTCTTCTTCAGCTTAATTTCCCCCCTCACCAACACTGTTATCTGTAACTGGTCATAAAAATATACCCCTCATCAGCAAAATAAATTATCCTGAAATTCTCTTTATGTACTCTAGGTTGAAAATTTAGCACGGAGGAGACCAAATTGGCGGAATTCTTGCTCTCTGTGCTTTGCTCTGAGACTTTTTACTTTGCTCTCAAGGTCTTGATTGGAGTACATAAAAAGCTTCAAGGTGTGATTTTTAAAAAGCATATCAAGTTTTCAAATGATATTCTGTCAAGGTCCATGGTTGTTTCTTCCCAGAAATATGCATGGTATAAAACTACCAGATGTATAACATTAAATTATTTATTTTGTTAAGATTGCAGATTTAATTGTGTATACAACCATCAAGGTGCAATTCATTTTTAATTTACTTCAGTGATATTGAAGAGGGAAGAAGTACAGCAAACTTAAAGTAGGGTTCAGGAGTGAGAAGGAAAATGTCTTGTTAAAGTGTGGTCCTCTCCTGGGACCTGGGATAACTTGACAGCTCCTTTGTCAATTGGAGTTAGTCATTCCCTCAGCTTCTGAGAAATCATGGGGGCAGTGTGAAGGATTTTGAAATGATTGTAGCACTAAAGGCTTCATTGAAAATGTTTTATGAGGAAGACAAAGTATGTAAGGTGTAGCTTCTTGATGTACTTCATCAGTTTTGTCCTATTGTCTGTGCTGAATCTAACCTACCCTAGAGTTGTTATGGTAGTGGTGCAGCAGATTCTGATCGAATTCAAACTAATTGGCACAACTGTAATATAATTAAGAAAAATTCTTAAAGGCTTGTTTTGAGAATTAGTAGAAGAAATTTCTAATAATCCAGAAAATCTGCTGGTTCAACACCACCAAAAGTCATAAGGATCCTGGATCATTGGTGTTTTACTGTATACTCAGAGATGAATTGAATATTGTTAGTAGGGACATAAGTAGGGGAATATGGAGAAAAACCTCAAGGATTCTTAGATATATGATGTTGCTATTTGCAAGTCTTGCACCACATGCGTCTTTCACGAGTTCTGGATTTTCTGGGTTTTGGTTGGTTAGAGTCACCCTGGACCATAAAAGAGGCCTAGTTTCCTGGATTGTGTATTTGAGAAGATGATCATCTCTGTAGCTAAGCAGCATTAAGGTAAGTAAGTAAGGGGCCAACTGAAAGAGTAGGAAGAGGAAGAAAGTGCAGGAACTGGTTTTGACAATTAAGGACTGGTGAGGTAACACTGTCTTGAATGTGTCAGATTCACATTTATTATCATTATCTTATATGTCGTGAATTTTTTCGAAATTGTGCGGCAGCAGCACAGTGCAAAGACATACAATTACTATAAATTACTAAAAAATAGTCCAAAAGAGGTATCAAATGGAAGGACCAGAACACTGAATGTGAGTCTTCAGACTCTTGTGCATCCTCTGCAATGGTAGTAAAGAGAAGAGAGCATGTCCCAGATGGTTTGGCCCCTTCTTGTCTTAACAGTGGGTGAGGGTTGTGCCTATGATTAGAGCTGGCTGAGAGTACAACTCTCTGTGGTCTTATGATCCTCTGCATTGAAGCCTCCATACCAAGTTGTAATGCCACCAGTAACAGAATGCTCTCCGTAATATATCTATAGAAATTTGAAAGAGTCTTCAGTGACAGGCCAAATCTTCTCAAGATCCTAATGAAATAGAGCTGCTGTGTGCTTTATTCATGATGTTCATGGATCTAGGATGGATCCGCTGAGGTGAGGATGTTCAGGAACTTGAAGCTGCTGACTATTTCCACCAATGAGGACTGGATATGTTCTCTCAACTTCCCCTTCTTGAAGTCCACAATCAACTCCTTGATCTTGATGATGTTGAGTATGAGGTTATGATGCAACATCACTCAAACAGCTAATCTTTCTCACTCCTCACCGCTATCTGAGATTTTCTGAAGAGAGAGTAGAGCAATGGGCTAAGCATATGTGTTTGAGGTGAACCCCTGTTGATTGTCAACCAGAAGGAGATGTTACAACTAATTTGCACTGACTGTAGTCTCCTGATCTCCCAGAAAAAAAGTTGAGGAGCCATTTGCAGAGGGAAGTACAGAGGTTCAGGTTTTGAAGCTTGTTGACTAATACTAAGGGTATGATGGTATTCAATGTGAGTTGTATTTAATAAACAGCAGTCTAACATATGTTTTGCTGTTGTCTAGGTGCTCCAAAGCAGAGCAGAGAGCTAGTGAGATTACATCCACTGTAGACCTGCTGTGGTGGTAGGGAAATTATATTGGGTTTGGGTCCTTGTTCAGGCAGGAGTTAATTATAGCCATAACCAACCTTTCATGGCTCTTCATCACAGTAGATGTTAGTGTCACCAGGTGATTGTCGCTAAAGCAGCTTGATCTGCTTTTCTTGGGCAAGGGTATGGTTGTTTCTCTTTGGGAGTGGGCAGGAACCTCAGACAGCAGCAGTGAGAGGGTGAAGGTGCACTTGGAACATTTCAGGTAGTTGATCAGTACAGGTTTACATTACCCAGCCAGGTGCAATTTAGAGGCATGACTTCTTGTGAAGGTTTATCTTCTTGAAGCATGTTCTGACATCGGTCTCCGAGACAGAGGTCAGTGTCACCGAATGCTATTGGGATTCAGACAGATGTAGTGTTATTGTCCCATTCAAAGCGTGCATTAAAAACATTGGGCTCTTCGGGCAGCGGAGCATTACTTAATCCTTCATCACCTCCCTTGATCTTTTTTCGTCTTCCCCACCACTGGTGTTGCAATCTTCAGCCTCTGCCTATTTGCCAAAAATAGACATACAGGCAAGTGACTGGACTTGCCAAAGTGTGGGTTCAAGGTCACACAGTAGGTGTTTTTGATGACAGTGTAACTGTAATCGAATGTGTTGGTTTCTCTGGTTCTATAGGTGACATGTTGATGGTAGTTTGTCAGAGGCTTCCTCAAGCTAGCCCGGTTGAAGTCCCCCACCATCATCAGGCTGTTTTGTGACTGTTGATCATGGTGCTCAGGACCTACGGTGCCAACTTATAGTTTGCCAGGGGTAGAGTACAAAATGACGGTGAAGTCATCCCTCTGACTACCAGATGTTTCAGGTCGGGGGCAGAGTGGTGGAGAAGACTTGGACAGAACTATCATGTACGTGCTTCAGAAAATGTTGATGATGGAGCAAACTCTTCTGCCTCTGCCTTTATGTGGTGCTGTCGTCTGGTCCACATGGTGGATGGTGAAACCTTTAGGCTGGAGTGGTGGGGGCACGCCATGTCTCTGTAAAACAGAGTTTGCAAAAGGCTCTGATGCCCTTCTGGTACTGGAGTCTTGCTCTGAGTTCTTCAGTTTTAATTTTTGGAGACTACATTGGTAGGGAATGCGACCTTAGGACCCTTTGCTTCAGTTTTACCCGAAGCTCTCCCCAGACAGCCTCCGAGACAGAGATCACAGGGTCACCGGGTGCTGTGGGGATTCACACAGATGTAGTGTTATTGTCCCTTTCAAAGCATGCATAAAAAACATAGTGCTCATCAGGGAGACAGAACTCTTTAAAAGGCAGCAATTTAGATTGTGGCAAGTGCCAAGCTCAAGTAACAGAAATGGAGAAACAGGTAGATTAATGCACGTATACACCTTGTGGGAAAGGGAAGCTTCCAGGATGACCATGGGGACACAGTATATGATGAAACAAAATTCAGAATGTCTGATGTAGTTAGGTGAAAATGTTAACTGAGAACTGGAACATTCATCAATGTGAGTAAAGTTGGTTTAGATGGGACTTGAAAGGGGCAATAAACAAAGTAAGAATAGAGTGGCGGTTAGCACACATACCTTATATAGTAAACAAGAAGTACATAGAAAATGAAGGGGTGTCTAATTAAGGGAATAAGGAGTTGATCAATGCAGAGGGTCGGATAGCAAGATTAAAATATAAAATGTTTTTGTACCTGTCTTTGCCAAGGAGGAAGATGTTGTCACAATCTCCATAAGGGAATAGTAGAGACAAAGAGTAATATTAAAATTGGTAGGGAGGAGGAACTAGAACTGCTGGTAGTGCATAAAATAAAGAAGTTTTCTAGTCCAGAGGGAATGAACACTAGGTTGATAAGGGAAGTGAGGTGGGAATAGCAGAAGCACCTTCTGTAAATGCAGGGAAGATGTCAGAGAACTGCAAAAACACAAATATGATATCCCTTCTTCAAAAAGGAGATTTGCCCAATAACTACACTTAGTGTAGTTGTGTAGAAGCTTTTAATAACAATAATCAGGGAACAAAATTATAGTTACTTAAGGAAGTTGAGAGTTAATTAAGAAGAACCAACAGATGTGACAAAAAAGGCCGGTTTCAGTGTGGATACTTAGAAACCATTTGAAGAAGTCCAGCCTAAAAGCCTTTATAGCATAAATGATGCCCAAGGGATGAAAGGAGAAGACAACAAGAAGGAAAGTGATAGACTACAAGGGAACATAGACTTTTTGAATAGGCAGTTAATGAGGAGATGAAATTTCTTACATTTTAGCGGAATGAGGAAGAGGTAACGTTGGTTAAATGGCACAGTCCTGAAGTGTGTGTGTGAATGGGGACCTGGCATGTATTTATGTTTGGTCATTGAGAATGGCAAGATATGCTGCGATACGGTTAGTAAAACATATTAGATCTGTTCATAACTAGAGACATGGAGTGCAAAAGTAGAAAAATATGTTAAATGTTTAAATTTCTTTCTGGGCCTCAAATGAAACATTCCTTCCATTTCTGGGCACTAAGGTTTAGAAATTAATGTGAGGGTCCGGGGGGAGGGGGGAACAGAAAATTTTATTGGAATGATTCCAAGGGTAAGGTATTTCAGGTCTGTGGTTAGATTAAAGAAGACTGAGTGAATCTGCAGATGCTGGAAATAAATAAAAACACAAAATGCTGGCAGAACTCAGCAGGCCAGACAGCATCTATGGGAGGAGGTAGTGACGATGTTTCGGGCCGAAACCCTTCATCAGGAGTCATGATGAAGGGTTTCGGCCCGAAACGTCGTCACTACCTCCTCTCATTGATGCTATCTGGCCTGCTGAGTTCTGCCAGCAGTTTGTGTTTTTATTAAAGAAGACTGAGTTCATCTTTGGGGAGATTTTGTAGAAATGTACAAGATGATAAAGGGTTAAGTGTCACGGAGGTCACTGTCGGGACTGGACCCAGGTACGGAGGAATTGCAGACTCTTAACACGCTGGGTGCTGAAAACAACTCAGTCCAAGAGTGGAAGAATGGCAGAATCCCCATGAAGAGACAGAAACAAGAGATTAGACATAGGAATACCAACAGAGCCTTGGAGGCATGGCCGAGCGACACAACGAGACTAATCCTTCTCCATAAACACAAGGACTCTGAATCAGTGCTAAACAGGAGTCCCTTTAAATAATCATAGAGTACGGGAAATCTGTCCAGTCACAATTAAATAGAAAGCACCAGGGCTTAATGGCTATAACAATTAATAAATACAAATGTTGAAGAACCCTGGAAGCCCAACACTCTGTGGGAAGCTACAGAGGCCCATGGGGCTCATGATGGTTAAGATGTAGTATATCAAGAAGCACTTGAAGTGCAAAAAAGTTATAGACATCATGCATGTAAATGAGATTAATATAGATGAATGTAACAGTCAGTAATGGATATATTCTGTAGAACTATATACCTCAAGTAGTCATTTTCATTATGAGGTCATAATTGACCAAAAGGCAAATCTGGAATGTTGAATGGTGAAAACTCTTTGAAGAAAGAGCAGCGTTCTTGGTGTAGTCAGGGCTTTGGTTTCAGGGCAGATTGCAGTTTAGTGGTGGTGGGGAGTGTGTGTTGTATTTTATGACTGGAGTGGAATACAGAGGTGAGCTTAGGTGTCACGGTTGGGACGGGGAGTATACACTCACTGGTCACTTTAATAGGTACACTATACACCTCTTTATTGCAAATATCTAATCAACCAATCATGTGGCAGCAACTTAGTGCATAGAAGCATGCAGACATGGTCAAAAGGTTCAGTTGTTCAACCCAAGCATCAGAATGATGAAGAAATGTGATCTAAGTGACTTTGACTGTTGAATGATTGTTGGTGCCAGATGAGATGGTTTGCGTATCTCAGAAACTGCTGATCTCCAGGAATTTTCACACACAGCAGCCTCCAGAGTTTACACAAAGCATCCAATGAGCAGCAATTCTGTGAGCAAAGATGCTCTGTTAATAAGAGAGGTAAGAGGAGAATGGCTAGACTGGTTCAAGCTGACAGGAAGGTGACTAACACAAATAACCACATGTTACAGCAATGGTGTGCAGTAGAGCATCACTGAATGTACAACACGTCGAACCTTGAAATGAATCGCTACAGGAGCAGAATACTATGAATATGTACTCAGTGGCCACTTTATTAAAGCAAGATGCAAAGTGCTTTCTTTATCTTGCAGATATATACTTCCTCCGAAGTGATTAATGTGCAAAACCTTGATTACATTTCTTAGTTTGCTCTACCCACAGAAGGACAGAGCCTTGCGACACCAATCACCTGTGAAGACCAAGTATTGCATGACATTAGCAGGTGTGGTGTTGGCTACATGGCCTTCCCTCTGCACTGACGAGTTCACCAAAAGTCTAGCCTTCTAAATTCAGGCTGGAGTTTAGCTGGCTCCTTGTAACAGAGAACATCCAATGAGGTTGTCAGCTCATTAACTTCCTTTATTTTGTTTTAGTCCAGGATCAATTTGATCTCTGTGGTGGAATTTGGTGTATATGGTAGAACATATGCACTCTGGTAATAAGTTTTACTTTGAACTTGATATTGGTTTGAAATCTCTTGATACTTTTATCAAAAGTCATTAAATAAAAAGGGAGTAGATTGTTCTGTACCTGGCCTGCTGCCCGAAATCCCAACATAGTTGGCCATACCTTGTCCAGATGCAACTGCTGAACAAGCTAATCCTCCTGAAGGAGGTGCCACTGGCTCTAAATGGATTGAATGCTTTGGGTTGTGTATCCTGAAATCTTGCCTCGGCAATGTTAAATGTTTCTGATAGTCAGATATTTAAAAACTATTCAATAGATTTAAGTAATTAAAATATAAAACAAAATAGCTTTAATAATTAGTATTACAATAATAAATGATTAGAAGGTGTAACAGAGCACAGGAGATTAAACTTACAGAATTGTCAAATAGAGTTCAACACAGACAAGTATGAAGTTGCATATTTTAATAGGGGGAATAGAGAATTATTTATTGGAAGATATGGGTCTCGGTGGAATATTAAAACAACTGGATCACAGACAAGAAATACACTGAAAGTTGTGCCACAGGTTAGAAGGAGCATAAAAATAACAAACTAAAAGTTAGTCACCAGAAGGATAGAATTGAAAGTGAGGGAAGTTATACAAAGCCTGCATCTAAACACGTGTAGACTGTATAATGCATCGTAATGGCTGCCACAAAAAAGAATGTAGATGCACTGGAGTGACAAAATTAGTACTAGAAGTAAAAGGGTGTTCATATGAAGAAAGAATGAACTGGTTAAGTGGGGCCTCTTTTCTCTTGAGAAAAGTTTGCTGAGGGGAGACCTAATGGAGGTCTCTAAAATAATGAAACAATTTGATGAGAGTGGTACAGAGAAAATGTGTCCACTTGTGGAAAATTGCTTAAGTAGAAGTTTTAAGTATACAAGGAAATGCACAAGACGCCCTGATAAATGTCTGAAACGTCAGCTGTTTCTTTCCCAACATTGATGCTGCTCCATAGTCACTGTGTCTCCAGCATTTTGTTACTGAATAAAGTTAGTGGTTATTTTCAGTTACAATGTTAATATTCCTTTTAATACTTGGTCTTTGTTGTTTTTAGTCACCTCCCCACAGCATAATTTTTCCAGTTGTAATATCTGCAGGTGATGTTTTGTGAAAAGAAGACTTGTCATTTTTATGATCACCGGTTTATTCCTATGCATTTGTTTATAGGGTGATTGGGGCTGAGTAGTATTAAAACCCTTATTTTATCATTTCTGGTAAAGTGCTTCCATAATTATTTTGTTCTGTTTAGTGCAATGTGGTGGTTGTAGTTGTAATTGCTAGGTTAGGCAATTAATTCTCATGGAAGTTAGGTAACTCTTTTTGATAATGATTTACTGTTACAGCTGTTTCCTCTTCATTTAATTTAAAGCCGTATCACAACAGGGAAGCGTTCAATCCTCACCCAGGCTGTTTTAGGAATTGAGCATCTATTTCATTTCCCTTAAGAGTGTAGTTTCCATCCCTATTCTCAGTCCTCCTTGCAGAACACCAATAAACAGGGTAATTTTCCATCATGATCCCTCCCCACCCAAATGTGAAAGTTGGACACTGTTCAAATGGGAAAAAAACTTATTTTCCTAAAAAAAACTGGCCAGCAATATTAACCGTGGACAGTTAAAAGCTTAAATGTAATTGATATCTTATGATCTTTAGTTAGATTTTGTTAGATAATTATTAAAATAATTTATCCATACATGCATAGATTTGTTTATAATTATAGTAATGCTAATTTATGAACAATTTTCTTCCTAACTTGAGGGAGATTTTTCTAACAAATAAAATGACTGGACATATTTAACCTGTGGCACCTTAGTGATTTCAGTGTGTTCAGTCTTGCAAACTGGTTTATTCATGTGGTAATTCAATTATCTTTTCAAAGTTATCTCAGTAATATTTTATAATCATTTTTTTAAAAAACCTGTAACAAGTTCATTTGGTTAAAACATTGAATGACTTAGTAGTTACATGAAAATCATCATATACTTTTGTTGTCACATTATAGGAAGGATGAGAAAGCATCAGACAGGATCCAGCAAAGATGTATGAGGCTGGTTCTTCAGATAAGTGAACTACAGTTGCATGGGTAAATTAAAGAGAAAGAGATTGCTTTTAAGAAGAGGCTGAGGGAAGATTTGGTAGCAACATACACAAAGATGTGGGCTATAGATAGAGTAGATAGTGGGAGACCTCCCTTAGGAGGATGAAGGAAAAGAGGCACAGCAATAAAGCAAGCAGGAAGAAAATTAAAAGTAACATGAAGTAGTTTCTGGAATTCAGCATGCAGGTGCAGAAAGCAATTAAGGAGGCAAGGAGTATTTTGGCCTGTAATATTATAAGTTTTTAGTTGAATTTCTTGTCTTCCGAATGACTTATGAATTGGGACTGAGGCTTGGGCCTACTCCAGCTGCTCCGGGAGCAAATCTGGGAACTAAGTCTGGTTCGGAATGCTGTTGGCTTGCTTCTTTTATTTGCATGATTTGTATTTTTTTAAAATCTTTCTCTGTGCAGTGGTTTTGGTCTTTAAATTGGGTTATTCGGTTTTCTTGTTTTGTGGCTGCCTGACGGCAGACAAATCTCAAACTGTATAATTTACATATTCTTTGAAAATATTTGAAATATATATTTGAAATATACTTAATACTATACTTAAAATATACTTAATATAATTTCAAAATAAATATTTGAAATATACTTTGAATCTTAATGCAGGACATACCTGCCAACTTGATAGGCATCCTATCCGCAACCATTCACTACTCCACCTCCGGCACACACAGACAGCAGCAGCTGTTTGTACCATCCACAGGATGCATCTCACCAAGTCAGCATTTTCAAAACCAACAAGATGGACACACTACCAACTGGAAATTCCCTTCAAAGCCACACCCGTTCCTGTCTTGGAAATACTTGCAATTCCTGCCTCGTCACTGGGTCAGGATCCTGGAACTCTTTCCCTAACAGCATTTCTGGTATACCCAATCCTCAAGTGGTTCAAGAAGGCATTTACTACCACTTTCTTGAGGGTAGCTAGTGATGGGCAATTAAAGCCTGTGAAACCCTCATCCTTAGAATGAACATAGAATATGAAAAAAATGCACTCTTAGCATCCAACATACTGCCAGAAAATATGGTAGTGATAATTCTTTTGAAGAGAATTTAATTAACATGTGGAAGAGGAAGGTTTGTGAGGCTGGAGGGACAGGACCAGTGGATGGAACTGGAAACTTGTGCTGGTTGATAGAAAGTCAAATGATGTCCTCCTGTGCTGTAAACATTCCATGATTCTAGTAACAAGAGCTAAACACCAATGAGGATAGATTTCTTGAATCCAGAAAGTTCTATAGTTTTTTTTAAATTCTTTTCTTCATGCAGAAGGTGTCTGTGAAATATGGCTGACAAGTGAAGACACGGGTGCTTATGGAAGAGACATTGGAACAGACCTTCCAACGTTACTTTGGAAACTGGTAGAAGTGATTCCTGAGGGAGCAATGCTTAGGCTCGGAATGACCAACCCTCCGTACATTTTGGAGCATCTTGAGGTAAGAAATTATGAAAATTATTATCCATAAATTGCTCTAAAATTTGGTTTACAACAAATCCAGTGCATTGTTTTGATTAAATAATAAAGTACAGTATACTTCTTGAATATGAAGTTGTGGCTGAGTGAGTTTGTATTTCAATGGTATTGTCATACGAAGTAATAACGTAGAAGGAAGGCTATAGAAAGCAGCCACAGGCTGATAAAACCTGAAACCAGCAGTAGGACAAATTAAGTTGTAGATATTTCTATATGGCCTATATTATTTTATTTCCAGGTTATAAGCTTTATCTCTTTCAGCATTCAGAACTGATTATTTGTTGAGTTTCTTTCTGATACTTTTTTTTACCAACTCTTCTAGTTGAGTGAATCGTTACAGGGTTTGTCTTTCCTTAGTTTAGAAAATGAGTCCCTTTTGCTTCTACATTTTTTATGTGTTATTGAAATATAAGAAGTGGTCGTCAATCATTACTAATATTCATATTAATGTAGAATATGAGCTCTTGATTGCACTCAACCTGCCAGAACAGTAACTACTTAGCATTTATAAATATAATTAGTGAAAAGCCAAGGCAACCCCCCCCTCCCCTTATTACTCCAGATAACAAAATTAGTAACAAAAAACAAACTGTTAGTTGGACTCAGCAGGTCAGGCAGCTTTTGTAGAGAGAAATGAACAGTCAATGTTTTGGGTTAAGACCCTAATTGATAGAGGGGAGAAAACCAATGTAAGGAGGTGAGAGGAATGATGTGGCAAGAGCTGTTAAGTGATGGGTGAATCCACATGATGAGGAGTTGATTGGCGGATAGAGTCAGGTGGGTGAGGACAGGGTGAAGATAGCGACAGAGGTTGGGGCATGGTAGTGGGGGCAACTAAGGATTGCAGATTATGGAATCTGTTAAGAAAGGAAGCTGGAACATGGAACCAAGTAAGAACAGTGTGGGGTACCAGTGGGAAGAGCATGCAGGTGTTGGGCAGATGGAGTTGGAGGGAGGGGAAGAGGAAAGAAACTAGGAGATGGGAGGGCGGACTGGGATGCAGTGGCTTCGAAAGTAGGGTGTGTTTGTGAGGGGGTCTGTGTAACTCAGGAGAGGGTAAGAGATGGACAGCAGGTTACCTGAAACTGGATAATTCAATGTTCATTCAGTTTGGTTGCAGACCACCCAGGTGGAATTTGAAGTGCTGCTCTTCAAGGTTAATTTAGCTTTCCCCAGCAGTGGAAGAAGCTGAGGACTGGCAGGACATTTGGGAATGGTGAAGGGAATTAAAGTGGCTTACCTGGAATCCAAGATGGCCATGGCAGACAGAGAGCAGCTGCTCTACAAAGTAGTCATCTCATCTGCACTTGTTCTTACCAATATACAGGGTGCTACATTGCGAGCACCAAATAAAGTCAACAAGGTTGGAAGAGATGCAAACAAATCTCTGCCTTCCTGGAAGGGTTTTGCTTCAGCTTCTAGTCTTTTGTTCCTCTAACAAAATATGTAATCTGTTCATACTTTTCTGATCTGTCAGAGGGAACAAAATCAATGCTGTTTTCTCCTCCACATTACATTAAGAAAGAAGTAGCTTACATTTATATTGTAGTTATTTTACAAAATGTTCATAGGAGCTTAAATTATGAATAAACAGTTCTTCATTTAGTATGCACATTAGGATCCAAATAAAAGCACATATAATTTGAATGAACTGTTAATATTTCATTAAAAAATCTCAATGATTTTCTTTAGTAAAATTACAGAATTCAGTCTTTTCTTCAAATCCATCCATCTAATATCACTCATCTAATTTCCAGACTACTTATCACACTTTTCAAAGCAGTACCTATTTCCCTTTTTCAGTAAAAAGGTACAGCAGAATCTGCACAAGCAGATTTGTGATGAGCATTATATTTGGAAGCTTTGTAAATTAAAGGTGGTAAACAAGTTGTGACTTTACTGTGATAAAATTTATCTTTTCGATTTACACTTGATTATTTCTGTTAAAGATGAGTACTTATAAATACGATCACACAGCAATATATTTTCAGTATTATGCATGAATGAAATCACTGGAGAGAGAGTTACTGGTAGATACAAAACAGCTTCTTTATTCGACAGAACAAGGTACAGCAGCAAGCACGGAGACACTTTCGATGGAAAGGTCTGCTGGCCCAGTGTGGGGCTCAATATTTATTTGCTAAACACAAAGGGCAATTCCATATTTACAAAGTATAGACAATGCTTTCTTTTGAGGCTCTATACAAGCTTCACACCTTCTGGTTACATCCATCCCATGGGCGCCAGCAGCAGCTGGCCTGGTATTCACAGCTTTTAGGAAATGCATTGTTACAAATGGACTGGGATTCTGGTACTCACAGCTTTTAGGAACAGAAGACTGGTGGCCAAAGCCATTTGCTAAGTGTAAATAACCTAAACCCCAAAATTACTCGATGAAAATTGATTGCATTTGTGACCATTTCAAGGCCAAAAGTAGATTTTAGCAAAGCACAAGTCAGCCTTGTGACCATGATGGAAGTTTTACAGGGGGACCTAGACCACATTGTCTGAGGTACTCCCAGGAGAGTATGATTGAACACTGCAGTACTGAGACCCCCAAGCGTGTACAGTGCCTATAAAAAGTAATCACCCCCCCCCGCCCCCCCCCTTCTGGAAGTTTTCTTGTTTTATAACATTGAATCATAGTGGATTTAAATTGGCTTTTTTTGACACTGATCTACAGAAAAAGCCTCTTTCATGTCAAAGAGAAAACGGGTCTCTACAAAATAATGCTGTTTGTTATTATAATTCCACAGCACAGAAATAGGCCTTGTGACAGATCAAATCACAAGTCACTGAAGCAAGTCCTCAGCTAATTTAATACACTCTACATACCAAAAAATGACAGAAAACAATGGATACAGCAAAGTCAGTGGAACCAGACAGCATCCTGGCTGTGGTACTGCATACCTCCTCTTCAAAATCAATTGCACTTTACCCAAGCTTTTCTAGGTCTGTTACAGCACTGATATCTAGCTGATCTTGTGGAAAATTGTCCAGTTGTATCCTGTTCACAAAATGCAGGACAAATCCAATCAGGTCACTTGTCACCCAGTTAGTGTGGTATTAATCATGAACAAAGTGGTGGAAGATGTTGGTATCTTTTACATCAAGTGGCACTTATTTATTACAAACTGCTCTCTGATGATTAGTTTGGATTTTTGCAAATCCACTCAGCTCCACACTTTATTTTTGCCTTGCTTCAAACATGGAGCAAACAGCTGAATCCTAAAGTGAGAGTGACTGCCCTTGACATCAACACATCATTTATGGAGTATGGCATCAAGGAGCAGTAATGAATTCTAGGGCAATGAGCATCAAGAGAAAATCTCAAGAAGTGGTTGACTTGCATAAAGGAAGATGGTTGTGGTTGTCAGTTATCAATTGTCTCATCCCAGGCCAAATCAACAAGCACAAGAAATTCTGTAGATGCTGGAAATCTAGAGTACCACGTACAAAATGCTGCAGGAACTCAGCAGGTCAGGCAGCATTTATAGAACTAAATAAACAGTTGACAATTTCAGGCTGAGACCCTAAGGTTGCTGCATCAAATGACTGTTTATTCATTTCCGTAGATGTTGTTTGGCCTGCTAAGCTCCTTCAGCATTCTGTATATGTTAATCTGGAGTTCCACAGAGCTTTGCTTTCGGCCTTGTTTCGTTATTTCCTCTTTCTTACTCTCAAGTATACTAAGATGCCTTCCAGGATAAAAAGAACTCTATGTAAAAGCAGTTTTATTATCCTACTGGAAGTAGTTGATCAATAATGATTAATGCCATTTAGCAGTAGGGATGTCATCAGTGTTACAAATGTGTGATGGTAAGACAGAAGAGTGGCCAGGATAAGCCCCATATTCTCCAGTGTGCATTCTGTAGAAAATGCATTCATTAAATGTGAGATCAATACTTTCTACTTTCTGAAGAGAGAATTCCTTCCAAAACACACGAGGAATGAGCCCATTCAAAGATAGAATGAAATTCATCAATAGAATTTTTCAGGAACAGTGAAAGATGAGTTTGTAGTTGAATATAAGTGAACACGATTAAATAAATGTATAATGGTTTTATTTCTGCTGATTGAATTGCATTCTATTCCTTAGTAATATTGGCCCAGTTGTGTGTCTCTCAAAACAACACACAGGATATCACTGTGATCGTGGCAGCGGAGGAGTTGGGGGTCCATCTCATTGAAAATCCCAAGCCATAATGGCCTCATCAGCACATACAGGAGGCCATATAAACACACTATTATAATTTCTGTTTTACACTCTTGACGCAGTTGGCCTGTCATAAACAAATTATACTTTAAAAATGAGGACATTTGTTAGTTTTAACTTTAAGTAGTTGCTACATATGGGCGGAGGAGTTGAAGGATATTAATTGGGATTAATTGAAGATTGATGGAAGGAAGCTCATTTGCAATATATACCTGTTGAGTCAAATGACAGTGTTGAAAAAGCTTAGATGCTTGGAAAAAAATCATGGAAAATCAGGTGATAGCCTTAACTCTGCATGTTCATCTTCCCATAGTAAGCTTTCATTCCCTTGCTTACCAGGTATCTAGCTACGACTACTTTGAAGATATTCAGAGGTTTTATTTACACTGCCCATTGACAAATGGAATTCCAAAGACACTCAGCCTTGTGGAAGAAAAAAGTAATGTGCTTCATCTCTTTTGTAACTGGACAATTCCTATTTTAAAAAATTATCTACCGTTCTAGGTTCTTCTACAAGAGGAAACATCCTCCGTATATCCATGGTGTTAAGGTGCCACAGGTCCTGTGTGCTTCAGTTACTCGTTTTTTCTGAATTCCTGCAGATACTGGCCTTTATTGGAAGACAACTCACCCATTCCATTTTATTGAGTTCAGGAAAACATTTCTGAGGCGTTTCCAGCATCATTGCTTAAATAAAGAAGTTGTTACTATACATAGTATTCTCGATGAGATAGCCCCATTTAAATGAATATTAACCACCACCACCTTTCCCCTCCCCCTCTACTTTAATATTCACTACAGAGGTAGCAAATGATAATATTCTGTTAGCTTTCCTTATTACTTGTACCTGTATACAAGCATGTAATTGGGCATCCTTGCATGCTTGAAATAATTAAGGAGTTCAGGATTAATCAGGTTTCCAGGTCAGTGGTTTCCATCTCAGTCAGGATATGTTAGAAAGAACAAGTTTTAGGTTGCAGAGAAGACGAGGCGGAGAGCACAAAATGTATATATTGTGTCAGTGGAGACCAGAAGAGACCATATAAAGCAACTGGTGCTATCTAAGAGAGCAACAAATTTGTGTGGAGCAGATGGAAATACAGACATTCTATGTATTCTGTGTTTTAGAGTTGATATATTGCTTTTAATTTAGGAAAATCAGGCATGGAAGATATCTATACAGTGTAATGAGGTCGGCACAGTAGCGTAGTGGTTAACACAACGCTTTACAGTACAGGTAGCCCGGGTTCAATTCCCGCCACTGCCTGTAAGGAGCTTGTACATTCTTCCTGTGACTGCGTGTGTTTCCTCTAGGTGCTCCGGTTTCCTCCCAGTTAGTAGGTTAATTGGTTGTTGTATATTGTCCCGTTATTAGGTTAGGATTAAATTGGGAGATAGCTCACTTGAAGGGCCAGGAGGGCCAATCTTAATAAATAAATAAACGAATGATTACTGCATTTCAGCCAGGACAATCATAATGGTATTGGGATTTGTTTATTATTATCACTTGTACCAAGATACAGTAAAAAGCTTTTGTGTACATGCCATCCAGACAGATCATACATGAAGTTCATTGAGGTAGCTAGAAGACAAACAGAATACAGAACATAGTATTGCAGTTACAGAGAAAATGCAGTGTAAGTAAATATATATTGCAGAGCCCACAGCAAGGTACATTGATATATCAAGAATTCTCATTTAATGGGTTCTGTAGGTGATGTTGAACAAGCCTGGAAAGAAGTCCTTAGATCTTGCTGACAGCATGGCACTAGTCTTTGCTGTTTTCCATAGTAAATCTTCATATTGAAACACCATTTCAAAGTTTTTAAATGAATGATAGAATGATAGCCATTTGGATATAATACTATAAGGAATTATTCCACAAGATAATGAGAGGAAATGAAATTGGTGAAGCAAAAAATGTTACTCCAGAATATATCTAATGTTGGTAATTTGCCCAATTCTTGAAAAAAAGATGCATGTTATGCTGCAGTTAGAACCAGAAACTAATTTTTCAGGAAACATCAACACTCAGGTGCTGCCATTGGTCACCCCTCCTGCTAGACAAACAAAAGTGAGGTCTCATCACATCTGCTTTTATAACAGTGACCATTATATAACTCAATTGGAAAGCAATTCAAGAGGGACAGATTAAGTTGTGCTTGCACTGCTTTAATGAGGGGTTGTCATTTTGTCTTGTTAAGGAAGTATAAATTAAGTGCCTTTTATAGTTTCTGCTCTGTTGAATAGCAATTAAAAATGTCCAGTCAGATGACAGTTTTTTCCTGGCTTTGATAAAGGTATATTCATAGTTGGACCTTAAGTGCAAGGGCCTGATTATAGTCTTTTCTTATTTAATATCTGGAAAGAATAATAACAAATCAGATGAACAGAAATCACATACTAACATCTTACAAGGTCAATTGAGTTTGTAAAGTATACTCTTTGAAAAGGTGCTATAATTGCTTTATGTCAACCCAGTTGGATTTGTAAATGTACCATTAATTGTGTTTCAGTCTTTAGTAAGTCTTTGCTAGATTCTCTTACCCTGGTAGAAATGATCAGCATTAGGCAATGCTTGCTAAACATGTGGGACTATGATTTCTTTACAAAACTCTGCAATAGGAAAACCTCAGTCATGGTCCAGCAATATACATGACATGGCCATTACAAGATAACTGATACCTATTAACTCTTCTTCTTCTTCAAAAAAAGTCACATTTCTAAGATTTTTAGCACCAAGAGATGTATCTTTCAATTTATGCTTCCTCTCATGGTAATAAAAGAAAGTCTTTAAACATGCAAATACAGTTGGCCCTCCTTATCCGTGAGGGATTGGTTTTGGGACACCTCGCGGATACCAAAATTCGCGGATGCTCAAGTCCCTTATTCAACCTGTCCTAATGTGGTGGACCTTAGGACCCAGCGGAACCTCAGACCTTATTTAACCTGTCTCAGTGTGGTGGACATTAGGACCCGGCGACAGAGATCTGAATCTGCAGTGTTACTGTTCACAAAAATAATCACGATCACGATTGAAAATAAAGTGGAAATAATAAAGTGATTGGAAAGAGGTGAAACGCCATCGGTCATTGGAAAAGCGTTAGGCTACATCGGTCAATGATCGGAACAATTTTAAAGGATAAAATGAGAAAGGCCCTGCCCCAATGAAAGCTACAATTATTACTAAGCAATGCAGTGGTTTAATTATTGGGTTTTGGGTATTTGATCCTCCACATCACCCCAGCACGATGGAGAGCACACTCGGGAGTGGTCTGTCACAGGATCAAACTCAGGAACTTCTGTGCCCGAGCCCGGCACTGAAACATACATTCTTAAGTGTTTTATATGCATAACAAAGTAAAATATATACTATATACTAAGACAAACGTTTGACTAACTGATGCTAAATAATACCGGATGTACCTGTTCTGACTTACTGAGTAAGAGAACTTCGATTTTTTTTTATCCCGATCCACGATAACCCACGCACATGCTCCCGTATACTTTAAATCATCTCCAGATTACTTATAATACCTAATACAATATAAATGCTATGTAAAATAGTTGTTATACTGCATTGTTTAGGGAATAATGACAAAAGGAAAAAAAGTCTGTACATGGTCGAACAACAAGTGCTGGAAGAGCACTTCGCGGTTGGTTGAATTCGCGCATAAGACTGTATTGTAACCACTTTTGTTTGCTATCGGTAAAATTTTCAGTCTTTCAAATTGGTCTTTCTACTGAACATAGAATTTGATTCATAGAATCTGGAGTACAGAAAAATGGCTTGTGGCTCTGTAACACATTGGACCAGCATTTTTCAAAAGACAATTCACTCAATTTTATTTCCATTTCCTGAAGACGTTTATCTGTAGCTAGTGTATCTCCAGTCAAGCACTGGATGCTTTCAGATATGTGGTTGAAGGGGTTGTACTTAAATGCAAACATCACAGTGGGTTGCAGTACACTCCCACAAATCCCAATCATTCCCATTTCCCAACCCAGTTTAAAATTGCTGGAAAAAGAGAGTGGTAGATGACTAGAACTTGTTGTCAATGGAGGTGGTAAAAGGAGATGCAGTAGCTACATTTAAGAGACATTTAGGCAGATGAGTGAATAGACAGGATATAGTGGGATGCAATCCATGTGCAGACAGATGGTATTCGTTTAATTTGGCATCATGGTTACCCCAGACATCCTGGACTGAGGGGACTGTTCCTGTACCGTACTCTTCTATGTTCTAAAACAAAGTACTATCTCAACTGATATCTCTAGCTGAAAATCACAGCTGCTTTTTGGATCAAAGCAAGTTTTTCAAGATTTCAGTACAATAATACTTCACCATCCTCAAATTATGCCTTTGATAACTAAAATATTAGCATTATAATTCTGTGGAATTTATTGGACTAAAATATCATTGGAGCAATAGTTGAAGCAAATCATCCTAAGCAGTTAGTTACACGAACTTGTATCTCAGAATCAAAGTTTCCTCTTCAATCCAGTCTCCATTATTCCACTGGTTTTCTGGTGACCTGCTACCTACAGTTCTGACCATTTGGGTTGCCAGTTATGCTGAACTACTTCCAGGATGTTTCCCTACCCTCACCATTGATAACTGGTAGTATGCATCCTTATGGCTAATTGCACTCTACAAGTAAACTCTTCATTACTTAGTTGGACGATTCTCTTATTAGTCACATAGCCTTTTTTTATATTACCCATGTTGAATACTGTAGTTGAGATTTTGGGATTAATCTTTAATTCATTGCTATTTAAATTAACTTGGAAGATTAACTCTGATGGGATTGAACTAAAGACCCACCCCATAGCCACCAGGGCATTGAAGAACAGATATGCAGGCAGATTAAGGAAAGGTGGAAAAATAGTTGAGTTGTTGTCATGGGGCCTTCAACTTCCCTCCTTTGTGCAAGTGGTTTAGTTGTGGCAGAAGTTGTTAAGTGCATCCAGAAGGGTTTCTTAATTCATTATGTAATTAGTCCAACAAGAGGAGGGCTCTACTGGACCTGATGTTGGGAAATGAACCTGACCAAGTGATCGACCTTTCAGTGATTGAGCAGTTAGTGAACAGTGACCACAAATCATTAAGTTTTAAGATATTTATGGATAAGTATAAGTATGGACCTTGTGGGCAAGTATTAAATTGGAGCAGGGCAAATCACAATTGCATTTGGCAGGAACTAGGAAGAATTAACTGGGAGCTGCTGTTTTTGGGCAAATCCACATTCAATATGGAGGGTGTTTAAAGACTAACCGCACAGAATACAGGACAGGTATGTTCCATTCAGAAGGAAGGATATAAATGGCCATGTAAAATAACCTTGGATATTGAGAAGGAAAAGTATGAAAGCTTAGAAAGCTAGAATCAAACTCAGTCCTGGAGATAAAGAACCAGAAAAAAACTCAAGAAGGGAATGAGAAAAGCTAGGAAGGGCCATGAAATCTCCTTGGCTAGTAAGATTAAAGAGAATCCCAAGGCATTCTATACATATATCAAGACCAAGTGGATAACTGGGGAAACGTAGGACCACTTATTGATCCCAAAGGAAATTACAGTGTCACAGTAGAAGTACAAGTGCACAGATATAAATATTAGAAGAGAAGTAGAAAGAATTAAAAAATAAGTTACCTCAGTCTATCAGGAAGGTCATCATTTCCCTGGCTATAGGTTGATTCATTATAGAGCCTACTGGCTGAGGGTAAGAATGACCTCATATAACACTCTTTGGAGCAGCACTGTTGACTTAGTCTATTACTAAAAGTGCTCTTCTGTTCAGTGAAGGTGGCAGGCAGAAGGTGAGAAACATTGTCCAGAATTGCCTGGATTTTCTGTACAGTCCTTTGTTCTACCACAGACTCCAGTGTGTCCAGTGTGACTCCTAAAACAGAACCAGCCTTTCTAATCAGTTGGCATCTGTTGGCATCACCCGTGTTGATGCCATTGCCCCAGCACATCACCACATAGAAGATTGTACTGGTGACAACAGACCGGTAGGACGTGTGAAGGAGAGGCCTGCATACTCCAGAGGACCTCAGTCCCCTCAAGAAGCAGAGGCGACTCTGGCCCTTCTTGTACACAGCCTCTGTGTTGGTGCTCCACTCAAGTTTGTCATCCAGATGCACCAACAAGTATTTGTAGGCCGCACCACATCCACATGCTCACTATCAAGAGTAGCAGGGAGCAACTCAGACTTAGTCTTCCTAAGGTCCATCACCATCTCCTCTGTAGTCTTCCTGATGTTTAGCTGCAGATGATTCAGCTTGCACCATCTGACAAAGTTCTCCACCAGGACCCTGTATTCAATTTCCCAAACCTCCTTTATGCACTGAACTGTTGTTGTCATTGGACAATTTCTGCAGATGATATGACTTAGTGTTGTATCTAAAATCGAGGTTTACAAGGTAAACAGGAAGGGAGCCCTGTGGGGCCGCAGTGCTGCTTATAGCCATATCTTGACACACAGCTCTGAAGCCACACAAACTGTGGTCTGCCAGTCAGGGTAGTCCATTATCCAGGATACACTGGAAGTGCAAATCTGCATCGAATGGAGATTTTCCCCCAGCAATGAGGGCCATATGGTATTGAAGGCACTTGCGAAATCAAAAATCATGATTCTCACAGTGCAGCCTTACTTATCCAAATGGGAGTAAGCTTTGTTCAGCAGGTAGATGATAGCATCATAGACAAGCTGGTAGGCAAACTACAGGAGATGGAGAGCTGATCTGTCCGGCGGTCGGAGGTGAGCCAGGACCAGCCTTTCTAGGGTCTTCATGCTGTGTGAGGGTCAGGGTCACTGGATGGTAGCCATTCAAGACTTTTGGTTGGCCCTTCTGGGTACTGGGACCACACATGATGTTTTCCACACAGTCGGGACCCTCTCCAGACTGAGACTCAGATTGAAAGTGCTCTGGAGAACTCCACACAGCTGCTCAGCACACTCCTTCAGGACCCTGGGGTTCACACCATCCGGTCCCAGTGCTTTGCTGCGTCTGAACCCTTCTCACCTCTTCAGTAGTGAAGGTGAGCCCATGGCGACTGGGGAGTTGGTGGAAGGTGGCGGTTGGGGTGATGAGGATTGGGACGACAGCAGTTGGTATGTGGAGGTGTGGATGGTAGGTGCAGGGTAAGGAAGGGATGTAAACAGTGGTAACCCGCCATTGGATAAAGGGGATGTGGATGAGGTCCTTAAGGTTCAAGACTGTTTAATCTCATTTACAGTACACAAGTGTAAAGGAGATCAAAATAATTGTTACTCCAGATCTGTTGCAGTACAGAAAAACAAGATAATTATTTTTAAAAACACCATTAATATAAATACATAGCTTGTGTATATGGATTGATTGTATGTCCATAAAATAATATTCAGCACAAAAGTGTCTGTACATTAGGTGGCTGACAGGAAATGATAAAGTAGTGGTGTTTGAGGGTGTAGAAGGGTTAGTTAGCGGATGGAGGTGTTGATCAGCCTGGCTGCTTGGGAAAAGTGACTGGTGGTCTTGTCTTGGATACTACGAAGCCTCCTCCCTGATAAAAATGGGACAAACAATCCATGAATAGGGTGCATGGGATCCTTCATGATGTTACTGGCCCTTTTCTAGCTCCTTTCCATATAAGTGTCCTTGATGACGGCTAGGCTGGTGCCGATGTTGTGTTGGTCAACCTCTGTGCAGTTTCTGTAACATGCAATGATGCGGTATGTCCCTGTACCGACTATCTTGCTGCAAAATGTGCAGTCTCTGGTGAATAAAATCGATGATCTCAGAGCCAGGGTGCTGAATTAGAGGGACATTAAGACTATATGTGTTCTTTGTTTCACAGAAACCTGGTTAATCTCTTCCGTAACGGATACAGCGATTCAGATCGACAGGTTTACCATACAGGTGTCCCCCATTTTTCAAACGTTCGCTTTACGACAACTCACTGTTACAAAAGACCTACATTAGTACCTGATTTTGCTAACTAAAGATGATTTTCGCTTTTACGATAAAAAAGACACCAGCTTTATACGTGTGTTTACCCTGAGAAAGACTACCATGACCGTGACGCCTTGTGCGGGCAGTTGTGTGCGCATGCGTGTACGTGCCAATTTTTTTCCTCCGAATTGATTTCAGCTCGCTGTCTTCCCGATTTTGATAAGTGAAGCTACACTGTACAGAAAAGTATTTCTACTTTATATAGGCTGTATATTTATCATATCATTCCTACTTTTATTATATGTTACTGGTATTTTGGGTTTTATGTGTTATTTGGTATGATTTGGTAGGTTAATTTTTGGGTCTGGGAACGCTCAAAAGTTTTTCCCATATTAATTAATGGTAATTGCTTCTTCACTTTATGACATTTTGGTTTACAAATGGTTTTTTAGGAACGCTGTGCCTTCGGATAGTGGGGGATACCTGTACACCGTCAGGATAGTTCTCTGGAGTCTCTTGAAAGCAGAGGTGGAGGAGAATGCCTCATGATCAACTATTCTTGCTGTCAGTGCTGTCCCAATTCTGATCACCAGACCTGGATGGTCAGATCTAGCAGTAAAGGACCACCAGCACCTTTACTTCCTGAGAAAGCTGAAGAAATTTGGCCTGTCCCCTAAAACCCTCACTAATTTTTATAGGTGCACCATAGAAAGCATTCTTCTAGGGTGCATCACAACCTGGTATGGAAGTTGTCCTGTCCAAGACCGGAAGAAGCTGCAGAAGGTCGTGAACCTAGCCCAGCACATCACACAAACCAATCTTCCATCCTTGGACTCACTTTACACCACACGCTGTCAGAGCAGTGCTGCCAGGATAACCAAGGACGAGACCCACCCAGCCGACACACTTTTTGTCCCTCTTCCCTCCGGAAGAAGGTTCAGGAGCATGAAGATTCGTACAGCCAGATTTGGAAACAGCTTCTTTCCAACTGTGATAAGACTGCTGAACAGATCCTGACCCAGATATGGGCCGTAACTTCCAAATATCTGGACCTGACTTGCACTACCTTACTTCCTCTTTTCTATTTTCTAATTATGATTTATAATTTAAATTTTTATTATATTTACTTCAATTTGTACTTCAGGGAGTGTGAAGTACAGAAACAAATATCACTGTGATGATTGTACGCTCTAGTATCAATTGTTTGGTGACAATAAAGTAAAGTAAGATCGGTTGCAATACCAGAGGAAACAACACACTGGACCATTGCTACACCACCACCAAGAATGCCTACCGTGCTATTCCACGCCCTCACTTCGGGAAGTCTGATCATCTGGCTGTACTTCTACTCCCTGAGTATAGGCAGAGACTGAAGACTGCAGCACCACCAGTGAGGGCCAAGAAGGTCTGGACAAGGGCATACAGGAGCACCTACAGGACTGCTTTGAATCGGTGGACTGGACTGTATTCAGGGATTCATCTTCAAACCTGGTTGAGTATGCTGTAGTTGTTACCGACATCATTAAAACCTGTGCGGATGAGTATATACCCACAAAGACTTACTGTACATTCCCAAACCAAAAGCCATGGATGAACCAGGAGGTACATCGTCTGCTGAAGGCTAGATCTGTGGCATACAAGTCTGGCGACCCACGCCTGTACTAGAAAACCTGGTATAATTTGTGGAGGGCTATTTTAAGGGTGAAGAGACAATTTTGAATGAGGTTGGGGGTGACATCGAATGCACAGCAATTCTGGCAGGGTCTGCAAGACATTATCTGTCTTGCAGCGAATGGCATGAATGGCAGCGATGCTTCACTACCAGATGAACTCAAACTCTACTATTCACACTTTCAAATAGAGGACACAACTATAGCTGTGAAGATCCCTGCTGCACCTAATGACTCTGTGTTCTGCGTCTCAGAGGCTGTCTTTAAAGAGAGTGAACCCTCGCAAGGCAGAACGTTCTGATGGAGTACTTGGTAAGGCTCTGAAGACCTGTCCCAACCAACTAGCGGGAATATTCAAGGACATTTTCAACCTGTCACTTCCACATACTTCAAAAAGGCAACAATTATACAGTGCCTAAGAAGAATAATGTGGGCTGCCTTAATGATTATCGCCCAGTAGCACTCACACCTACAGTGATGAAATGCTTTGAGAGGTTGGTCATGACTAGACTGAACTCCTGCCTCAGCAAGGACCTGGACCCATTGCAATTTGTCTATTGCCATAATAGGTCAATTGCAGGCGCAATCTCAATGGCCCTCCACACGGCTTTAGACCACCTAGACAACACAAACACCTACATCAGGATGCTGTTCATCAACTATGGCTCAGCATCTAATACCATCATTCCCACAATCCTGATTGAGAAGTTGTAGAACCTCTGTACCTCCTTCTGCATTTGGATCCTCACTGACAATCAATACTGGCGCACCTCAGGGGTGTGTGCTTAGCCCACTGCTCTATTCTCTATATACGCATGACTGTGTGGCAAGGCATAGCTCAAATACCACCTACAAACCCCATTTCCAGAAAAGTTGGGATATTTTCCAAAATGCAATAAAAACAAAAATCTGTGATATGTTAATTCACGTGAACCTTTATTTAACTGACAAAAGTACAAAGAAAAGATTTTCAATAGTTTTACTGACCAACTTAATTGTATTTTGTAAATATACACAAATTTAGAATTTGATGGCTGCAACACACTCAACAAAAATTGGGACAGAGGCATGTTTACCATTATGTTACATCACCTTTCCTTTTAATAACACTTTTTAATCGTTTTGGAACTGAGGATACTAATTGTAGTAGATTTGCAATTGGAAATTTTGTCCATTCTTGCTTGATATAAGACTTCAGCTGCTCAACAGTCCATGGTCTCCGTTGTCTGACTCTTCTCTTCATGATGCGCTATACATTTTCAGTAGGAGATATATCTGGACTGGCAGCAGGCCAGTCAAGCACACGCACTCTGTGTCTACAAAGCCACGCTGTTGTAGCCCATGCAGAATGTGGTCTGACATTGTCCTGCTGAAATAAGCATGGATGTCCCGGGAAGAGATGTCGCCTTGATGGCAACATATGTCTCTCTAAAATCCTAATATATGTCTCAGAGTCAATGGTACCTTCACATACATGCAACTCACCCATGCCGTGGGCACTGATGCACCCCCATACCATCACAGATGCTGGCTTTTGCACGTTTCGCTGATAACAATCAGGATGGTCGTTTTCATCTTTGGCATGGAGAACTTGACGCCTGTTTTTTCCGAAAACTAACTGAAACGTGGACTCATCTGACCACAGCACACAGTTCCACAGTCTTTCGGTCCATCTGAGATGAGCTCGAGCCCAGAGAACTCACCGGCGTTTCTGTATAGAGTTGATGTATGGCTTCCTCCTTGCGTAATACAGTTTCAAGTTGCATTTCTGGATGCAGCAACGGACTGTGTTAAGTGACAATGGTTATCTGAAGTACTCCCGAGTCCAGGTGTCTATAATTGTCACAGTAGCATGATGGTTTCTTAGGCAGTGCCGCCTGAGGGCTCGAAGATCCCTCGCATTCAACAGTGGTTTCTGACCTTGCCCTTTACGCACTGAGATGTCTCTGAATCTTTTCACAATATTATGTACTGTAGATGTTGAAAGACCTAAATTCTCTGCAATCTTGCGATAGGAAATGTTCCTTTTGAACTGACTAACAATTCTCTCACGAATTTTGGCACAAAGGGGTGAGCCACGACCCATCCTTGCTTGCAAAGACTGAGCCTTTGATGGACGCTACTTTTATACCCAGTCATGATACCTCACCTGCTACCAATTAGCCTGCTTAATGTGGAGTTTTCCAAACCGGTGTTACTTGAATATTCTGTGCACTTTTCAATCTTATTTTAAGTCTGTCCCAACTTTTGTTGAGTGTGTTGCAGCCATCAAATTCTAAATTTGTGTATATTTACAAAATACAATTAAGTTGGTCAGTAAAACTATTGAAAATCTTTTCTTTGTACTTTTGTCAGTTAAATAAAGGTTCATGTGAATTAACATATCACAGATTTTTGTTTTTATTGCATTTTGGAAAATATCCCAACTTTTCTGGAAATGGGGTTTGTATATGTTTGCTGACAATAAAATCATTGTTGGTAGAATCTCAGGTGGTGATGAGAGGGCGTAGAGGAGTGAGATATGCCAACTAATGGAATGATGCCACAGCAACAACCCGGCACTCAATGTCAGTAAGATGAAAGAGCTGATTGTGGACTTCAGCAAGGGTAAGATGAAGGAACACCTACCAATCCTCATAGAGGGATCAGCAGTGGAGAGAGTGAGTAGCTTCAAGTTCCTGGGTGTCAAGATCTCTGAGGATCTAACCTGGTCCCAACATATTGATATAGTTATAAAGAAGGCAAGACAGGGGCTATACTTTATTAGGAGTTTGAAGAGATTTGGCATGTCAACATATACACTCAAAAACTTCTACAGTTGTACCGTGGAGAGCATTCTGACAGGCTGCATCACTGTCTGGTATGGAGGGGCTACTGCACAGGACCGAAAGAAGCTGCAGAAGGTTGTAAATCTAGTTAGCTCCATCTTGGGCACTAACCTAGAAAGTACCCAGGACATCTTTAGGGAGCGGTGTCTGATTCTGTTAGGATACTATCTACTTGAAATCTGTAGAATGATGTGAGTGTAGATATGTGTAGTCCAGCTCTCTTCAGCCTCCTCAGAAAGTAAAGGCTTTCCTAATTGTGTGGAATGTGTTTAGGGACCATGAGAGGTTGTGAAAGATATGCACTCCCAGGAATTTGAAACTGCTAGTGAGTACTTTGCATCAGTCTTTACCAAGAAGGACATGCAGGATAGGAAGATCATTGCAGACAGTATCAGTATGTCAGGGCATTTCAAAGTAAAGGATGAGTTAGTGTTGGGTCACTTAAAGAGCATTAAGGTGGGTAAGTCCCTAAGGTTTGATGGGATATACCCCAGCTTATTGAGAGAGGCAAGAGAAGAGATTGCTGGGGCCTTGACCAATATCTTCATGTGCTTTCTAGTCACAGGTGAGGTCCTGGAGGACTGGTGAGTAGCTAATGTTGTTCCATTATTCGAGAACAGAACCAGGGATAATCCTGGAACCTGTAGACCAGTCAGTCTCGCGTCAGTGGTAGGGAAGTTTCTGGAGAGAATTCTTAGGGATATGATTTATGAGGATTTATCAGCATTTGGAAATCTATGGCCTAAAGCCAGCATGGCTTTGTATGGGACAAGTCATGTCTTCCTAACTTGTTAGAATTTTTTGACTAGGTAATGAAGGTATTTACTGAAGGTAAAGCTGTGGATGTTTTTACATGGATTTTAGTAAGACATTTGGCAAGGTCCCTCATGGATGGCTCATCCAGAAGATTAAAACGTATGGGATCCATGGTGAATTAGCCGTTTGCTTGTTTACAGAAGACAGAGGGTAGTGGTCAGAGGGACTTATTCTAGCTGGAGGTCTGTGATTAGTGATGTTCTTGTCTAGATCTATACTGAGACCTCTACTCTTTGTGATGTATATAAATGACCTGGATGAAAATGTAGTGGATGGTTAGTAAGTTTGCAGATTAATGTTGTGGATATTGTAGAAGACTGGCAAAAAAAAACTGGGATGTAGATCAGTCGCAGATATAGGCAGAGAAATGCCAGATGGAGTTTAATCCGTCTGAATATTAAGTGTTGCACCTTGGTTGGTGGATGTAAAGAGACATTATAGTTGATGATCAGAGGGATTTGGGCTCTGTTGGATGCTGATGTTTTTGACCCGAGGTTCCTTAGAGATCAAGAGTGAGGCATAAAACCTGTTGCTCACGATCGTTTACTAACAAGAGAACGCCATGGCAGGAAAGGAACAAAGGAAAGAAGATCCAGAGGCACCATGCTCAGCTCTTCTTATAATAGTTTGGCTAATTCCATGGATTTTCCATAGATACCACATTCCCTTCAAATTTTGTAGATAATAGTTAACCAATCACACAGCACCTGTTCAAATAATATCTGCATCAGAGTATTGTGAAATTTGTTAACTTTGCGGCAGTAATACAATGCAATACATGATCAATATAGAAAACAAACCGAATCAAAGTAAGTATATTAGTTAAGTTATAATAAATAGTCAAAACAGAAATTAATTAATAAATGAACAGCTGTAACGTTTGTAAGCAACACACACAAAATGCTGAAAGAATCAGCAGGCCAGACAGCATCCATGGAAAAAGTATATTTTCTCTGTAGTGGCTGAGACTGAAGTTTATCTTACAAAGGTTTGTGAAGTTATGAGAGACAAAGATATAGTAGCCAGTAATTTTTTCCCAAGGTGCACACATTTAAAGTTAGAGGAGGCTATTTCAAAGGAGATGTGAGGGGCAATATTGTTTACACGGGGAGTGGTGGGTGCCTGGAATGGTGGTAGAAGCAAATACAGTAGAACCTTTTAAGAGACGTTTAGGAGGCACCTGAATGTGAGGAAAACAGGAGGATATGGACATTGTGTAGACAGAGGAGATTAGTTGAGTTGACCATTTGATTACTAATTGAATTGGTTTGGCACAATATTATGGGCTGAAGGGCATATTCCTGTGTTATCTTCTGTTCAGTGATTGTCATCATGACATAACTGGTGCTTTTGCACGTCAGTGCTCAATGTTCATATCTGCACACTTCTGAGCAGAAATTAGTGGAAGCCCAGGAAGAGTTGTAAAGCGTTTGACCCTTTTCCTCTGGCCAATTTATACAGAAGTACATGTATTATTGCTGTTTCAATTCTACTTAAGTGCATCTAAGTGGGCTGGTAAAGTCCATTTTGGTGTTACAAATTTGAGATCATTGCTATTGATAAACTGAAGTGATTGATAATTATAAAAGGATGACTGCTAGCAGTGTAAAAATATTTATTCTTTTGGCTTTTCAAAGCTTGACTTGTTTCAATTTATAAGAAGTCACTTTTTTATTATTTGATCACAGATGAATTTTTAAAAGTTATTCCTTATGAACCTGACTGAAACTTTTGAAAAGGCGCCTGGCATCTCTCAATGTTGTTTGAAACAGCTGAAGAATGTTTTTGGCCGTTATATTGAGCACTCGAGTCTAAGGAGCTAGATGCCCGGTTACAGGTGTAGAAGGTGTCTTATGGAGATCTGTGAGTCAACACACGTAGGTTTGGAGGGGTAGATTGTTCGAAGAGTGAGTGCAGCGTGTGTCTAACAGGCTGATACTTCAATTCCAAGGATTGAGTTAAGAGGATGGACTGAGGCTGTATTTCATATTAGAAGATTTAGAGGAGTTTTGACAGAGTGCTGTTAGTAGTCATGTGCAGCTTTTAAGTTTCTGTGTTGGCCGCATGTACAATCTATACCCTCTTTATGGTGGGATGGGGAGGGTAGGGGGCACGACAGGATTCTGTGGGTGAACCATTCATGAGAAACTTTTTTTTTTGCCTTCACATGTCAGGGCATTAAGCAAAAACTTGGCAAATCATATTGCAGGCATGTAAGACCTTGTTAGATTCAAAGTACATTTATTAAAGAATGTATAAATTATACAACCTTGAGATTTGTTTGCTCACTGGTACTGGTAGCCACAAAGCAAGAAACCTGAAAGAACCCAAATAAAGAAAAAAACTGAATAAAAATAAAAGACCAACACCCGACGCACAAGTGAAAGCAAAAATAAACACAAATCATGCAAACAATTGAAGTAAACAGCACATTCTGAGCCAAAGTTCAGATCTGAGGACTCAATTTTGGATCGGAATGTTATTGTTTGCTTCAATTGTTTGCATGATTTGTGTTTTTGTTTTAACTGACATTAAAGTGGGCAATTAGGACTAACTTAGATGGGCATCTTGGTTGGCATTGTCCAAGATGTTACTGTGCTGTATTACTTGATGACATATAGTCACAGCACTCCTGAAGAATAAAGCTGCATTTCACTCATTGTGTCCTGTGCTCCCGATGTGGCCTCCTCTACACTGGTGAGACTGCGTCATCAAACACCTCCACACCATGCGCTACAACTGGGACTTCTGATGGCCAAACATCATAATTTCTATTCCCATTCACCTTCAAATGTGTCGGTTCATGGTCTGCTTTTGTGCCAAAATGAGGCCACCCTCAGGATAGAGGAGCAACACCTTACCTTCAGTCTGGTAACCCTCCAACCTGATGGCATGTATATCGATTTCTCCTTCTGATAAGCAGTTTATCACCTGCCTATTACTTCCTTCTGGGTCCCACTCCTCTTTCCTTTTCTCCTATGATCCACTCTCCTCTCCTATCAGATTCCTTCTTTTCCAGCCCTTGACCTTTCTCATCAAGATTCAAGATTCAAAAACTTTATTGTCATTCTAACGGTACATCAGCTCTGCAGGGCAGAATGAGACAGCGTTTCCCAGGAGCAGCGCAATCATAACATAACAAACACAACACTAAATAATGAACATAACAATAAATAGTAAAACACAACAGCCACATGTCAGTTAAAAACAAGTTATAAGTGTCCAGTGCAAGTTAAAAGTGTCCAAAGCAGAGTCAGGTAGAGCAGCTATTTAACAGTCTGACTGCCTGTTGGAGGAAGCTGTTTAGTAGCCTTGTGGTTTTAGTTTTGATGCTCCTGTAACGTTTACCTGATGGCAGAAGAACAAACAGTTTATAGAGAGGGTGTGAGGGGTCTTTAATGATGTACCATGTCTTCTGGAGGCATCAACTCTGAAAGAGGTCTTGGATAGAAGGTAGGGAGACCCCAATAACCTTCTCTGCTCCCCTAACCACCCTCTGCAAGGCTTTTTTGTTGGCAGCACTGCAGCTGGAGTACCAGGTTGTGATGCAAAAGGTCAGTACGCTCTCAACCACGTCTCTGTAGAATGTAGTTAAGATGTTAGTGGGGAGTGATACTTGTTTAAGCTTCCTCAGAAAGTGCAATCTCTGCTGGGCTCATTCCACAATCCCAGTGGTGTTCCTGGACCAGGTGAGATTGTCCAATATCTGCACCCCAAGGAACTTGATGCTTTCCACTCTCTCCACTGTGGAGCCGCTGATGCTGAGGGGTGTGTGCTCAGGCTGAGACCGTCTGAAATCGACGATCATCTCCTTGGTCTGGGTGACATTAAGCATCAAGTTGTTGTCACTGCACCAGCTCTCTAGGTGTCTGACCTCCTCCCTGTACATTGTTTCATCATTTTTGCTGATGAGCCCCACCACTGTGGTATCACCAGCAAATTTAATGATCAGGTTCTCCTTGAATCTGGCTGCACAGTCATGTGACAGTCATGTGTTAGCAGTGTAAACAGCAATGGGCTGAGCACACATCCACCTGGCTTCACCCATCACCTTCCAGCTAGCCTCCTTCCCCTCCGCCCACCTTGTTATTCTGGCATCTTACCCCTTTCTTCTCAGTCTTGAAGAAGGGCCGTGGCCTGAAATATCAACTATTCATTTCCATAGATTCTGCCTGACCTGCTGAGTTCTTCCAGCATTTTGTCTCTTGCTTTCATTGACCAGTTTTAGATGTACTATGATCTCTTCTTCAATTCAAGGCAAAATAAATATAATAGGCAGCTTAATTTATTTTTCTAACCCTAAGCATCTCAATTTAATGTAATAAGTTTACAATTCCTTGCATGCATCTCCCTACATCTTTAACTATTCATTTATAATGATGTCTACATAACAAATTGACTTTTAGCATTCTCTTGCTTTCCACTCTACATAATATCAGACAGCCTTAATTACTTCCAGTTTGTTTATTCTCAAAATTTATTATCTGGTAACTTCCTCTTTGGGAAATAATAAGACTGTCTTATATTATGACAGGAGAGATGCAGTAACCCTTTTTAATAATAAACTTTATATTCCATCTTCTAGATAAAATGGTGGAAGTGCATTTCAAACAGGAATGTGCTGTTCTGATGATCGACATAATTCTAGTGCTAGAAGAAAACAAGCTATTGGAGGAATTCAGTGGGTCAGGCAGAATTTGTGGAAGCAGAGGGATAGTAAAGATTTTGGGTTGAGACCTTCCTTACATCGGCACTGAGAGTGTAAAGGGGAGGTAGCCAGTATAAAGAGTTGAGGGGGAAGGTTGAAGCAGGAGCTAGCAAGAAATAGTGAGGAGGGTTTAGTGGGCAATAGGAGCCAGATGGGAGAGGGAGGAGTGGAAATGAAATGATAACTGGAGATCACAAAGGGCTGTGGATTATAGAATCTGAT
This sequence comes from Hemitrygon akajei, assembly GCF_048418815.1. NCBI lineage: Eukaryota > Metazoa > Chordata > Chondrichthyes > Myliobatiformes > Dasyatidae > Hemitrygon > Hemitrygon akajei. The sequence continues at coordinate 24,439,612 of NC_133143.1, forward strand.
TAAAAAAAGAATTGAGATAACAGAAGGATGGGAATGATTGAGAGAGGGGAGGGCATAGACCGAGTGTGTTGAATGGAGGGTAGGTGGATGGAACCATCTGGGTATAACAATGAGTTTGCATTGGAAAATGGTGGTGTAGGGGTTGTTGGATAGAAAGGGGACTTAGGTGTATCAGGAGAAAAAATGAAGTAAGAAAGGGGTGTTTACATCGTTTGTGGGGTCTTTAGCATTGAAATAAATGCTACCTAAAAATTAGCAATTCATTGCACTGATGAGTTGACATCAATAAGCTAATGTTGATATCTCTGTATTAATTGCACTAAGTGGCCTTCACACTTCCTTGCAAATTATGTGGAGCAGTGTTAATTTTTGTAATAGAATGATTTAATTCAGTCATCGTCAGAAAACAATATCTATGCTCTGGTTAGTACTGTTGCCACCTCTCTTCCACCCCCCAAACCACTTACAGTTCAGGTAAGGGAAATTTACACTTATGGAATTCACAAGTCACTACCAAAGTAAACGAGATACAGAATAAGGGTTTGCTCTTATAGATAAACACTTTTTTTTCAACTCATGTTTCTTGACGTATGCACAGATGATGTAGTACTGGTGACAGAAAATCATCACGGATAGTTTTCTACTCGTGCGATTCCCTGGCTTTTGGGAACTGTCTACTTAACTGACATCCCCTTAAATGCTTAATTGTGGTTCATTATATTTATGTAAGTAGGAAGAAGTCATTGAAGAATTAACACCTTAGTTCTTATTAGACATAGTTAAACATATTTCATTTTAATTGGTGTATAAAGGGAATGGACTAAGACCTTGTTTATCATATGAATGCTTGTTTGTGATAATTAATCATCATATTTTAGTGTTTGTCACTGAGGTAATATTTTTTAAAAACCTTTGGAACAGTGTAAGTTACATGAAGACATCAAAGTAAGAGCCCTAGTGTCATTATTAGTGGAAGTTATGATTTTCTTAAAATAATTGTAAACTGGATTTATAAAATCTCTTAAACTACCTAGACTTGTTTAAAATGAGGCAGCACAAAGGGCTGGTTAGATATTGCCATTGGTTAAACCTTGAAGTTCACACAATACACATGTAAATGATCCCACATCTCTGGAGTCTGCGCTATAATCTAACTCCAGAACTCCAGCATTGCACTCTTCTTTAATTTGTTTGAGGTACCAATAGTATTATTAATTTAAGTTGGTATATTAATTCTGGGTAGTACAGGCAGTCCCTGAGTTACGAACGTCCAACTTACGAATAATTCGTACTTAGGAACGGCTTGCCATAAAGCCTATTATATTAAAAATTCATTGGCTCGAGAAAGGAGAATGCTGTCCGCCATTTTAAGTCGGATCATGTTGCCGTTAACACTGTGTTGAGTGCGTAACTTTGTATTTGGCTTAAAATTTTCTTAGCAAGATTCACCCTGACCCCCCTTTTCCAGTCAGCACCACCCCCACTTATCCCATTTAACCTGTCTCAGTGCAGGTGGACTTTAGGACCCAGAGGAGCTCAGGACCAGCCACCCACGGCTGCTGCTGAATCCGCAGTGTTTCTGTTCCATTGACGGAAAGCAATCACAATTGAAAATAAAGTGGAAATAATAAAGCAATTGGAAAGAGGTGAAACACCATCAGTCATTGGAAAAGCGTTAGGCTATAGTCGGTCAACGATCGGTACAATTTTAAAGGATAAAGTGAAAATAATGGTATGTGAAAGGCCCTGCCCCAATGAAAGCTACAATTATTACTAAGCAACACAGTGGTTTAATTATTGAAATACATACATTTCTTAAATGTTTTATATGCATAGAAAGGTAAAATATATGCTATATACTAAGACAAATGTTTGACTAACTGATGCTAAATAATACTGGATGCACCTGTTCTGACTTGCGTACATATCCGACCTCAAGCCGGACTTAGGAACAGAGCTTGTTCGTAACCTGGGGACTCCCTGTAATGTTTTGGGCTCACAATGTTATTTAAATCCCTTGGTTTTGTTTTTGTTCTACTAATTGCCATGGCTTTCTAATGTTAAAAAGTTATTTAAATACATTGCATTTTCCAGGTATATTTATAATGTATAAACTGCAATCCAGTTCATTAAATTATGCTTCTACCATAGATTCCGGACTACAGAGCGCACCTGATTAAAAGCCGCTGGCTCTAATTTTAGAAAGAAAATCAATTTTTTACTTGTACAGGCCGCACCGGATTTTAGGCCGCACCGGATTTTCGGCCGCAGGTGTCCCACGTTGTAATATGAGATATTTACACAGAAAGATATTACACGTGAGGATTTTTTAACTTTTAATTAAATCCATATGGTAACATAAACAAATACATATTGCAAATGCTTTTTTTCGAACCGTGCCTGTAACGCGGCTACTTTTAAATATACGTTGCGTATACTTTTTTACTGAACAACATTCCAATATCTCCTAACGACTGGTAAAAAATATATATACTGCAGCCTACCAGGAAAAGTTATTGATCGCCTTTAACTTAAAAGCAGCGTTTTCGCTCCGCCGCTCCCCCCCGCCGTCCCGTTTATCGCAAACGGCATTTTTCCCACAAGACGCGGCGAAACCGGGTGTGACGTCATAGCATCCCGCGATGTAGTACAGAAAACAAATATAGTTAAAACTCTTCTAACTTTAACTAGAAAATGAATTACTAAGCGAAAATATTATAAACTAAATAACTGCCATAAAGGCAGCACAATGCTTTTCTTCGAGTGTTTTCCATGTTGATGAGGGTGAGTACAAATGACTGATTTACAATAATTTAATTGTGAAAGTGCGCTTGATTTATCGTACAATTTCATTGGACCTCTGTGAACTACTCATCAATTTTATTGGTCTACTGTTACGAGGCAAAATGTTTTTGGAGGCATGAAAAAAATCATGTATTAGCCGCTCCGTATTAAAGGCCACAGAGTTCAAAGCTGTTCAAAATGTGGGAAAAAAGTAGCGGCTTAAAATCCGGAATCTACGGTAATTAGTTCTTTCTACAAATGCCAGTGATTTTGCAGTTTTGCTCTTGCTCCCTGTTCATGCAATTTGGTGGATGACCACTGTTCAGTTAGACATTTGGCAAATACCATGCACTATGTTAATTTTAGTACTTGAGTTATTTTATGAATCAATTTGGCTTGAAAGGAATTTTTTTAAAGTGTCAGTTGCCATGACTCTCACTTTTGGGTCATGATGGAAATCATATGTGTCTGTAACTTGTATGTTTGTAGCTGTGATAAAATAGTAGCACTTCCAGCTCCAAGTCAGTTTTAAAGCTTGCAATCACTGAGTTGAGTTCAAAATTAAGATATGAGTCGAATGCACCAATGAAAGGTACTTCACTCTTGGATGTTGTCTATCAGATGGAATTTGAACTTAATCTTATATTGGGTTTAAAGGATTCCAGAGCATTATTTTGAAAATAATCATTGTTGTTCACCCCTATGTGCAGATATTTTAGCAAGCATTTATTCCGTAACAAACAGCACTAAACATAAATGATCTGGCCATAATGTTGCTATTTGGAACAATAAAATTTAAATGGATTAAGTGGTGAAAATCTGCAATAAACTGAGAAAATACTGAAAACACAACAATTGCTCAGGACTTGTGGAGGAAGAAATTGAATGTTTTTTAAGAAAATGACATTGGGATAAGTTATTGATATTCATGAGATGGATAAAATAGGTCATCTATTCATCGTTTTCCATTACTGTCTGAGTGAGTTTGTTTCATGAAATTTGGCTGTCACATTCCTTCATTGCAACAATGATTACATTAGTTGTAAATTTTCATACTACACTCATGTCCTTAAGATGTACAGAACACAAATAGAAACAGGTCATTCTTGATCTCTACAGACTGCAAAGAAACAGGATGAGTGTAAAATACTTCAATGGTTCAGCGGTTCCATTTAATATCAGAGAATATATACAGTACACAACCTGAATTTCTTATTCTTCACAGACATCCACAAAACAGAAAACCACAAAGAATTTTGATACTGTCTGAGGTCCTGAATACACGTTAAAAGATAGTTCTTCTTAGAAGTACTGTGTATTGGTTAAAATGGGAAGGTGGTTGGGAAACAGAAAAAAGAGTACTTAGCTTTGTATTAGCTCAGTAGTATTAAGTGTAATTTGATAATTGGAAAAACATAATATGCAGTATTGTCTTAGGCACCCTAGCTATATATACGTGCCTACGACTTTTGCACGGTACTGGACAATTAGATTAAAATATGCATATGTTGTATGAGTATTTGATAAACCTGAGCAGAAAGATTGAAGTATGTTCAAACACGCTGTTAACAGTGATTATAAATGAGACATGATTGCAATCCTTAATAAAATAGTGATTAAGATTGCGCCGGTAACTGGCAACTCTGTGCGTGCCCTCCCGAGCAAACTGCCCGCTACACTATCCTATACCCGAGAAACCCTTCTAAACCTCCAATTTGCCACATCTAGCAAGATCAACAACACCCTGGCAAAGTTACTGACCCGGCTGGAGATCATCGACGCGCCAGAATTGCTTCAACTCCAGACTGTACCTGGACCCGATCATCGAGGCCTGGTCCGAGGTCCACCACGTTCCCGGAGACCCGCGGCCTGCTGCCATGTCAGAGCACCTGGAGACACGGCCCATTCCGACCAGCACCTCTCCGAAGCAGACGAGCACACAGAAGTAATGTCGGAGACCTCAAGATACCCCAGACGCTTCCCTAGAGCAACCACCGTAGAGCCCTGTTGGTGGCCATCCACAGCTGCCAGAAGTGAGGCCTCCGCCGCCGACCTCGGAAATCGAGCCCGGGGCTCGGCTGGAGAGGAGGCCTCCGCAACCATGACACAGTTCACGGACTTGTTTCAGCTGGCAGCCCAGCCCTCCGGGATTAAATGTCGGCTTCGGGGCCCGACCCAATCGACAGCACGGGCCCCCGACAGTTGGAAGTGGCAGCAGAGCCTCCCCCGTAATGGCCCAACCTGGAGCGTCCGACGCTGCGACCTGCCGATCGATCACTGCGGGAAGCGTCCACCAACCTCAAAGAGCTGCCAACAACACACTGCATTGATGGAAATCTGGAAAGATGCACACATTACCGAGGAAGCTTGGGAGAAGAGCTGGGCTGCTGGTCAGATTGAAGCGGAGGGGCTTTAGGATCCCTCTGCCCACCATCCTACTAGCTAATGTGCAAGCCATAGAGAACAATGTGGATGATCTTAAAGGGAGACTCACCTACTGCAGGGAGATGCAGAACTGCTGTGTATTCTGTTTCACAGAGACCTGGCTCTCCCCTGCCACACCTGACTGTCATCCAACCAGAGGGATTTTCGATCCATCGGATGGGCCGCACGGTGTCTTTGGGCAAGATGAAGGGAGGTGGAGTCTGCCTACCGATCAACACTGCATGGTGCTCGGACACAGTGGCACTGACAAGCTCCTGCAGTCTGGACCTGGAACATCTGTCAGTGAAGGGTCATCCCTTTTATCTGCCACGGGAATTCACCTTGGTAATACTGACAGCGGTCTACATTCCCCCCCCCCCCAGGTGGACGTGGAGTGTGCTGTGAATACACTGTATGCCAACATCAGTGGACTTGAGACCAGGTGTCCAGAGGCTTTGCTCATTACAGCCGTGGACTTTAACCAGGCCAACCTCAGAAAAGCGCTGCCAAAGTTATACCAACATGTCTCCTGCTCCACTAGAGGCCCGAATATACTTGACCATTGCTGCACAGCAGTCAAGGATGTCTACCGTTCCGTCCAACGACCTCACTTTGAAAAATTGGACCATCAGGCCGTACTCCTCCTCCCGGCTTACAAACAGAAACTGAAGCGGGAGGTCACGGTGTCAAAAGTGATGTCGCATTGGACAGAGGAAGTGGATGAGGTCCTCCGTGACTGCTTTGAATTGGTGGAGTGGTTAGTATTCAAGGACTCGGCAGCTAACTTCGATGAGTATGCCTCAGCTGTCATGGACTTTATCTGGAAATGCACAGAGGACTGTTTGTCTCGCAAGATGATCCAGGTATTCCCTAACCGGAAACCTTGGAAACTGCAAACCGGAAACTGCCAAGAAGGCCCACCAGTGCCTTTATTTCCTGAGAAAGCTGAAGAAATTTGGCCTGTCCCATAAAACCCTCACTAATTTTTATAGGTGCACCGTAGAAAGCATTCTTCTAGGGTGCATCACAACCTGGTATGGAAGTTGTCCTGTCCAAGACCGGAAGAAGCTGCAGAAGGTCGTGAACCTAGCCCAGCACATCACACAAACCAATCTTCCATCCTTGGACTCACTTTACACCACACGCTGTCAGAGCAGTGCTGCCAGGATAATCAAGGATAAGTCCCACCCAGCCAACACACTTTTTGTCCCACTTCCCTCCGGGAGAAGGTTCAGGAGCATGAAGATTCATACAGCCAGATCTGGGAACAGCTTCTTTCCAACTGTGATAAGACTGCTGAACAGATCCTGACCCGGATCTGGGCCGTACCTTCCAAATATCCGGACCTGACTTGCACTACCGTACTTTCCCTTTTCTATTTTCTAATTATGATTTATAATTTAAATTTTTATTATATTTACTTCGATTTGTACTTCAGGGAGCGCGAAGTGCAGGAACAAATATCACTGTGATGATTGTACGCTCTAGTATCAATTGTTTGGTGACAATAAAGTATTTGTATTTTGTAGTAGCTGAAGATAAAACAGTTAAGCATTCTTTTCCATAAAGCTATAACTGAAGTCTGAAGGAATTTGTATAGGGTCACTTATGTCTTTGTCTGCTGGAGGAGTTGGAGCATTTTTCATTTTAAGACATAATATCATGTGGATTATCACAGTGACAGAGAAAGATTCTAGGTTGATGAATCGTTTCATAATTTCAAACAAAGTAGTTTACTTTTTGTGGTCTTTTTAATGGTTAACTTGATGAAATTGCATGTATTTGTCAAGCTGCATGCATTCAACTTTCTAGCCAACATCTGCAGGTCATAGTTTTATGACTGTCACTACAATTCATAGACGGGTCAGTTGTTCAGGTTAGGAGTAAAAATAGGATGTCTGCATTCACATCTGATTGTTATTACTTCACAAAAATGTCAGGCCAGAGTTCACAGTTACTTTCTTCTTTGAAGTCAAGGCTGCATTTTCATTCCGTGTCCATGCAACCAGTTCATCGTAGATTTATTACAGCATAGATGCGGCCATTTGGCTCACTGGATCTGTGTCAGATCCATGTAAAGCACTCCTGTCAGTCCTGAATCCCTACTGTTTTTTCATAGCCCTGCAAATTATTTTCTCTCATGTACAATGAGTTTCCTTTTGAAGGTCTTTACTGCTTCCATTTTTATAGTTCTAGGTCACATCTACATTCTGCTTAGAATAGTTTTTCCTTCCGTTCTTCTTTAACCTTTTGCAAACACTTTAAGTCCATGTCTCTGTCTTGAAACATCTACATTAATGGTAACAGCTTAATTATGTTTATCCCACTAAATCATCCTGATCTTGTACTCTTCTACCAAATATCTGAACAACTTTCAAGCTTCTTCACCATTACAATGACTTCCACACATTTGAGGTGGAGCTCAGGTTCAATTGCTTATCTGAACAGTTCAGAATTGATGCTGATTGTTTCATTCATTGTTGTTTGACTCATATTGTGCATTTTATACAGCTTTTTTACTCATTCAGTAAAGCAGCAAGGATATCCCATTATAATTATTACTGAGTCTTGGTGAGAACACACATGAAGTGCTGGTCCACATACCTTGGAAGAGATTTACCTGCCTTAGAAGGAGAGCACCAAAGATTCGACCTGTGTTATTAGAGATTAGAAGAAGGAAATGAAATCTCATTGAACCAAACATGATTCTGATAGGGCTTGACAGTCTGAAGGTAGGGGGAATGTTTTCTCTGACAGTGATTTCTAGAACCACAAAGGTACACTTTCAGAATGCAAGATAAAATATTTAGGACTGGGTTGAGGAGACATTCACAATCAGAATCAGAATCAGCTCTATTATCACCGGCATGTGATGTGAAATTTATTAACTTAGCAGCAGCACATAATCTAGCAGAGAGAGAAAAAAAATAAATAAATAAACAAGTAAATCAATTACATATATTGAATAGATTTTTTTAAATGTGCAAAAACAGAAATACTGTATATTTTTAAAAAAAGTGAGGTAGTGTCCAAAGATTCATTGTCCATTTAGGAATTGGATGACAGAGGGGAAGAAGCTGTTCCTGAATCACTGAGTGTGTGCCTTCAGGCTTCTGTACCTCCTACCTGATGGTAACAGTGAGAAAAGGGTATGCCCTGGGTGCTGAAGGTCCTTAATACTGAACACTGCCTTTCTGAGACACCAGTCCCTGAAGATGTCCTGGGTACTTTGTAGGTTAGTGCCCAAGATGGAGCTGACTAGATTTACAACCTTCTGCAGCTTCTTTCGGTCCTGTGCAGTAGCCCCTCCATACCAGACAGTGATGCAGCCTGTCAGAATGCTCTCCACAGTACAACTATAGAAGTTCTTAAGTGTCAACGAAATGTATACAATATACATCCTGAAATGCTTTTTCTTCAGTGACATGCATTTTATTTTATTTTCTCTGGTTCTATGATACTACATTATTTATTTGTTTTTTGCATCTGGGTGATCATCAAATGGCTCCATGAGTTATAATTATCTTGAACAGTTGTATTTATTTATTCAGAATTATTTACCCAGAGTAGCAAGGTTTATCAGATTGGGCCTCTGTGCAGGGAAATGAATTGTCATAGTAGAGTATATGCTAGTTGAGTCATATAAGGTCTGACAGCGTGGAAAGAGACACTTGTGCCCAACTTGCCCATGACAACAGTGTTATCCCGCGAGCTAGTCCCGTCTGCCTCATTAGTTTCTAATCTTAAGCCTACTGCCCTCTTGTTTTTAGCACCTCCTCCTTAGGGAGGACAAAGTTCTCAAGAGCTTTATTTGGATGCTGTTAAATCTGAATTATTGAAGTGTAGCTCTGGAGTCCTGCTGTCAAGAAGAATCAATGGATTGTCTTAAACTTTTGCCTGAGCCAGTAAGGCTTTATTGGCTTTACATCCTAGCATCGATGGGTGAGATAGTAGCCCTAGGTAACTTCTAAAGTACGTACAGCATTGTCAGCCAAAGGGCCTGTATTATGCTGTAGTTTTTCTATGTTTCTATGTACCCCTTTTCATCATTTTGATTTGGCTATGCTCAAACACATCTGCAGCAGCAACAAATAATTTCATCAAAGTTGAGTGTTTCTAAGCAAAGTGGATATTCCTGACACTTGATGGATTAGTGACTGTCTAGTTGCTGTCCGCTCCTTGCACACCTTTGGTAAAGTAGACATAGACAACAAGTGTATGGGACATTGGAAAAAATGTTGAATTTCCCCATGGGGATGAATAAAGTATCTATCTATCTATCTATCTATCTATCTATCTTATTGCAAACTCTGATGATGATGTAATTAAAGAGGTGCCTGTGCTTGCATTGAGAATGCCGCAAATGACTCATACGTGTTGCTTTCATATTAACCGGGCCATACACTTCACTTAGAAACATAGAAAACCTACAGCACGATACAGGCCCTTCGACCCACAAAGCTGTGCCAAACATGTCCCTACCTTATAACTACCTAGGCTTTACCCATAGCCTTCAGTTCTTCTAAGCTCCATGTAGCCATCCAGGAGTCTCTTAAAAGACCCTATTTTACGCCTCCACCGCCGGCGGCAGTCCATTCCATACACTCACCACTCTCTGTGTAAAAAAAACTTACCTGACATCTCCTCTGTACCTACTTCCAAGCACCTTAAATCTATGCCCTCTCGTGTTAACCATTTCAGCCCTGGGAAAAAACCTCTGAGTAGCCACATGATCAATGCCTTTCATTATCTTGTACACCTCTATCAAGTCACCTCTCATCCTCTGTCGCTCCAGTATAGTGAGGCGACCAGAATTGAGTTCTGACCAGGATCCTTTACATTAGTTCAGATAAAGGTGTCTCAACCTGTTTTTCCACTATACTTCCAGAGATTTGAATCACATCCAGTCTGACATTGAAGACATCCAGGAGATGATCTTGACTTGACAGTGGTCAGGCTTGGTCAAGGTCAAGGTAGAAGTTTTCCTTGCCATTCGCATCATCGTTACACCTTGATATTTGTGCAGTGGTGAGAAAGGCACAATTGCTGCTGAGCCTTGGACATGAAATCATGAAAACCATGTGATTTCTGGATGCTAGTTCGTGATCTTTTTGGCAAAACTGAAACCATGAACACAGTTTTCTTCTGTTCGTTTTGCATTCTCGCAAGTGACCTTCATCCACTTGTCTTATTCAGCAATGTCAGTTTTATGTCTTGCAAATTCACCAGTGTCAATTCCCATTGTTAGTGTTTCTGCTGGCTACAGTTATCCAGACTAGAATAAATATTCTCTGTTTAGGTCACCATTTTTATATTCTGTTCTCTGTGCTATATGTGATGTGGGACACCAGCTTCTTCTCCAATTCAATCCATCAGTTCAAGTAGTTTAAGCTTCATCTGCATTATTGTCATGTGTTTGCAGCTTTGTGAAGGCCAATGCTATTACATTGCAATTTCCCTATCCTCAACTAACACAATTCAGGTTCAGCTAACCTTAAAGCTGAATCATTGGACTCATCAAAAATTTTTATGTTACTTTTCCAATGGTTCACCATTTCTGTAAATAGAAAGAAGATTCTATTGTTCTCCAATATCAAAGATGATTGAAAGCCATTAGATATTCTGGCATCAACGTGATTTTTTTTTTGGTTTGGCTTTGCTTACTTCAGTACTTTTTTTTTTCTTCCTTAGAAAAGATCACACACTTGTCATGTTTATGCCGGGCTGTTTAAGTTGATCCCTTTCTGTATGTCCATTTGTACTTGAAATTGTCTCATTTACTTTGGGTATTGGTATATGAAGTGCTGGGAGCAAGAATTCTCATTACTCAAATCTTCAGAGTAATGATATTTTTGCCATTCTTGTAAAACAAAGGCTCCTGAAGATTCCTATTCTAACCAGTAAATAGGAGCACATATTTAAAATTCTAAATAGGACATGTTGACATAATGTACTGTGCAAAAGTCTTAAGCACATGTAAAAAAATTGTAAGGCGAAGATGCTTCCAAATTAATGCAATAATATTTCCCAAATATCAAAATATTTACTATAAAGAACAATAAACAGTGGAAAAAAAACTAAATCAAATCAATATTTGGTGTGACCAGCCTTTGCCTTTAAAACTGCATCAATTCTCTTAGGTACACTGGCGTGTAATTTTATAAGAAAATCAGCTAGTAGGTATTCCAAGCATCTTGGAGAATTTGCCACAGTTCTACAGAGTTTGGCTGTCTCGCTTGCTTCTATCTCTAGGAAATCCCAGACAGCTTTGATTTTGAGATCACAGCTCTGCGGAGGTCGTACCATCTGCTGCTGAAATCCTTTTTGCTGAAGCTATTTCTTTATGGCCTTTGTTGTGTGTTTGGTTCATTGTCCTGATGCAAAATGGAATTGGGACTAATCAGGTATCTACCTGTTGGTATTGCTGAACGGATGAGAATCTGCTTATACTTCTCAGCACTGAGGATTCTATTGATTCTGTCCAGATCACCAACTCCATTTGAAGGAATGCAGCCTAAACCTGTAGAAAATCTCAGCTGTGCTTCATGATTGGCTGCAGACACTCATCCATGTAATGCTGTACTGCTCTTCTATGGACAAACTGCCTTATGTTTGAGCCAAAAATTTCGAATTTTGACTTGTTAGTCCAGAGCACTTGCTGCCATTGCCTTTGTGTTTTTGTGCACAGGCGAGTCTCTTGACTTCGCTTCCACTTCAGAGGAATGGCTTTTTGACAGCAACTTTTCCCTGAAGACCACTTCTGACAAGACTTCTCCAGACTGTATTGAATTGACTTTAATTCTTATGTCCTTCAGATACATGAGGAGTAAAAATCTTTATGTTTCCTCTCCATCTGAATGTGCAAATTATAGTAATTTGTAATAAATAATGTGTTCAGTAATGTGTACAATAGAGCAGCTTAGGAATACAATTGTGTCAGCATGAATTAATCAGTCTGATGGTCCAGTGAAAGAAGCTGTCACAGAGCCTAATGATCCTGGCTTTAATCCTACGGTACCATTTCCCAGATGATAGCAGCTGGAACAGTTTGTGGTTGGGGTGACTCGGGTCCCTGGTGATCCTTTTTATGCACCTGTCGCTGTAAATGTCCTGAATAGTGGGAAGTTCACATCCGCAGATGTGCTGGGCTGTCCACATCACTCTCTGCAGAGCTCTGTGATTGAGCAAAGTACAGTTCCTATACCAGGCAGTGATACAGCCAGACAAGATGTTCTCAATGATGCCCCTGTAGCACGTCCTTAGGATTGGGGACTCATGCCTTGGGTCTCCAAGGCATGTTCTTGGGTTCCAGTAGTTTCTTTGGGTTCAGAGCTGACAGCAGTGCTGGACACCTCCCAATTTGGAAGGGACATCAGTTTGATCTTTCTCTTGTCTACTGCACTCGATTTGCATGGCCAACCAGTGCATTTCTAGTCCTCAATCTTTCCTGTTACTTTGTGCTTTTTCAGAAAAGCTTTGACAGCAATCTGGAAACTCCTGTCTGCCATGAAATTCCTGCTTGGGATTGACCTTGCTGATGCAGGATAACCACGTTGTGTCTTGTTGCTGTGCTCACTCACATGGTGTAAGAATTGATGATTTGAAGGTTAAACTGTCACATTTACCACATCCTCACCTTTTATTTTGATTGTACTTTGCCCAGTTTGATTCCTTCTACACCCATTTCTGTTTCAGTTGATCAGTATAGTTCACTCAACTCATTCACCCAATTATTAACAAAGTTTGTAATCTTGTTTAGTCGTGCACTGGACTACATACATACAAAGTAATCAAGTTTTTATTTGAAAAGTGATCCATTATTTAATATGTTACTTTCTTTAACAACAAACAAAAATTTCTCATAACATCTAATATTTTGGAACATGAATGTTTGGAAATTGTGAGAAGTTTTGGATTTGAGTGTCTTTGGCTTAAATAATTAATACTCTTAGGAATATATTTTTGCCCTTTTTAAATATATAATATCCTTAGAAATATATTGTGAGCCTCAAAAATGGTATTTTAAAAAGCCTTGTTGCAATAAAACTATTAAGGTTAATTAAACACACATTAGAATCTATTAATAAATAGAAGGATTAAACCACTACTATAACCTTAAATATGCACTTACCTTCCCCATTCCTCAGGCCATTAAAGTAAATGGGATCTCTGATTCTATACTTCATTTGATTGTTTTATTGTGTAGTTTAACATTTGAGAGACATCTTCTTTTATAATGCAGGGGAATTTCAGCCAGCCAGGACTCTGCAGCTGGAGTCATATAGCCCACAGTCGAGTGAAGTGGCTGAAATGGCATCCTTTCTTGGATTATCCCGGATTAAAAATTAGTCATGTACATCAGTTGGAAGGGTGAGCAGCTGCAAGTTCCTGGACATCAACATCTCAGAGGATCGATCCTGGGCCAACATATTGTTCCCGTCACAAAGAAGGCACAGTAGCAACTGTACTTTATTAGGAGTTTGAGGATGTTACGAAGAAGTCAGATATACAATGGAGAGCATTCTGACTGGTTACATCACTGCCTGGTATGGAGGCTCCAACGCACCAGAATGGCAGAGGCTGCATAGGGTTGTAGACTCAGCCAGTTCCATCATGGACATAAACCTCCTCACCACTGACGGTGAAGACACCTACAAAAGGTGGTGCCTCAAGAACGCTGTGTGAAGGACCTTCAACATCCAGGATTTTCATTCTTCACATTACTGCCATCAGGAAGGAAGTACAGGAGCCTGAAGACACAAGCTCAACATATTAAGAATAGCTCTGCCTTCAGATTTCTTAGCAGTCCATGAACACAACCTGATTCTTCTTCTTCTGATACTTATTTACTTCTGGGTAGATTGTAATTTACACTCTCTTTTTTATGTCTTGCTGCCAGTAAAGAACAAATTTCACGACATATGTCAGTGATGATTCTGATTCTGAATTGTCTAGGATTATTAGTAATAATAACACTCAATTGAGTAGTATTTGACCACTCAAAACCAGTGATTTCCTCTGGATCCACTTCCCACAGCTAGCATGATTTGCCACTTTGAATTTTTAAAGAAATTTATGAATGCTGTTCCTCCTTCTCCCTTTCATGTTTCTTTTCTCTGGTTATTTTTTAAACTCTTGTTATCTGTTAAGCTGCCAAATGTTTTTATTTTCATATGCCTTGATAACAGGAACTCAGTTGAACTAAATTTCAGAAACAGAGTTTGATAGCAGCTGCTGCTATGTAGTATGGTGAACTTCTGAGCAATTAAATGAGCTGGCCCTAGTAGGGTTCAGGCAGTGTGAGTAATTGCATTTGTAATGTTATAGGCTATATGTTAAGTGCTAAAGAGAAACTATATTTCTACTTGAGATCTGTCCACCCAGTATTTCACTCATTACTCACACAGTGTTTCAGATCATTCCAATTATGGCCACTCTGTTAACTGTTGTCACTCGTGGATATTTCGTTAGAGATGCATGCGTACAAATCTAATCAATGACACGAAAGCTGAGCAGGTTTAAAGTAGCTATATTTTTTCGAGGAAGGTGAAAGAGACAAAAATCAATGTGCATAACTGCACAAAGCAAAGCCATCTTTCATGACCCAACGATGACTCTTTAAGTGCATTATAACTAATGAACTATGTTTGGAATTGTAATCACTGATGTAATGTAGGAATTGTAGCAAATTTCTAATGAAAAGCATGCTCCTATGAACAAGTCACAGTGGGATTGCTCTGAAGATTGCTTTATTGAAGGAATAGCACAGACAATGGTGAGTTGTTTTCCTTTAAACACTTTATGATTTCTGTCCTAATAGGCTGTACTCAACTACAAAGGCCAAGGAGCCTGTGATAGCTCTAAACATTTGCAATTAAATTGTTGAATATCTTGATGACATACTATTATATATTGTTATAGTGCACTAAATGTCCAAGGCTACTACAGTGTCCTTGGATAGTCATTTACAAAGCCGCCTTAGTGAAGCATTTATGTATTCAGAGTAAGAAGTTTGATAACCACGTAAGGCTATTTATGACTGCACGGTAGAAGAAAGTGATTGTCGTCTTTGTCTCTGATATGGTGTAGAAGGGCAAGACAAAGATTTGTAGTAAGCTTGGAGTTGAAGTGATCAGCATGAGTCTTCTTAGAACTGTATCCTTTAGACTGAATATAATATTTTGAAGGGAATATGTGGTAAGTATGCTATAATAGGTACAAAGGGGTAAAAGAATGAACAAATGTATACTTACTTATTGTTCCCCTGTATTGATATGTGACTCAAATGGAAACCACATAGTGAAATTGTTATTTGTGGTTAAATATTTCATTTGCATGCAAGGTTCTTTATAATTTCAAAATAATATGTAAATGAGAATAAATGGAGATTAATAATTTTGCAAATCATATGTTTGGTGTATGCAAATTAATTAGAGAAGCAGGAATAATAAATATTCTAGCAAAAATGCTGCATGTTTTGCCTTAGAAAACATGAATATAAACCAGGACAGGAATCAGCTGATGAAAATTGATCTCCCAGAGCAGTACAAATGGAAGATGTGAGGATTATGATGTCACTTAAACCATTTTTTTTTGGTATCAATAAAGAGGGAAGACTTGATGACCATCTGTAATCTTTGGTATCATAAACTATTAAAGTGAACTCCAGTTAAAGAGTGCTAATGATACCAAGAGAAGAGAAATATTGCAGGCTTCATCAAAGCAGATAGTGTTAGACAGTTTTGTGTTTGGTGTCGGGTCCCCTGCCAGTGAAATGCAGTACCATCTGCTGTGCAAAGCAATCCCAAGAGCAATTTCATTGCTGGATTGATTTGTTTTAGAAGGCCAATGTTAACCGTGGCCCTATTCAGTTTGCACAGAATACCAATAAAGGATTTTATCTACCTTTTTACAACTAATTGAGGTATTTATTCAGAGAGTTGCCATAGACTATAAGAGGTAGACCTATCAAATGTGTCTAGAGCCATGTTTCATGAATATAACTGCTTAATTAAACTGTCAGTTATATTCCATCTTATGGCTGTAATTACTCTTATGGACATTATAATCGAATCAGAAATAATTTCTTATGTCTTTTGGTCTTTGGAAATGTTTAATTTAACTGATGATCAAATCTTAGAGCTCTTGGTAAATCTGGGGAAATGTAAGCACAATTGTCATTGATTCCACAGATGATCATTCTCAAAATTTCACATTCAAAGCAAAGATGCTATTATATATATTATAGTACAAGCAGGTGTAATCAATCCAACATGTTTTCGTTTTGCTTTTTCATTTAAAAAAACCATCTTTAATATAGGTTGAGGATATACTCCTGCTTGGTATTTAGCAATAGTCAGCAAAATTCAAAGGAGAAAGATTCCCACTGAGTGCCATCACTCTTTGCATCACAGTCTTCTGATCTTCATCCTATCACAGCCATTCCTTGTATTCATTGATCTGAAACATGAACTCTGCTTCTCTCTTGGTTTTTGTCTAACAAATCCCAAATGATGATTTTTTTAAAAAAAGTCCTCTATTTACAAAAAGGCTAACAGTATTAAGAATATTAAATGATTGCCAATGGCATCAGTACGAATAAAACTTTAAGATGAATTACAGAAGAATAATGCATAAAAATTCCCTGAACACAAGTTGTAGGAAAAGGAAAAATGTTTAAGATTCATTTCCAAGAATTAACAGTGCCCTTGTAAATATTAAGCAAGAATTGACTTGTATTGATAGCTTTATATGTTTTATTTAAGGATTTCACTTGCAAAACAGGGTTCCTTTATTCCATCTCTTAATAAGGCAATAAGACATAGAAGCAGATTTGGGCCATTCAGCCCATCGAGTCTGCTCCACCATTCAAACATGGCTGATTTTCTTTTCAATCCCATTCTCCTGCCTTTTGCTTGTAACCCTTAACTGCCTCACTAATCAAGAATCAAGCTCTGCCTTAAATACACCCAGTGCCTTAGCTTCCACAGTTCTCTATAGTGAAGAGTTCCATAGATTCGCCATCCTCTAGTTGAAGAAATTCCTTCTTATCTCAGTTCAAAAGGAGCATCCCTGTATTCTGCGACTGTGCCCTCAGATCTTAGACTCTTCCACTGATGGAAGCATTCCCTTCACATCCAGCCTATCCAGGCCTTTCTGAATCCAGGAGGTTTCAATGAGATCCCCTCTCATCCTTCTGAACTCCATTGAGTACAGGCTGAGAGATATCAAATGCTCCTCGTACAGCATATATGTCAAACTCAAGGCCCGCGGGCCAAATCCGGCCCGCGGTGGAATTATCATTGGCCCGTGAGATAATATCTAGTTACTATTAAAGCTGGCCCCAGTAATCGAAGCACCTATGGCGTATGATATGGCTAATGCTGAGTTTATTCAGGTACCAGGTTTTCAGGGTTTTTAGTGTTTATTCGGCAGTCTTGCTCGGCAGTCTTCTTCATAAGAAACGGAATTTGTAAAGTGAAACACTTTGTAGTTATAGCAGAGACTGAGACGCATGAGAGCAGGCTGAAAAAACGGAGGCAACGAAAGCTGCGTTCGCACGCGTCCGACTGATCCGGCCCGCATGAAGCTGCATTTTGCTCAATCCGGCCCGTGACCTAAAATGAGTTTGACACCCCTGTCGTACAGTAACCTCTCCTCTGGAATTGCTCTTCCGAACTTCCTCTGGATACTCTCCAGGGCCTGCACATCCTTCCTTAGCTATGGGGCCTAAAATTACTCACAAGCAATTTAGAAGAAGGAAAGAACGGTGGAGGGGCCAGGGTGGGGTGGGGGGGTGGGTGTCAGTAGACAATGTCTACTGTTCACTCAGAGCAATAACACCCACACTGATGTCCTCTCCATTCCTTGTACCAAAAGCATGTTGCAAAGACAAAGTTGAGTTCATTTTCAAGTGCACAAGTCCAAATATGGAAAACTCACTTGCTGCAGTATTGCAGGTACACAGGACCTGAGCTTCAATACTCACAAGAAAAACATCCATCAAACACAAACTACACACTATTTCTACCAGAAAAGACACAACCAGAACAAAACAAACAAAGCCCATTGCCACTGTACTGAGGGAAGGAGCACCTAAGGATCTGGAAGCTTTAAGTGGTCCTGACCTTGGTGTAGTGGCACTGACTGCCAATTATAAATAACACTCCTAGCCATTTCGTTATCACTCTCATCCAAAATCTGCCAACTGATATTAAAATCTTGGACTTAGGACAAACCATCGCATCATCAAGTGATTTTTTTTGAAAGATTAGCGGGCAGGTATCCATTTTTGCACTCTTCCTTGTTAAATGTTCCATTTATTTCAAACCAGACCTACAATATGCACATAAAATGCTGGTGGAACGCAGCAGGTCAGGCAGCACCTATAGGGAGAAGCGCTTTCTCGGCCCGAAACGTTGACAGCGCTTCTCCCTATAGATGCTGCCTGGCCTGCTGCATTCCACCAGCATTTTGTGTGTGTTGCTTGAATTTCCAGCATCTGCAGATTTCCTCGTGTTTGCCTACAATATGCACAACTTTTTTTAAAACAAAAATAATTACAGTCCATTAAGACATGTAATTTATTGAGAGCATTCTGCAATTCATTGCAAGGCCAGTCCTGAAGGCTATGAGGAGGTGGCAAATCATAACTTTCCGTAATTTTTTCATTTCCAACTTCATCTCAAATTCCCAGATAACAGAGTTCACTGAATAACAAGAGCAGGATTTGATTGCGACATTTCCATCTGTAATTTCCATTAAATATATGGATAATGTAGAAATGTACAATTGAAATATAAAAATGCAAGACAGTATTTCTTGGGAAATACGACTGTGTTAGAGTAGGAAGGATGTCCTGAATTATTCCAAGTACTCGCATGTGCCTCACTTGATTTTTTTTTATTTCCCTTGAGTGATTGAATTGTTGTGTGGTTAAAAATGACAGCACTTGTGCACTTCCTATCAACAAAATCCATCATAAATGATTAAAGGTACATTTGTAATGAAAGCTTTTTGGGGTAAGATTGTCATAATCACTAGAATAAATAAGGATGGCATCTCTGTGACTTCAGTATAGGTACTATCACTATAGTTCAGTTATTCTGAGCTTCATCTGAAGATTACACTCGATCTTAATTCACCCCATGAAACCTTGCAGGAGATTGATGAATTATTTCAAATATTATTGTGACTTAGAACAACACCAAGCATCCTCATAATGATTGGGTATTTAGATGTCACCACTATTGTAAAATTTAGTGTATTAGTCATTTGTCAAGAGACTTACTGAGGGTGTATCATAAAAATGTGACTTACATACTCTGCGTTTTTTCATAAGTCTTGCCAAACTGGGTTGTGACATTAGACCGGCCTGTCCTTCAGTATCAGGCCTAGTGCCCATACTGAACATCACTACCAACCTCACACACCCTCTGGCAATTTTTTCCACATAATTCCAATGGTTTGATTGTAATTGCCAACCAGGAGCTGCCGATGAGACATAAGTTTCATTAAAGGTTTTTGAACTTTGTGATCTGGCAGTAAATTTTCCATGTTATGAGCTTTTTGCAAGAGCAGTTCTGAATCATGTAACTTTAGTATGTGGCATGTGACTCAATGTTATAAATGCATTTTATACTTGAAAATTAAGCAATTGCAATAATTTGATCATTATGGAATTAAATAATAAAGTTGAGAAATGGTACTCAATGGTAAAAGTTACCAAATACCAGATAGTATTTCAAAAACAAAATGTTTATTTGACAGTATATGCTGACTTAAAATTCATAACTTATATTCTCATAAAAGCAAAAATATCTTGCATATTGTAAACCTGAAATTAAATATAAAAGTAAGGAATGATTTCATCAGGTAGCTTCTATGGAGAGCAAGTAATATTTACCACTTCAGGTTGATATGCTTTCATTTTTTTCACTATTACAAATGCTGCCTGACTTGCTGAGTGTTTACTGCCTTTTCTATTTTGATTTAAAAGAAAAACCACAGTGCTCTGGTAGGCTTGCATTTTTGTTGCTTGCCTGTCATTGTTCACATAATAGCATTTCACAGAAAGATGAATTTCATCTTAGGGTTCAGTTCATTTAGTTCATCAACACTTTGACATCTTTCTTGCTATACTATGCCTTCTGGAGAGACACACATAGGGGTCTTTGTCATCTGATACAAGAGGCAATTAAACCTTCCCTCTGACAAGTCGCCTGCTTCTCATGTACTTCTGTAGGAAAAGAGATACTGAGGGATGGCTGAAAATGAGTATTTTTTACCACTTGTGACTCAGGGTTTGTTAGTGCTAGTCAAATCACCACATCCTCTGTTAGCCAGAATTTGTCATGCACATTTAAGTTTGAAACCTGTTTCCTCACTAGTTTTTGGAAATGCAAATTGATAACAATGCTGTTAAGACATCCTGATGAATTCTACTTCACTAATATGATACAAGTACATAAAGCTGAGGTGCTTGATTTAGAATGGAAGAAATCAATATCAAATCATTTATCAAAAAGGAATGGGAAAAAGACAGATTGAAGGAGAAGGATATAAGCTACCATAAATGCATTTT
This sequence comes from Hemitrygon akajei, assembly GCF_048418815.1. Lineage (NCBI taxonomy): Eukaryota > Metazoa > Chordata > Chondrichthyes > Myliobatiformes > Dasyatidae > Hemitrygon > Hemitrygon akajei. Next base: position 24,460,403 of record NC_133143.1, read on the forward strand.
TTTTCCCAGGGTGGGTATTACTTTGTATTGCCATATGTTTATGCTTTGACTGTTCTCTGGAATTTGCTATTTAGAAATGAAGGGATGTTTAAAAAGCTCCAACAACAATCCACAGCCTGAAGGAATGAAAACACATATTCGTAGTTATGTCTGACTGACATTAACAGCTATCGTGTCACAAGCAGTCTGGCTATAGAGAATGGTCATAAGTCAACAATTTTTGCTAATACTTATCAGAAAATGTTGGAATGAGTGTGGAAAGTCTTCGGCCATATCTAATGTAAAGGAAAGAGAAATAATTCAGGGAAAAAAAAATCTAGGTTTTGTATTATTTGGCTGCGAAGAGGGGAAGAAAAATCAAGACAAAGTAAAATGACAATAGTAATATTAGCTCAGATATTCCAAACTAAGATCGGGTTAATAGGTCAGAGTAACTAGGTTGCTGCTCTAAAGTAATAGGTAGTTAACTATTAGAAAATCAGGTTTACAAGAGGCAAAAGTTTGATTTCGTGATGCCATTTAAAGTCAAATAGATACCGATGATCGTCATGAACAAGTGTTTAAAAATAGAATAAGCACACCAATAGACAAGCCAACTAAAAGATAATATAGATCCTTTGATCATTGTTAATAGATTATTTTTTCATTTTCACTCTTAACTTCATGTCCTCAACAGTGACAATTGTCTGCTGCATTCAAAGGTCAGATTTAATGACAGAGAAATGTATACAATATACATCCTGAAATGCTTTTTCTTCGTAAACATCTACAAAAACAGAGAAGTGCCCCAAAGAATGAACGACAGTTAAACGTGAGAACACCAAAGTCCCCCCAGGCTCCCCCATCCCATGCATAAGCAGCAGCAAGCAACGATCCCCCCTCCCCCCAACCAGCAAAATAAACGTGCATCGGTACCATCACCGAGCACAAGTGTGTGCTAAGCCTCAAGTCTTTCAGGATGCAATCTATATTTTTCCAGTATGGATAATTAGTACTCTCTGCTTTATATGCCAAAGTTCAAAGTATGTATACATTATACAAACTTGAGGTCCGTCTCCTAGCAAGCAGCCATGGAACAAACCCCATATATGTGAAAACAGACTGTCTAATATCCAATGTGCAGAGAATTAAAAAAGTCATATCCATAAGAAAATAAAAGAATAAGATAACCCACAAAAATGACTGTCAAACACCCAATGTGCAATGTACAAAAAACATGGTGCAAACAATAACCACAAGCAAACAGTGTTTCTGAACTGAAGTCTGCAAGAGAGTTACACACACAAAATGCCAGAGGAACTCAGCAGGCCAAGCAGCATCTATGGAAAAGAGTACAGTCGTACTCTTGGATTTCCAGCATCTGCAGATTTTCTCTTGCTTGTTCTACAAGAGGGTTCCGTCGTTCAGCGCAGAGCCGAGTAAATGTTGTGGAGCGGTGATCTTAATCGGCCCGTACCTTGTCCTGGGCCCCGAAACCCTGATCTTTTTGACACTTCAATCTTTTGAATCTGGCCTGGTGCTTGGATACTCCGGATTTCACCACTTCGATTCAGCCCTATTAGAAGTTGTTTAAAATAAGGCGTAGATTTTGGTTTCTAAAAAGTGAATTAATGTTCTGAACATTGCGTACATTTATTGGTCATATTTAAAAGATGCTTTTGAGTCTCACTTGATTCAGGTTATTCTCACAGTAGAGAGTCAGCTCTGTGAAATATTAATCTTAATGGTTATTCAGTTAATTAAAGGGAGTTTTGATAATTAAAGCAGAAAATGTTTCCAGCATTCTAGCATCATTTCAAGTTACATTTGACATGTCTTACTTATCACATCAGGAGTTCTGTATTTTTATTCCTGTTACATAGTTGAACCAAAGTTTAATTTGCAGGATCACTAAACTTCTATCTTTACCAAAGATTTATTTACGGCCTAAACCAGAAAAGGTAGCAAAAGAAGTTTTTTTTGACATCAGTTGATTTTGAGAGCCAGTCTCACAAGTGCAAAGCTGGTTTACTCAGGTAACCAATATCTGTCAAAATAAACATTATTTTTAACAATAAACCTTTCAATCAGAAACTAGAAATAATGACACATGTAATTTGGATACTTTCTTTCCTTAAGTAGGTCAACACTGTATATTTGCTTACAAAACAATTCCAGCAGAGAAGGTGAAATTGCTAATAACAAGAAATAGTTGAATTTGGGAACACCTGTGAGGACGTTTCTCTGTACAGATCTGTTCCTCTGCCTAAAGTTGAAGGTTTATGATGTGCTTCAAACCCCAAATAAGAACTTCCTGTGGTCTCTGCTTGCTTTTTTATTTACTTCTGCCCTGTGATTGTGAAAGATTTGTATGAAGGAGGTGAAGTTTGCACCTTGTCACTCAGGATCTAAAATGCTCTGAATTTTACAGGACAGAGTTTATGCAGAACGGTTGTGAGATTAGAACAGCATGTGACAACCTCAGAGCTAAAAGAAAGACTGAGGTAATTGTGCGATTTGTCCTGTTAGTGTATTGGAGAACTGCTGATTGCACCAGAACCAAATTCACTTTGGAGTTCTTAAAAATCAGGCCATACATGCATGGAACATGATAAAAACAACTATTAGTGTTGGTATTAGTTGTTTGAAATTTAAAAGTGAAGAACAAAATCTTCTGGGAGAAGCATTATTAAGGGCCAATGGAGAGTGCAGAGGGGTTACTTCTATTCTAAAAGCAGTGGATATTGAACATTTTGTGGAAAAAGCATAAACTTTGTCACATGGTGCGAGTAGAATAATCTGCAGCTTAATGTGAAAAAGGCTAAGGAGCTGGTGGTGGAGCTGAGGAGGGCTAAGGCACCGGTGACCCCTGTTTCCATCCAGGAGGTCAGTGTGGACATGGTGGAGGATTACAAATACCTGGGGATACTGTTACGGATTCAGCAACAATAAATATATAAGTGAGGCAGGGGTTTTTATAACAAATAAAACATTTATTAAACACTGAAAAACAAACCCCCAAAAGTAAACAAACAACTAACGTAACCGGAAATCAGCTGCTGTGCGGCAGCTTAAACAGTTCTTAAAGGAATAAAGTGAAAACAGTTCTTAAAGCGATGTTGCAAAAACAGTTTTTCAAAGTGGTACTGCAAAAGTTCAAAATGCTTACAGTCCATTAAAGGAGAGACTTTTTAGATGATTTAAATTCTCTTTCACGTCGTGTTGCTGCCGTTCCCAGTCGAACTATACTTTTCCCGGAGAATTTACGAAGATGAAAATGAAACGGCTTAAAGGCATTGACCTTTCCTTGACAAAACTGTACCCAACCCTTTCTGCTGTTATTTGCAGGGGTTACCACGGGCACAGCCAACAAATTCCTTCCGAATGAGGATCAAGCAAGGTCGAACCTGTTTCACCGTCGAAATCGACTTTCCTCGATCTTTTAGCTCCCCAACTCCGATCTTCACTCTCCACCAATTTTTAACTGGCAATATTATAAAGAAACTGCTGGCAATGACCTTTTAAACTTTAGGCATTAAATAAAACTCCACCTTTCAACCAAACTGCGTCATAATATCGGACCACGCAGTGGCATGGAGTCAAAACGGCAAATCCAGCCTCGAACTGCCTCTCCTCACAGGGAGGGGTCCTCCTTTTATACCCTGTAAAAAAAAACCTGTCACATGACTTCTACTGGCAGGAAAATGACGTCACTCCACCATCACAAGACCACGACCTTAAGTCCAGTATAGCTTCAACACCACTGTCACGTGACAAGTACAAGATAGCCACGGGTACGTAACAATACGAATGGACAATAAACTGGACTGGTCAAAGAACACTGAGGCTGTCTACATCTCTATTTCCTGAGGAGACTGAGGTCCTTTAACATCTGCCGGATGATGCTGAGGATGTTCTACGAGTCTGTGGTGACCACTGCTATCATATTTGCTGTTGTGTGCTGGGGCAGCAGGCTGAGGGTAGCAGACACCAGCAGAATCAACAAACTCATTTGTAAGGCCAGTGATGTTGGGGGGGTGGAACTGGACTCTCTGATGGTGGTGTCTGAAAAGAGGATGCTGTCCAAGTTGCGTGCCATCTTGGACAATGACTCCCATCCACTCCATAATGTACTGGTTAGGCACAGGAGTACATTCAGCCAGAGACTCATTCCACCGAGATGTAACACTGAGCATCATAGGAAGTCATTTCATAGGAAGTCATTCCTACCTGTGGCCATCAAACTTTACAACTCCTCCCTCAGAGTGTCAGACACCCTGAGCCAATAGGCTGGTCCTGGACTTTTTTCCACTTGGCATGATTAACTTATTATTTAATTATTTATGGTTTTAAATTGCTATATTTCTTCACTATTCTTGGTTGGTGCAGCTGTAATGAAACCTAATTTCCCTCGGGATCAATAAAGTATGTCTGTCTGTCTGTCAAATAAATATAGCACTTGAGAAATAAGCATACATTGTAAAGTAGAAGAATAGCTCTCTCTCTCTCTCACACGCGCGCGCGCACACACACAATTTCTCTCCCTCTGTCTCTCTGGAAAAGAATTCCACTTGCAGCACATTTATCTCCCAACAACTGGCTGAGATCTCAGGTGTTTGGCCATGCTTACACCAGCCTTTGTCATGCTGCTGTCTGTTCATGAAGGTCATTAGAGATAGTTGAGTCCCAATGTTACCAAGTATATCCTCAGCAGTCGCACCCTTACAATTGAGCCTGGCAGTGTGGGTTCAGGTCCAGTTCCAGAGACCGCACCCCAAAATAACTAGCTTGGAACACCAGTCCAGTATTGACACAAGAGATTCTACAGACACTAGAAATCTTGAGCAACATTCACAAAAGTACTAGAGGAACTCAGTAAGTGAAGCAGCATCCATGAAGGAAAATAAGCAGGAGACAATTTGGGCTGAAATCTTTCTTCAGGACTGGTAAAGAAGTGGGCAGAAGCTAGAATAAGAGAGTGGGGGAAGGGAAGGAGTACAAACTATCAGGTGATAGGTAGAACCAAGTGAGGGGGAAGAAATTGGGAGGGTATAGGTGGAAGAGGTTGAAAAGGAATAAATCTAATAGGAGAGGGCAGTAGACCATGGAAGAAAGGGAACACGTGCACTTGAAAGCCTACCCAAAAAAAGAGAGAGAGCCCTCCACGGGTAGGAAGCCCAATCGATTTAATGCACAATCATTTGCCACATGCATACTTGCCATATTCATGCAATCAATCTGATATGATTCACATAGAAAACAGGCCCTTCAATCTATCTAATCTATTCTGAAGGAGGAGGGACACTACACAGAAGTGATGGGTAGGTGAGGAGAAGGGATGAGAGAATAACTAGAATGAGGAATGGAAAAAGTCAGAAGGAGGGAGGGACAGAAAAGTTACCAGAGAAATCAATGTTCATACCATCAGGTTGGAGGCTAACCAGACAGATTATGAGGTATTACTCCTCCAACCTGAGTTAGGCCCAATCATGGCAGTAGAGGGGGCTATGGACCAACATGTTAGAATAGAAATAGGAAATTGAATTGCAATCTGTAGCCTCTGGGAGATCCTGACTTTTGCAGTGGGCAGAGGGAATGTACTCAACAAAGTGGTTCCCCAGTCTGCATCAGGTCTCACCTGTAGAGGAGGCCGCACTTGGATACTTACTACAAATGACCTGGACAGACTTACAGGTGTTGCTTTATCAGGAAGATCTGCTGAACGAGAGGGTGATGGTTTCCAGGCAGGTGAAGCACTTGTCTCACTTGCAGGGATAAGTGCCAGGAGGGAGGAGTGGAATCTGTGAAACACTGTTGGAGAAACCGTCCTTAAATTGAGATCTGGTCTCTCTCCTAGGATAGTTCCAAAAAATTCCAAGACACTGTTATCCAAACAATACCCTGAAAGTTCTTTTAGGCATTTTGGCCAAAATTTTTCCATTAATCAGCTTTACTAAAAATTATTTAGCAGGATTTCATCAGGTTACCAGTCTTGCTCTGTGCCAATTACTATCTTACTTTGTTGTTTTGGGTAGCTTTGGAGCTGCTTGAAATTTTAAGTATTAAATAGGGTCTGGATGGGAAAATAGTTTTGGGAAGCCATAGGCTAGAAATAAATACATAAATAATTTCATAATTATTGAGAATAAGGCTTTTGGGAATGAAAGAATCAAGGTTGTAACTGTGCAAGTCAAAATTTCTTCCTAAGACTGACACTAGATCTAACAATGTTTTCTATATATTAATATTAATGTACTGAAAATCCCGTGAAGCCCACATAGCTCCACTGTATTCCTAATGTGTACTGGTGGATAAAGTAATAAATACTGTAGATTTTACTAGGAACTTATTCACACACTGAGTGTGAGATCCAAACGTAATTTTGTCATTATCTGCCATCAAAGCATAATTGCTTACAACAATGAAGCATTCAAGTTGTGGTCAATTTTGGTTCATTTTTATCCTCTTTTAACTATTCAGCCTGGAATATTTCCAGCCATCACTCTGCCTCATAGGGTGAACCGGTTTAAGATTAATATTTAACATTATCTTGCTGTGCTGTAGGGAAATAAAGCACTCTTAGGAAGCTACCATTATGCAGACAGGGTGAAAAGCAAGCTTATGAATGTCTGTTTTGTTAATGCTGTTTCTGAATTCATTACTGAAAAGATGGTTCACTGTGGAATGCACAGAGTGTTTTCATAAAAGAGGAGAAAGATGTAGATAGAGCTCCATAGTCTTCCCATCAGCAGGCAAGTCATATCAACTAATACCATGTAGCATTTTCAAATGAGTGAGTGAGACTTACAAACTATCCTATTTTGTTCAAATGCTTCTGTTTTAGTTTAAACGGGAATCGAGTTTGGTGATTCTTGGTCTAATGCTACTACATATCTTCAGAGTAAGGCCGACAGTATGATCAAACGTTTTGACCGAGTCATGTTTGCTGCAATACATGCTGGGAACATACATGCATACATACATGAGTGACAAAAAAGATCTGCTGAGAGGAAAACGTGCCACTTGAAAGCCAGCACATAGAGGCCCTTCCGTGCATAGGAGGCCTAATTGATTGACCGCGTGATCCATTGTGCCCAATTGATCTGAGACGGTTCAGATTGCTCACCTGAAAGATGCCAACACTGACTACTGCCCACAGAGGTTTTTGTTTCTGAAAGGCACTGAGTTAGTAGAACAATGAATCCATAAAGCAAATTATATAACACTTTAAATAAAAAGTATCACCAGTTACAGTCTTGATAATTTAAAAAAAGACATTTTTTGATTTTAAAAGTACCTTAATTTTCCCCTTGTTTTGCATCCCAATAACTTTCCATCTCCTATGGAAATCATTTCAGAGTGTGGATCCTGCACCACCTTTGGGATGGTGTAGAAGCTGAGAAGCAGTTTCCTAGCTGGAAACCTCAGCAGGATTCACCTCTCCAATGGATTCCATGGGATATCCATTAACAGATAAGGCACTTGAGTAAAGTCAGGACTTGCTGTTATTTAAATGGAGAAACTACAGTGATTCAATTCAGGCAAGAAGTATCAAATTATACTCAAATTCTTGGCAATAACTCAATATCTGCTACTAACATGAGAATATCTAATCACCTTCCCTTGACTTTCAACGCTGACCATCCCTAACCTCTTTCACTAGCTCAAACACACTCATCAGTAACTTGAAGAACAGTCAGAATCGTAATTGACACAATCACATGTGAACTGTGTTTGCAGGAGATGAGAAGCCGTATATTCAGTAGGGAATGATATCCCTCTGTTAAGTCATGATAGTAAATCTATAAGGCACACAGGGTAGTTGTCATAGATGTCCTTGTACATTCCTTGTCTTCAGTAAATTAACATGCAGAAAAATGCACAAAGACTCCAAAGCTGTGTTGGCCGTTCATGGTTCTTCTCTGACTGTTATTCTTAACAATATTGACAATAACATACAGTAATGTCATGCTAATTTACTTATATTGCACTATCTACTACGACAGCTGTTACAAATTTGCTAGTTTAACCATTTAAGTCTCTCTCATTTTTATAATTCCACCAGAATTATGCTGGAAGCTGAACACACCATCTACCTCTGGACTCCTTGAAAATCTCAGTCCTTGACCCTGGTTGAATCAATGTCAGCAACTGTTCAACAATTGTAGAATGTACTTCAGGGGTACATTCAAATCAAGGTTTTCTTAGGTATCCCCATGGATATCTCATGCTGTGATCAAAAGATCAACTTAAAACTTCCTTAAATCTTTCACCCGTACTTACAAGCTAATTCTTGGGGCCACACATCTGCACATCTCCAACACCTCAGAGAGCCCATTTTGTCTGCTTCATCTGACTGATTTTGCCAGTAGGTAAACCTCATCATACCATATGAGCCTGTTCCTTTTTAAAGCATGAGTCACAGTGTTCACTTCAGTTGCCTTTATTCACCTTCCTTTACTGATATGGCTGAAACGGGCTCATATATTCTGACTGTTATATGCATTTCTGTAGGAGGGTATCCTGCAGCACTGATCTTTGGTTCTGAAGAAAATCTGTATATTGATAATTCCTTAATTTTCCTTCATGAGTGATTCACTGTATGTACTAATCTATTATTTTGAGAGTGAATAATAAGGAGAAGTGAAGCAGTTTGATCTCATTCCATTTCACAAACGGTTTGGATTGAACTGGTTGGAATTGCAGACTACTAAGTAATACAACCATTTGTGAGAACAATTGTGAATTTTTATGGTGTGTTTTATAGTGATGGCCTATAGTATGGCTTATTACTGCCCATTTTGGAGTTATCACAATTAACTTTATTGTGCAAATGATATATACAGCAGGAGGAACTCCACACGAAGATTTACCTTTCAGAAATTATGTGTTATCCACAGCCTTTAACCACTGCCACAGTTATTTTTTCAGTTAATGCAGTGATATCCATTCTGTTGATCAATCCATTGAAAACTTAGCACAACATTGGATCAAAATTCAGTAACACCCTTGTTTATTCTGACATTCACTTTCACCATTTTCAGTTATAGACAATTTGCTTTCACCCCCATGATCCAGAAAAATATTTTTTTCTGTACAAAAGCACAATCACTCTTTTGAAGCTACCATTATGTTAACAAAGCCTTCTAAATACTTCTTAGGGTATTCAGAGATTTTCCACTTGTATTGCAATCGAAGTTCCATCTTGGTTGCATGGACACTCTTGCGCGAGGTTGCCTGAAATTTTTGGGAGATGATGACATTTGAAGCAGCTTGGTAAATGGATCATGTAACTCCCTCACGGGAGTTAATTATTCAGTAACGATGGCTTCTTATCTCTGTTCACTTGTCAATTTGCATGTGAGATGTCCAATTTGATAAGGAGATTGGCATCCTTGCATTGAGATTGTGTCACCTGAGATTAGATTGGTGTTCATTGTTCACAGTGTGATTGAGGATGACTTCATAATCCCTACAAACACTAGGTAGTCTTGTCTGCCTTTAACAACATAACAGTTTCATTTCATAGGTTTACATCCTTTTGCACTTTACCAAGCTAGCTTACAGAACACTGGCTAGATAGTTAAATTAATACATAAAATTGAAAGTTAATTTATTATCACAATATGTCACCGTTGATTACGCTGAGATTCAGAGTAGAACAAAGAAATACAATAGAATCAATAAAAAAAATAGACACAAACAAGGACTGACAAGCACTGATAAGCAAGTCCTGTCCCCCGAAGCCATTATGCATATCTTTAACCTGATGGCTTTTGAGTAGTCACACTGAATACGTTCTTCCAATCCACTTTTAAGTCTTTGAGGCAGTTTTTTTCTAAACGGGTTTACTGTGCATTGTGTCCTCAGCTGTACTGATCGGTCACCTTTAATAATTATGAGAAATTACAAGTCACGCGTGTCCTAATGTTTTCAGTTTCTCACCAGAATATCTCTTCAGATTCAGGGTGGATTATTGTTCATGGTAATTTGCATGCATGTGTCTTCCCATAGTCAAGCAGTGTGCTGTGGATTGATCTTCCTATCAATATTTAGTAAGAACCACAAATAGAATCTCTGGTATTTAAACTTCACACTTCCTGCTACTTATCGGGTTCAATATTGTACAACCTGTATTTTGTGTATTGCTTGTTATGAATGTGGTTATAAATATTGTTATAAATTGAGAAATGATGTGGTTGGCATTATTCTGGGTCATATTCCTCATAAAGAAGCTGTTTGTCTTTTTTGCAGCTTCAGTATTTCACTGTCCAAAGTTGCCAGAATTATGAAAGATGATAACAGTCATATTCGGGTTAGTCTCAAAACTCTGACTTCGCTACTGCAGTTTGCCTATATACCACATAATTCTGTAGCATTTTCAGAAGCCCTCACTGTTGATATGAGAATCTTACATGTCTATACAATTCAGTGATCTTTCCTGATGCTAACTCCATGTTGGAAAGTTGCTGATCAGATAATGGTCCAGTACAGAGCAGTTACTATCTGCATTTGCTAATCCTGTTCTTACACCAAATGGGTGGTTTAGCCCAAATGATCTCAGTGAGGCTGTTGCTGACCTATCAAGTAAAGGCCTTTCTAGTTATCAGACCCACATAAGTGTTTTATAGAAAGTTAAGCTACTTTCCCAATCCTTGATGTTTGTCAACATTCAAAATGTTTGATACCTGTTGAATATAGTTTGCATTGAGCAAATCATTGTTGGTACTTTCACCTTGCCTACCTGTTAAATCTTCTCTCAACCTTCCCAGTGACACTGGTTCTGAGCAGTTGCATGAAGGACTGCTACGTTTTTTGCTGAAAATGTTGAGGCAATATAAGAAGGGACCATTGAAGACTCGACTTGTACATATGGTGATAGATCTTAAGTACTGTTTTGAGGGGTGGTGACTTATATCAGCTAAGAAAATTTCAAGTATATATAAGTCACAATGACTTCAGAATAGTATTGCTGAGGTAATTGCTATGTTTAAATGTATTTCTTCATGACAGTTATTATCTATGACTGCATTTATCAAGTTTCATATAGCCTTATAATTTAAATTGATTTCCACCCAATGTCATTTTGATCTTCATTTCAATAGACATCTTTCAAGATAAAGTATTTTTAAAAACCCAAATCTGGAGTGCCGTTTTATCCCTTTAAGAGAAAAGGTTTATTTGATGTGGTACTGATGGATTATTTTATTTGTCTTTTCTGCAGGAAATGGCAAAAATTCTCCTCCATCCTAGGGTGTATTCCTTTCTTCATGTGCCAGTGCAAACTGGATCAGATAGTGTGCTCATGGACATGAAAAGAGAATACTGCATAGCAGACTTTAAACAAGTGGCAGATTTCTTGAAGGAAAGGTAAGTTACTTTGAATAGAGCAAATTTTCAACTGCAGTACTTCAAAGTATAGGTTCTATATATCATCTTTACATTAGGGCTTTATAAAGATGAGGTAACCTGAATAAGAACGATTAATGTGGTTTTAACCACTCCTTGGCATAATGTTGTGCCTTTGCATGATCTTCATTGTATTTTAACTCTTGTTTAATTTCTACAGTGCACACTATTTGCACTAAGCTGCATTGTATATTTGAAGTTCACTGTTCAGCTGCTATTTCTTTTTCCTGTGGTTTCTCTCCAGCTGGTCCTTCTTAATTGGTATCTGAAATGCTTCCAAGTGAACACTGTGAATCAACAATTTTTCACTGTGTATTTTTAGTTCTTAGCTTACAGATTGCCCCCCACCCCAAGTTTTATTGCCTAACTATGGGTACCTGTATGTAAGCTACTTAAATACTATTAAATTCAGAATGATGTACATATGTGCATTAACAAGTTCAAAGTAAATTTATTATCAAATTACGTATATGTTACCAGATAATACCCTGAGAGTCATTTCCTTGCGGGCATTCACAGTAAATGCTACAGTAGTGTAGCAGTTAGCGCAACACAATTCAGGGCATCAGAATTCGATTCCAGAGACCTATGTAAGAAAGTTTGTACGTTTTTCCCATTGTGCATGGACTGTACTTCCTGTGGAGGCTCCGGTCATTCAGTGTTTGCAGTACTATGCTTCAGATATTCTACGACTCAGTGGTGGCCAGCATTCTGTTCTACGCTGTAGTCTGTTGGGGCAGCAGGGTGAGAGCAGCTGACAGCAAGATGATCAAATAGCTCGTCAGGAAGGCTGGTTCTGTTCTGGGGTGGAACTGGATTCCCTGATGGTTGTGTCTGAGAGGAGGATGTTGCAGAAGCTACGGAGCATTATGGACAATCCCTCTCACCCCCTCCATGACATCCTGGACAAACAGAGGAGCACCTTTAGTAACAGACTGAATCCACTGAGGAGCACTACCAAACACCACAGGAGATCCTTTCTCCCAGTGGCTGTAAGACTCTACAACTCCTCCTCCAAGTATATAAGTGTATGGTTTCATTGCACATCTGTATTTTGTAATATTTTTAATACACATTTTCTATTCTTTTTCATACAAGTACATATCGCTGACCGAGTAACCTTGCGACAATAATTTCCTTAGGGATAAATTATGTTTTATCTTATCTTCCTCTGAATGCTCTGGTTTCCTTTCACAGTTGAAAAGACATACCAATGGGTTAGTAGGTTAATTGGTTAATGTAAATTGTCCTGAAATTAGTCCAGGGATAAATCGGTGGCTTGCTGGGTAGCATTGCTCCATGAGACAGAAGGGCTATTCCTTACTGTATTATGTAGCTATTACCTTCAAGTACTGATATCAGTCTATTTATTTATCCCATATGAACAATTAATTGTTTCAAAAATATCAGTTCAAACATTCATCTAAACCTCCTCTGCTCATAAGGAACCATTACCATCCCAGTCTATCCACACAATCATTCTATCTCACCCCAGAGCTATTGCACTTAATCTCCTCTAGACCTTCACTAAAGCTGTCACATCCTGTCTGGATCTCCAGAACCAGACCAAAAGATTCCATCTGGGACAGAATTTTTATTTCATTTGGATTTGGCATAACTCACTGCCTTTATATTGTGTACTTTCATTTATAATATCCCATCCTTCATCAAGAACTTTGTTAACCTGTCCTGAGATTTTTGAAGATTTATACAGGTAATCCTGTACTTTTCAACACTCACTCACTACCCACCATCTCTTTCTCTCTCATCACACACCTCATCTGGCTGCAAACCTGACTATTTGAAAGACTGAGTGGATTAGCCTCGTGTGTTTTCTGCCTCTGGGTTCTAAGGCTTGACTCTGGGTACCTGTACATACATACAAACCCCCGTAATATTACCATACCACTGAAGTTATTCAAAGTTCTGCTGCTGTATCCTAACTCGCACCAGATTTCCTTGCTCACCAATTTGCATTGACAGCAATGTTGGCAGTGCCACAATTTTTAAATTTTCATGATTGTTTTCATATTCCCCCGTTTCTTTCCCTCTCTAACCTGCTTCCTTAGAATGTTGAAGAATGCTGTGCTCCTGCAGGTCTGCTTCTTTGCACTTTCCCTTTTTTAATCACCACATTACTGGTAGCTCGTGATTTCAGCTGTCCAACTCCTAAACTCCAGAAATCAGGTGCATCAGTAGCTCCTTTTCATTAAAATATACTTTATACCCTACCTGTTTGATCAGCTTTTGATCAGTCTTGGCTAGTTTGTTGTTAAATTCTCTTTAGATGCTTTCAGTGTAGTAGGTGCAAATTAAATGCAAATTATTGATGTTATGTGACACCATTAAAACCATTTGAAATGTATTTGATCATAAAAATAATAGTCCCCATTCACCAAATCTAGTTTCTGTTACCTAATTAAATAACTTAATCGTTAAAAAAATTATATGTGTCTTTAATCAATCTTTGCTGGCTGCTATTTATTTTCTAAGAGGTAGTTAATTCCTGCCTGCTTACTATCTCATGACATTTTTTTACTGTGGACATGTATTAATGGTCTGCATTTGCTGGATATATTCTCCTTATTTTTGAAGAGTGCTTTCTGGAACTGTAGCACTAAGGAAGATTGGAAGATTACGGCCAGTGCATCTGTTGTCTTTCACTCAGCAACCTTAGTTGCATCCCATCTGGACTAAGTGATTTCTCTTTGTTTGAGCCTCACCAACTTTATCACCTCTGAGCCTTTTCTTCCGACTTTTTTCTGCTGTCTCATCCATTGTTTTGGCAATGGCCAGCATCTTCTTTCTGGCAGAAAACATGCACAATTCTCATTTAGTACACCAGCTATGCCATCTTCTCCATAAGACCTTCTCTCTGGTCTACTGTTGCTTCCATTCTTCCTTTGACTACCCTTTATCCAGTATATGTTTCTAAAACCTTTGTTTTCTAATACTGTAAACACACACACACACACACACACACACACACACACACACACACACACACACACACACACACACACACACACACACACACACACACACACACACACACACACACACACACACACACACACACACACACACACACACACACACGTTTCTGCAGAGTTGCTAATTCAAATGTTCAAGCTGTGAACCACAAGGATGTTTGATATTTAACAGGACTGCAACATAGAATAGCTAAATTCCTTGAGCAATATCTTCAATCTCAATGTATCAGTTTTCTATATGTATTGTCTACTTTCAGTTTCAAACAAATGTTCATTTTAATTTAAAAGAGAATTTGAAAGATAGTAAGCAAAGAATGCTTCAGATAATTGACAATGTAATTTAAGTCACATCTTATTAAATTGTAGATGACATTTCATTATCTGTTTAATAGAAAATCTCTCAATTTAGATTGTTTCTTGATTTCAAAATATAAGTATTAAATCCAAGCTGCAGACTTTATTTTTGAGCACATTATTGATCTAGACTGAAGTTGGAGTTTGGATAACCTGAAAGAAAGTCCATTTAAATGTAATTTTGTTTACTGTCCTTATTTCTGACATTTTATACGACGTGGCATAATTGGATTTGAATTCTGTGTGACAGGAGATTGATTTTGATTTCAGTACTCATTTGAATTTCATTTCTTTCTCTTGTCTCCTCTCGAAACCTTTTGTTTGGGTGCTAAAATTTAGGAGAGGATTAATTCAGCATACAAATATGAATCATATGATAGTGTTGCATAATAATAATATAAGGCTTCCCTTGAATGTGTACATTGACATGTAATTCAAAGTAAATAAACCTCCTAATTTGGCCTTGTATGTAAACTCAGTTCACAAAAGTTGCTGCTGAATGAAAGAAGGGTCAATTAGGAGGATTGTCCAAAGGTTTTCTTCAATGTTTAGGTTTTAGGGAGGAGAGAAAGGTGGAGAGTCAGGGAGATTTCTGAAGCTGAGGGTGTAAAAGTAAGTCTGGTAGTGACGGCGTAAAGTAATCAGAGCTGGAGAGTCCTCTGCAGATTGTAGGACGTGGTAAGGTTAAAGATTTTAGAGAACAGTGAAGTCCTTGAAAGGGGTTTTGAAATGAGTAAGAAAATAATGGTAGTTTTAACAGTAGAGGGCACTGGTATGAAACACTGCTCCTGTGGTCTAAGAATTTAATTTTAATTTGGAGCAACAGCATGGTAACAGGCTCTTCCAGCCCAAAAAGCTGGCACAGCTCGGTTGCACCCATGTGACCAGTTCATCCGTATGTCTTTGGAATGTGTGATGTAACTGAAGCACCTAAAGGACCTTGCGGTCACTGGGAGAACGTACAAACTCCTTGAAGGTGGCAGCAGGAAGAAATTGGATGAAGGAACAGTAGGTTTGGATGGATCATGTTGGATTGTTGACATCTGATGCAACTTGGTAAGGATAGTAATGTTTGGTCATTGGAAAGCTAGGGACTGGAATCAGTGAGTGTTATTGGATTAGAGGGGTAGCTCAGAGACTGCAGGAGAATGGATATTGTTAACCATGATCCATCTTGAACTCCCACGGAACTTGCTTAATGTTTAGTCCAAACAAATATCAAGACCAGAGACTGAATGCCATTTGGTAACAATGACTATCCATTCACTGAGTGGCATAGTTAGGATTATACAACTGATAGCAGCAGAAACAGGGAGCCAATAGAAGCACGAGTTACATGAAATATTCAGATTTTGCAAGCCCAAGTCAAAGATAGAGTTACATACAGGGCCACCTGCAGTACAAAAATATTATTAAAGAAATAGGAAAACTCATGAATTGTATGTCATGTATAAAGAAGTTGTCAATACAAACAAACATAAAAAATGGAATAAACATGGTAACCTGAAGCATAAAAGTGCAAGAAGGACAAAGCTTTATCGACTGTCAAAGCCTCTGAATTTTTTTTTTCAAACCATTTTAAATGTAATAAAGGATCTTGTGCTTTCCTGGCACATGTGACGAATAAACTCTTCTCAAGCCTCAAGCCATTGCAAGAATTGATTATAACTGATGTTTCAGTGACCAACTCTACCTTCATGTACCATCACCTACCTTCACCTTCAGGGATAATGCCTGGGCACTTCTAGTTAGATGGTATTTATACCCCTATTTTCTGCACCTCCAGATTGGATAGTCCTCATCCAATCAGGAGGGGTGGAATACAGGGGTATGAATACCACCTGACTAGACATGCCCAGGCATTATCCCTGAAGATGATGGCAGAGTTTGTCATCGAAATGACTATTATAATCGAAATCTGTATCCAGCTTGAGGCCCGAGAAGAGTTTATTGATTTTAAATGTTGATTGAAAATTTCAAATGACTGAAGGATAATCAAGGTGATGTAAAAAAAAAGTGAAAAATTAATAAAAGCTATACACACAAAATGCTGGAGGGACTCAGCAGTCCAGGCAGCATCTATGGAACAGAGTACAGTCGGCATTTCTGGCCGAGACCCTTCAGCAGGACATTACCTTGAGCTAACAGTGGATTTGCTGTTTCCACAGTGCACTTGCTTGCAAGAGCCTTGGAACTTGGACTTGTCAACCACAGTCAGCACATATCAGCATTCTGTTTCAAAATCAGAAATAAAAAAAGTTGAGATTTGTTTTGCAAATTAGCAAAGTAATTAATAAATATTATAATACTGTAGTAGAAATAAATTACGATTGTTTCCTGGGAATTCTATTATGTAACTTGTGTTTTGCGCCATTTAATTTATAAGATAAATTGAAATCGGTGATTTACTCCATTGATTGTGAAGACTCTGATTATCCACTTAGGTCCTTCCTGTTTATAATGACCTAGCACAAGATGCAACCCTAAATGGATACCACTTCTTTAATGTTCATTCACACATAAGTGCCTCATGGACAGTTTGAGACTCAGCTGCAGAAATGTGATATCTTAAAAAGGATCTGCCTAGGTACATCTGGCCTTTAATGACCATTGATGGGAATTGGCTTAAGTTTTTCATTTATAAAAGAAAGTTTCCTTCTCCCCACCTGCACCTCACAGCACACTGCTTTTCTCTGTTCATTCTGTAAATAGAGGATAAAGACTTTGAATGGTTTAAGCTGTTCTGTTCTGTTATGCATGATGCCTTGGATCCTGAGTGTAATAGAGGTTTTCATCCGTAGGACTAAAATCTTAAGTCCTGTTGAAGGGTTTCAGCCCGAAATGTCAACCATACCTTTTTCCATAGATGCTGCCTGGCCTGCTGAGTTCCTCCAGCAGTTTGTGTGTGTTACTCGGATTTTCAGCATCTGCAGATTCTCTCCTGTTTTTAAATCTTAATTCATCTTCTCTGTTACCAGAGAATTTGGATACCTGTGTGTGAAAGGATTGCCTACATAAAAAAGCCAAAACTGCATCTGATATTTATTGCATAGAATATATATCTAATCCCTCCCAGTAGAACTCTATTATAAGACCATGAGATATAGGAGCAGAATTAGGCCATTTGACTCATCGAGTCTGCTGCGCCATTTCATCATGGCTGATCCATTTCCCTCTCAGCCCCACTCTCTTGCCTTCTTCCTGTATCCTTTCATGCCCTGACTAATCAAGAATATATCAACCTTTACCTTAAATATACCTAAAGACTTGACCTCCACAGCCGCCTGTGGCTGCGAATTCCACAGATTCACCACTCTGACTGAAGAAATTCCTCCTCGTCTCTGTTCTAAAAGGACACCCCTCCATTCTGAGACTATGTCCTCTGATTCTTGACTCTCCCGCACCATAGGAAACATCCTCTCCACATCTACTCTCTCAAGGCCTTTCACTATTCAATAGGTTTCAATGAGCTCACCCCTCATTCTTCTGACTTCTAGTGAATACAGGCTCAGCGCCATCAACCGTTCTTCATATGACAAGCCTTTTAATCCCGGAATCATTTTCATAGACCCTCTCCAATGTCAGCACATCCTTTCTCAAATAAGGGGCCCAAAACTGCTCACATTACTCCAAGTGAGGCCTCACCAGTGCTTTATAAATGGTCAACATTACATCCTTGCTTTTATATTCTTGTCCTCTTGAAATGAATGCTAACATTGCATTTGCCTTCCTCACCAATGACACAACCTGCAAATTAGCCTGCACAAGGACTCCCAAGTCCCTTTGCATCTCAGATTTTTTTGAATTTTATCTCCATTTAGAAAATATTCTACCCTTTTATTTCTTATACTTGTATATTGTGGAGAGTACTTTAAATAGCTTGTATGAATCTGTCTACTAAAATACAACTTGTTCAGCATGAGGAGGGAAGAAATTTATTCTTCTCAAAGTGCATTTTGGTTTGGAGTCATCCTTGTTTATATAACTCTATTGGATTTATTTTGAATACTTGAACTATTTCAATTGCTTATTTTAGTGCACTGCACCATTTATTAAAGGCAAGATGTAATTCTTTAGTTTATCCATGTTGGTCTGAGTTCCACTTGAAAGCACCAGAGGATTTTTTAATCATCTGACTTGGTCACTGTCCACCCCTTCACTAATGTTAATTAATCATAGTATGAAATGATTGGGATAGCATTTTATGGTTAATATCAAATTAGATATTGGTGGAAATACTTAGAGGTCAGTAGCATCTATGAAAAGAGAACTTTTCTCTCTACAGGTGCTGACTGATTTGACTTTTCATCATTTTAATTTATTTTAAATTCCTTGGAGCTGATTTTTTTGTTTGTTTTCTATACTCTTCATGGCTTTTCTGTTATAAGAAAACACCATAAATTGTTCTAACCACTCAAATATGTAATTATTGAACAAAGAAGGTATATTCAATGTTGAGTTTAGTGATCATTTTGATACTTCCATATTTACAACATGTTTAATGTTTCAAGTGTGTTTGTAATGATTTCTCAAGGATCCTTGTAGTCTTTAACAGTGTAGCTTGTTTTCTTGAATTTTCAATAAGAAACTTACTGAGCTTCGGTAATTGACACGAAACACACATCAGTTTCTCAACTTTTCTTTTTAGGAGATCAGCTCGATTAGAAGCAATCTTGCCCCTGAGTAAACACGAGGAAATCTGCAGATGCTGGAAATTCAAACAACACACACAAAATACTGGTGGAACACAGCAGACATATCAGAATGGGAATGGGACGTGGAATTCTATCCATGGCCTCCTCTATTGTCAAAATGAATCCAAACCCAGGTTGGAGGAACAACACCGTATATACCGGCTGGGTAGCCTCCAACCTGATGGCATGAACATTGACTTCTGTAACTTCCATTAATGCCCCTCCTCCCCTTCTTACCCCATCCCTGACATATTTAGTTGTTTGCCTGTTCTCCATCTCCCTCTGGTGCTCCCCCCCCCCCTTTCTCCTGAGGCCTCCCGTCCCATGATCCTTTTCCTTCTCCAGCTCTGTATCACTTTCGCCAATCACCTTTCCAGCTCTTAACTTCATCCCACCCACTCCGGCCTTCTCCTATCATTTCACATTTCCCCCTCCCCCCCACTACTTTCAAATCTCTTACTATCTTTCCCTTCGGTTAGTCCTGACGAAGGGTCTCGTCCTGAAACGTCGACAGTGCTTCTCCCTATAGATACTGCCTGGCCTGCTGTGTTCCACCAGTATTTTGTGTGTGTTGTTGCCCCTGAGTAGGTGTTTGTGAGTCTGACTCCTACCCCAGACCCTGTATTGAGGGAGTGTCAATGCAGCACAAAGGTGTCATATTCGATGAAATGTTAAACTGAAATTGTATCTGATGGCAGTAGATGATCTCATGGCATAATTCTGTAGAGCAGGCTACATCTTACTATTAATCTTTCATTTGGTGCAATATCGGGCCGGGCATTTATCATCCTGATGTCCGTGGGATCTTGCCTGTGCAAAGTGGCTGACGTATTAGAATGCAATATCAAGCACTTAATTTTCTTATTTGTTCATTGCTCCTCACTAATTATCCCTTTCGAAGTTGTTGCCATTTATGAACTGCTACAGGCAACATCATGAAGATACCCCAGTAATATAAGGTTAAAAACTGCAGAAATTAAGAGTCACTGACAAAAAAGGAACGTCAGGGTGGTATATATCTTGTAGGTTGTGGTGTACCCATCTACCTGTTGTCTTAGTCCTCCTGGGCAGGACAAGTCATGGTAATGGATTATTTAGGTTTAAAGCACTGAGGGACATTTGGAGACGTAAAATGAAATTTTTAAATATACAAGCCTGATTTTTGTTGCAATTGATTCAAACATTTTGTTTCATTGAGTCAAAAATAGGAAAGAAGGAGTAACAGTCACAAATAGGAACCTGATATCCCCAGACCAGAGGAAATTGTATCTTTATCATCACATGCTCCATTCCATTTTTTCCCCTGTTACCTGAGCAGAGTTTTCATTGTAATTTTCTTGTCTGATGACTCAGCTGTTCTGCATGTGAGCAACCAGTCAAGCACTAGGCAGCTAGTTTTATTTTCTAGAATTCAAGTATGTCTGTAGACCACTCAGAGATCAGGGATCCTGTAACTTTAGGATTTTCATTTAATTTTTGCAAACAAGGTTAAACTGTGAGTTATTCCTCAGGAGAGTGATTTCAAATAAATATATACTTTCAGGGTCAGCAAAATGGGATTCTCATGTTGACATTGTTCTTGAATAGGTCAGGGAGGACTGTTTAATTCTGTATTTTATGGCAGTAATCTATGTCTAGAACAAATCTTCAATTCCAGTAAGTCAAGATTATTCATTAACTCTTCAGGTTTGGGATTTTATTGTTTGAATTCATCACCTCTATAAGCTTTAAAGATCTAGAAAACTTGTGTGTTTAATGGAATTAGTAATCATGGCAAAACATTAATGAATTCTGTGAAGTGCGTGCTGGAATGCTTATTTCAGTGACATTTAGGCACTGTGCTTTCTTTGTTGCCTAGCTATCGAAACTGTCAATTTTGTTCCATGATAATATTGCACCATTTCTTGGCAGACAATGTATGTTGACAAAGGTTAAAATGGGTCATTTGGTTGAGCGGGAAAGCAGGTAGTTTTGGTGGTTATTCCTACAGTGACTGTTTCAATGATTTGCATGGGCCTACGGCAAGGTCATAAGATGACTCAGGCTTAACTACTTCTTAAAGACATAACACGAGGAAATCTGCAGATGCTGGAAATTCAAACAACAACACACACAAAATGCTGGTGGAACACAGCAGGCCAGGCAGCATCTATAGGGAGAAGCGCTGTCGACGTTTCGGGCCGAGACCCTTCGTCAGGACTAACTGAAAGGAAACTTAAAGACATGTTTTTTTTCATTCTTTTAGGTGCTGAATTCTGATGGCATGCTCTTGTTTCTAACATCTTAAATTACCTGATAGGTGTGCTCCTTGTACTTTCAACTTCTCAATAAATGACTCTTCTCATCATTAGAACATATAACATAGAAATCAACAGCACATTACAGGCCCTTCATCCCACAATGTTGTGCCGACCAAGTAACTTACTCTAGAAGCTGCCTAAAATTTCCCTACCACATAGCTCTCTGTTTTTCAAATCATTGCTCTAACTTTTCTCAGGTGTACTTTTTTTTCATACAAATAGCAGTCCTATACTTTCTCTAATCAAGTGCCCTGTATGGAACAAGGGATAGGGTTTTCTTGAGAGGAACACCACCACCAAATTCATGTTTTTAGCTCACTTTTTTGATTCCTTTAAACACATATACTTTTTGTCAGCAGTGCCATTTTTATCAGTGTCCCTTTGTGGATCAGCTCAACTCTGTCATCCTCAACTACGCATTAGTGTTCAAGAATGATAAATGAGTTGGGGGGCTGGATGCTGGCTCAAAATATACTTTGCTTCTGGCATTCAGCTTTATGATTGTAAAAATAGGCAGTTTGCTGAATTTTTCCTTAATTGTATATTTTTAAGGATGTTTTCTTGCTTTACAATGTTTTAAAGTAAATTTAAATTGTTGAGACCTGTGAGCTAATTTTCAAAGTCTATTTATGGGAGGCTTACAAAATGGTTCGTAACCTTCAACAGTAGTAAGCTGTTAAAAGTGTGTCAAGGCACTCTGAGACTGGATGATGTCCATTTCAATTCTCCCCCAACCGGCTGCAGAAACTAAGTGCAGCCACAGGAAAAGCCCAATTCAGGTACAGGCAGCAAGCTGGATACACCAAAGCTTCATACCATGTAACGGGGTAACATAGATTCAAAACATTCATAGTTCCTTTTAAGATATGATTGCATTGTACTTAATTTCTTCCCATGACCACACTATGCTCCTTCAAATAAATTTATTTGCAAATTTAACAGTAGGTCTAACTTGGCAAATTGCACGAGCAAATTTCCCAGCATCAATACTGAGGATTCTCAACAAGCTTCTGCTCCAGCATTCGATTCCATTTCAATTACTTGTTCCCAAGTAATATCAGAGAATGTATCTTTCAGTAACTAACTTTAAAATGTTTGTAATTATTATCAATTTTACAAAAATTGAAGCAAGCAAACTTATATTATTTTATTAATTATGTTTGCTATGTATGAGATATTCCATGCCTTTCAGCTGATGAAGCGGGGTCATCCAGTTGATGTGGTATATTTGGACTTTCGGGCCTTTGAAAAATGTGTCATATAGGAAAAGGTTCATTTTGTTATCAAAGTATTTATGCAAGATACAACTCTGAGATTCATCTTCTCCAGATAGCTGTGAAATATAGTAAAACCATAGAAGTCATTGAAAGAAAAGACATCAAGCCCCCCACATGAAAAAGAAACAAAAACTCACAAACCCCAACCCCTCCCTAGCACAAAAACGTAACGGCCACTCACCCAGAAAACAGCAGCTAGAGCATCAAACCCCAAATCCTTAACCCTCTCCCTTGCAAAAAGCCAACATATAGCCCACAAGGAAGGAAAAACAGCGACAATAACATCAAACTCCCAACCACTTCTCTCACACACAAAAATCTAACAGATCCCCCATACAGAAAAACACCAACCAGAGCATCAGACCCCAAATCCCCAGCGCTTCCCTCACATCCTCACACAAAAACTAACATATCACTCACAAGGACTCATGCCCTCAAACCCCAAATCCCCAACCCGCCGACTGGCAACAAAGAAGTAAATACAGAAAGCTAACAATGAGGTTTTGGGCTCCTAAAACTGACGAACGTGCAGTTTCTAGTAAGTAAAATTGATGATCTTCGAGCTAGGGATGTTAGGACAGTGTGCATCCTCTACTTCAGGAATCCTGGTTAACCCCTTCCATATCAGACACAGCGATTCAAATGGATAGGTGGTCAGGGTAGGACTGTCGAGTCTCTCAAAAGCGGAGGTGGAGGTGTATGCCTCATGATCAACTCCTCCTGTTGCACAGATGTGTTAGTGATGTCCCAATTTTGCTCACCAGACCTGGATATCTTGCAGTGAACTGTCATCCATTTTACCTGCCGTGGGAGATTTCAGTGGTCATTTTGGTAGCCGTGTACATTCCACCTCAGGCCAATGTCAAGCAGGCTGTAGATGATCTGAACGATGTAATCAACATGCTTGAAGCACCACACCCTGATATCTTCGTCATCATTTTGGGAGATTTTTACAAGGCCAACTTGAAAAAGTCACTAAATAATTATCATCAACTCATCACTTGTACTACCAGAGGAACCAACACACTGAACCACTATTAAATCGCCATCAAGAGTGCTTACCGTGCTATTCCACTTCAGAAAGTCTGATCACCTGGCTGTACTTCTACTCCCTGAGTACAGGCAGAGACTGAAGACTGCAGCACCAGCTGTGAGAATCTAGAAGGTATGGACAAGAGAAACACAGGAGTGCCTGCAGGACTGCTCTGAATCAGTGGAATGGACTATATTCAGAGATTCATGTTCGAATCCAGATCATTGTGCCACAGTTGTTGCTAACTTCATTAAAACCTGTATTGATGAGTGTGTGCCTACAAAAAAGTTGCTTTACATTCTCAAACCAAAAGCTTTAGATAAACCAGGAGGTCTGTTGTCTACTGAGAGCTATATCTGTAGCATTTAAGTCTGACCCAGGTCTATACAAGAAAGCCAGGTATGACTTACAGATGGCTGCTTCAGGAGTGCAGAACCAATTCCAAGTGAGGTTGGAGGTGACAACAAATGCATGTCAACTCTGGCATGGTTTGCAGGACCTAACTCCCTACAAAGCGAAACTCAATAACATAAATGGCAGCAATGCCTCACTACCAGACAAGCTCAACACGTTCTATGCTTGAAAGGGAGAATATAACTACAGCTGTGAAGATCCCAGCTGCACCCGGTGACCCTGTGGTCTCTGTCTCGGAAGCCGATGTCAGGCTGTCTTTCAGGAGGGTGAACCCTCGCAAGGTGGCAGGCCCCAATGGGGTAGCTAGTAAGGCTCTGAACACGTGCCAACCAACTGGGGGGAGTATTCAAGGGTATTTTCAACCTCTCGCTACTATGGTCGGAAGTTCCCACCTGCCTCAAAAGATCAGCAATTATACTAATGCCTAAGAAGAGCAGTGTGAGCTATCCTCCAGTAGCACTCATATCTAGAGTGATGGCTTTGAGAGATTCGTCATGGCTAGAATCAACTCATGCCTCAACAAGGACCTAGGCCCATAGCAATTTACCTGTCACCACTCGCTCAATGGCTCTTCACACGGCTTTAGATCACCTGGACAATACAAACACCTATATGAGGATGCTGCTTGTTGACTATAGCTCAGCATTTAACACCATCATTCCCACAGTACTGATTGATAAGCTACAGATATATATGCTGGTGATATTAAACTTGATTCTGATACTGATTTTAACGACAGAGTTGGACTGTGAACTATTTGGTTAATTTACAAGCATGTATTGCAGAATAGTTAAAAATCAAAAAACTTGAAAAGATAAATGATACTTTTCAGGTTGACAGGCTGTAATTGGTGGAGTGCCTCGGGTTGGCACTGCTTCCTCGACTGTCCACAACCTATTTGGATGATTTTGATGGAGGAAGCATGTGAAATAGATGGTTTCTTTTGATGATACATAGCTAGATGGCAGTGTTGACTGCAAAGAGGATACAGAAACAATTTAACTGGATATAGACAGGCAGGGTGAATGAGTGGGTTCATGGCAGATAGAGCATAATGTGAAAACGGTGACATCATCCAGTTTGGTAGGAAAATGTAGAGAGGTGGAGTATTAAATGATAAGAGATTGAAATGTATCAGTGTTCTGAGGTATCTGAGTCTACCTACACACAAATAACAGAAACCTAATATGCAGGTTGAGCAAGCAATTGTGAAGGGGGTGATATTTTGTCCTTTATTGCAAGGTAATTTGAAATTGGTTTGTTATTGTCATATGCACTGAGATAAAGTGAAAAGCTTTGCATTGCATGCCATCCATACTGAGCATTCCATACGTGAGCACAGAGAGGTGATATAAAAGGGAAAACAATGACAGAATGCAGAATGTAATGTTACAGTTACCGAGAAAGTACAGTGCAGGTAGGCAGATAATATGCAAGGGCCATGATGAGGTCAATTGTGAGATCAGGAGTTCATCTTTCTCGTTCAGGAGTCAACAGCAGGATAGAGGTGGTACGAGTTTTCAAGCTTCCTGCCTGATGGAAGGGTGAGAGGAGGTAAAGACAGATTTTTCCAGGTGGAGTGGTCTTAGTAGCCTTTTATCATATTTACTGCTTTCCTAG
Source organism: Hemitrygon akajei (assembly GCF_048418815.1). Taxonomy (NCBI): domain Eukaryota; kingdom Metazoa; phylum Chordata; class Chondrichthyes; order Myliobatiformes; family Dasyatidae; genus Hemitrygon; species Hemitrygon akajei. Next base: position 24,486,476 of record NC_133143.1, read on the forward strand.
GGCAACAGGAGGTAGAGACAGAGTCAGTAGAGGAAGGCTGGTTTTCATGATGGAGTGAACTGTGTTCACAACTCTCCACAATTTCTTGCTATTTTGGGCAGAGGAATTTCCATAGCATGCTATGATATCAGGATAGGATATTCTTCTCCGCATCTATGATACGGAGGGTTTTGAGTACAAGTGTAGACATGTTTTGTTGCAATTAAAATGGGCCTTATTGACCCAGTCTCCCCACCAAAGGAGGGATATTATTGCAATGGAAGGAGTGCAAGGAAGGGTTACCAGATTGATTCCTGGGAACGGTGGGATTGTGTTATGAGGGGATTGGATCTGTATGTTGTAGTGTTTGCAAGAATGAGAGGTGATATTATTGAAAGATACACAAATCTTAACAGGCTTGATATACCTGACTGTGGTGTCTACGATGAGCAACCATGTTTTAAAAGTAAAGGATGGCCATTAAGGACAGATATGAATGAGGAAAAATAACTTAAGTCAAATTCAAATTTTTTGTATTTTCTTTTCAAAGGGTCTTTGAGCGTCAGGTGCTGAATTTTATATAGGAAAGAGGTAACCTATATTTTGATATAGTATGGATAAGCGATAAGTTTTTTTGTAGTAAAATGGTGATGTAAAAGATCAATCATTGAATGGTACTATAGAAACAAGTGGCTGAAAGGCTTATGCCTGTTAACCGTTTTACGTTGTTTGAATTCAGCTGTTGAATGTACAGTGCTGTCATAAATTGTAAGTTAAATGAAAATCAAAAATACTATAGAAGATGTAAATTTAAAATATAGACAGAGAATTTTGGCAAAGTCAGCAGATCAGGCAGCATCTATGGTAAAAGAAGCAGTTTGTGTTTGGAGTCTGCGGCTATTTGTTAGAATTTGAATTCTAAGTTATTTCATATCACCAGTTTTGCCTTAATGCAAATCCAAATGGCAGCCCAGTGCAAAACCAACATTAAAAACATCTTCATAAAATGTTAACCCCAGAAGGCAGTGAATGAAGCCAATATATCCTCAAACAGTTTGACTTCAATATCTTCGAACCAACATTACCCAGCAGGCTAATGTTAGTGTCACTCCTACATGATTTTTTCATTTCAAATTTAAAAAGAACAGGATTGAATTTCAGCAATGTTGATGGTAGTTTTATAAAAATGTGTTTTGCCCTCCTATGCTACCTAATCTAACTGGTTTGCTGCTTTAGGTTTAATTGTTATGTGTTATGTGGCTGGGAGCCAGAATTTCCACCCAGTCACAATGTTCATTTTTAGCAACAGCTGTTGTTGCCTGTCTGAACAGTGATTGGGTATCTGCCAGAAGTGCTGTGAGGTGTAATTGTTCTCTGTTATGTAAAACTTTGAGCGGTAATTCTGTTCGCACTGGCGGGATTGATTTCCTTTGTCACAAGAGCTTGAATCATGTACCTGATCAACAAAGTAAAGGCCCCAGATTTAGGTCAGACAGTTCAGCTGTGAACTGTGGTCAGTGGAGCACATGGCCACAAATACCAAGATCTGCACAGATTGTATTTCTGTACCGTTAACCCAAACATTGAATTGCTTTCTATGTATAGATGTCTGTTCCCTAGCTCCCTGGGACTTAGCTCATAGATATATCTTTTGTCCGGAGTACATTAAGAGATATAAAAATCCCAAATTTTGCATAGGCCTGCATTTGATAGTTGGCTCCCAAAATGCCAGGCAGCATCTATGGGGAAAAAAAAGCACAGTTGACAGGTCCAGCTGAAGGGTCTTGGCCTGAAACATTGACTGTGAGTTCCTCCAGCATTTTGTGTGTGTTGCTTAGCTTTCCAGCATCGGCAGATTTTCTCTTGTTTGTGATTTGATACTTGGCTGTCTTCTTAAAATATCATCAGGGTTTGTGATTATTTCTAGTCTTTAATTTTGTTATTAAAGATTGGTATCATTAATCTAAGATGATCAATCTGCAGTTCAGTCAGATTGTCCTTGGTTGTAAAGCAATACACAACAATGCTGGGTTAGGCAGCATCTATGGAGGAAAGTGTACAGTTAATGTTTCAGATCATTTCCCTCCATAGATGTTGTCTGACCTGCTGAGTTCCTCCAGGTTTTTGTGTGCTGCTTCAGATCCCAGCATCTGCAGTCACCGTTGTCCTTTGTTATATATGTGTAATGGTATTTACGCCCACTTTAATCAGGTCTTTTATCCATCTTTAATAAAATGTTTTAGGACTGGCCCTATATGAAACATGTCATTATTGTTGGTTTTCAGTTCAGAAAGTTATTTGATTATGCACTACAGTTTTGACAGGATGTCGTAAAACTATCACAAATTCTCCAAATTGTATTTGGTGCTCCTTGTGCAGCCTCTTCTACATCGGAGAGACCCAACACAGCTTGGGGAACCGCTTTGCACATTTGCTCTGCCCACCGCAAAATGCAGGATCTCACAGTGAGCACCTGGTTCAATTCCACTTCCTATTCCCTTTCTGACACATCTGTTCATAGCCTCCTCTACTGCCATGAAGATGTCAAACTCAGTTTGCAGGATCAACACTTCATGTTCCATATGGGTAGCCTCCAACCTGATGGCACGAACATTGATTTCTATAATTTACAGTAATTTTTCCCCCTTTTCTCCTCCTTCCTTTTTCTATTCCTCATTCTGGTAACCCTCTTTACCTCTTCTCCTTACCTGTCCATTACCCCTTTCTGCTTCCCCTTCTCTTCCCACTCTTCCAGTCATTGTCCTCTCCTATTAGATTCCTACTGTTTCAGTCCTGTACCTTCCCCCTCACCTGGTTTTCGATTCAGATTCATTGATCTATCACATGTTGATCGAAACATGCATGAAGTGCGTAGTTTGCATTAATAATGAACACAACCTAAGGATGCACTGGAAGGTAGCCCACAAGTGTTGCCACACAACATAATATGCTCACAATGTTCCATCACCCACAATCCTCCCAGTGCTCACTTATCACCTGCCAGCTTGTGTTCCTTCCCTTCCTGCACCGCCTCTTTCGGGCCTCTGCCCCCTTCCTTCCAGTCCTGATGAAAGGTCTCGGTTTGAAATGTCAGCTGTTTATTCCCCTCCATAGATGTTGTCCAGCCTACTGAGTTCTTCCAGCATTTTACGGGTGTCACACATATTCCCCAGTTTAATTTAGTTTTTTATTAACTGTCTTGGCTAATAAGTTCAGTACTGTGTGCTTAGGTAAACATTGAATATTGCATGAAGTTACCAATCTATTCTTCATGCCAGGTCTCTTGTGACCTCATTTTAAAGTAATTAAAAGATGAAGCCCCGCATTTGAGTTGCACCTTTTCAGATAATCTGATTTCACTCCAGCCTTCGATTATTAGATACTAGCATCTCCATTTAGTCTTGATCATTGCAGCACAATCCTGGCCAGCCCTTCCTGCTCTAGCCACTGTTTAATTTGAGATCATCTGTATAAAAATCTGCTGCTCATCTCTTAATAAATACCATTTGGTTCTTGACCTGCGTACCTTCTGTTAATGAATATTTCAGTTTTCAAGTTCTTATTTAAAATCTTCAAATTTCCCAGTAGCTTTTTGTTGATTATTTCTGAATCTATTGACAATTATAGCTGCTGTAGTCCTAAGCTGTGGGTTTTCTTTCCTATATTTTTTAATATCCCCGCAACTCTTTCCACTTTTACAATGTTCCTTTAATATCACCTCTTTGAGGTATATTCCTGATGAAGGGTCTCGGCCCAAAACGTTGGCTACTCTTTTCTCACGGATGCTACCTGATCTGCTGAGTTCTTCCAGCATTGTGTACATACACCTCTTTGACGTAATCTTTAGTCATTTGTTCAGGACATATTCTTATATAATTTGGTGTTAAATTTAATTTGTCAATGCCTTTGATTATCTATAGGGCAGATTATTGTATCAGAAAATACACTCAGTGGCCACTTTATTAGGTAGAGTACTCCTGCTCATTAATGCAAATATCTAAGTAGTGGCAGCAGCTCAATTCATAAATTCTTGGTCAATAGGTTCCGTTGTTGTTCAGCCCAAACACCAGAATCGAGAAGAAATGTGATCTAAATGACTTTGACCACGGAATGATTGTTGATGTTTGAGTGTCTCGGAAACTGCTGATCTACAGAAAATGGTGTGAAAATTAAAAACCATGTAGTGAGTGGTAATTCTCTTGGGGTAATTCAACTTTGTTAATGAGAGGTGTTAGAGGGGAATGGCCAGACTGGTTCACGCTGACAGGAAGGTGATCGTAACTCAAATTACCACACACTACAACAGTGGTGTGCAGAAGAGTGCCTCTGAATGCACAGCATGTTGAACCTTGAAGTGGATGGGCTACAGCAGCAGAAGTCCACTCCTGTACCTAATAAAGTGGCCACTGAGTGTATAATGTGATAGAATCTGTAAAGACTTTAATATGTATTTTGAATGCCATTTTATTTTAGGTTTCCATAATGATTGTGGAAGGTTAAGTACTCAGAAGGGATTGTAAAACAATTCTGACTGGAATCCACTCAAGCTAATAGAAAACCTTAGCATTTAAACCTCTATGATAGATTTCAGTGAATATGAAACTGAGATCCCAAAATGGATTATATTTGACAGGGTCATTGGTCAGAAGTGAAGGTCGCAAAATGATTTTCCTTGTGGCTCAAATCTAGTTCAATATATTTTTTCAAATGCATACCTTTAAGACTTGCTAAAGCTCAAGGATAACTTTGATGGAAAGAATATTCCCAGATGATTACCAAATCAATTTCTGCTGTATAACCAAAGTTCAGTAAAACTTTAAGTTTATACATGCTTTATTATTGCATTCTTTGCCATTTGCAGGTAACTGCTACTTCACCTTCCTAAAAAATTAAATGATACATCATTGGCAGTTCTTTGATTATTCTTCTGCAATATCATGTGATTGTATCCTGTGTTTTTATTTAAAATCAAAGTCAAATTTATTGTCACATGCACAAGTACAAACACAAAACCTACTTGTAGCAGTATCTCAGGCACATAGCAACCAATTTCACAACATGTCATCGATATTAAACTTTGATTTTGATTCTGATATAGTATCAAATAAGTAACATTCACAAGAAAAACAAATTAAGCATAAATTATACCTATTCAGAGCAAAAAAGACAACAGTCCATTTTAGTGCAAAATGATCAAAGTGCTCACAGTGTTGCTGTACTGAAGTAGTGATTAGGGTTGTGGCAGTTGGTTCAAGAACCAAATAGTTGTTGGGAAGTAGCTGTTCTCCTAGAGTGAATTAAAACTGGTATCACATAGCCAGGGACTGTAGTCAGACTGGCTTTGTACAGTTTGTAATGGAGGAGAGGAAAATCTAGTAAGGAAAAACCCTTGCAAAATAGTCTTTGTTTTTTAATGTTAGTTTCTCAATGAATTTTCCTTTTGTCTGTGTTTTCTTGTTAGTGTTCCAGTGACCAATAAATACAGCAGTCAGAATATACTTCCCATGGCAGAACTGTTAAATACTAGAGAGTATGCATTTAAGGTAAGGGGCAGGAGTTTAAAGGATATGTGTGGGGCCATTTTTTCACACATAGAGTGATAGGAGCCTGGAACTGCCTTTCAGGGATAGTGATGGAAGAAGTTACAGTAGTGTTGGTTATGAGGCGGTTAGACACATGAGCATGCAGGTAATATGCATCATGTTCGGCACAGATATGATGTGCCAAAAGGCCTATTCTTGTACCGTTTTGCTCTATATTCTTTGTTTATATATGTAGGTTTGTGCACATATATAATGCTGGGGTTCTTGGCTGATGCAGCTCCCATTCAGATTTATGCTTTTATATTACTTCTGTTCATTATTTCCAAAGAAAAAAGCATTTCCCCATATTAACATTTCACTTGACATGCAGTTGATATTATTTCAGTGCTGAATAGCATCTGCCTCCAAATGTTCATCTATCTTATTATCCTCTTACTCTAACTCAGTGAAATCATAGTAATTGCCTTTGCTGCATTAGTACTATTTGTGCTAGGTAAGGATAAGAGCAGGGCGTTTGTTGCCAGTCACCACACAAATTCATATTAGAAGTGCTTGAGTACAGACAGCTAAGAACAGAATCATATTTGTCACTGAATATGCCTTGCTGAAACTTCTACAAGCAACAAGAATGGTATATTGAAAGGCTGTTGGCATTCTTGTAAGAATCAGAAGAGGGAAATGATGGGAGTCTGCATTATAATGCAATAGTTATAAACCAGAATTTCTAAATCCCAGATTGAAATCAGTGGAATGAGATGCAGTGCATTAGTTTGGTCAAGCAGTATTAGCAGTCCATATGTTAGCAACAAAATCAATGAATTATTAGAGTGAAATACTGGATGGGATAATGATTACATTAGCAAATGATTCACTGATGTAAAACATATTTCTGTATTTGTGGCCTCTGCAGTTGGAGAGTAAATAAAATGCTCAGTTTGGAGCTTGTGCTAGACTAGAGAGCAAAGACAATAATTGTGAGGAAGTATGTAGCTAAACTGTATTGTATTTATTTATCCACGTTGACTAATGGGTAAATAGCAAGGTCACCAATAGGCAGAATGAGTTATGGTCATATGAAAGTTTACAGCAAGAAAGTTTACCATTAAGTTTCAAGGTATTATTACAGGTTAAAAAATAAAGCTAAACTTCTTCCAGGTGTGAGTTGCTCTATACAAACAGGGGCAAGAAGCTGTGTGTGACCTTTATTGGTATATATGACCCAGCATAAATACAATTAAGTCATTATAACAGAAATACCTATAAGTGCACTAGTCAAGGGTGAATAAAGGGTCTTGTTTCAGTCTGAAGAATTAGACAGATACTTACAGTCTGAGCTGGGGTAGTCAGGTAGAATAACAATTCCCTGAATAATAACAGCAGAGCAGGTCTTCTGTTAGCCCAGAATTGCTGGCATCCTATTCTTAGCCTCAGTTTGTTCCAATGTGGAACAGGAACAATTAGCACAACGAACTTGCCTTAACACTTCCTCTGGCAGTTTGTTCCATGTAGCTCCCATGTATGGAAAAACTTACCCCTCAGACCTCCTTTTAAATATTTCCAATCTCACTTTAAATGCTTGTCCTCTAGATTTAACTCCCCTCCCTTTGAGAAAAAATGTTCTTATCCTATCTGTGCCCTTCTGATTTTGTAAACCACTATAAGTCCACCCCTCAGCCAGTGGGAGCAGTCCAATCCCATCAAATTTCTCTGTTCCAAGTAACGTGTTGGTAAATCCCTTCTGCACTCTTTATAGAGCTATCATAACCTTTCTATTGTCTAGTGAGCGGAACTTCACATAGTATTCCAAGTGTGGCCTAACCAATGTCTGCAACAGCTGGAGCACCATGTCCCAACTCAGGACCCCCATTTAAGAAAGCAGGCAAGTTAAATGCCTTTTATGCTCCCCTATTCACCTGTGTTGCTATTTTCAGGGAGCTATGTACTTCTATCTCAAGGTCCATCTGTACATCACACTTCAGGGCTTCGTGGCATTTTTGTACATCTCTAGCTAGTATTGGCCAAAAATTACCAAATAACTTGTGTGGATTAAATTCCACCTGCCATCACTTCAGGCTAACTTTTAAACTGACCTGTATCCCTTTATATCCTAGCAAACTCGCTTCTCAGCCAATAGACATTCTTATCTAAGTTAGACAACAAAGAACCTAGCATCAATCCCTGTGGTACACCACTGGTTACTGGACTTCTAGTCAAAATAACAAGCCTCCATCAATACCCTCTGCCTCTTTATCACCAGGTTAAAGTTTGGCAAAAAACCTTGGGTCCAATGTGCTCTGATTTTCTGGTCCAACCTAATGTGTGAGACTTTGTCAAGAGCCTTGCTAAAGTCTATGTACAGGTTTCCCCCATTATTCAAAGGTAGAGCGTTCCTATGAAATGGTTTGTAAGCCCGAATGTCATAAAGTGAAGAAGTAATTACCATTTATTTATATGTGAAAAATTTGTGAGCGTTTGCAGACCCAAAAACTAACCTACCAAATCATGCCAAATAACACATAAAACCTAAAATAACAGTAACATATAGTAAAAGCAGGAATGATATGATAAACATATGCAAAATACTGGTGGAATGCAGCAGGCCAGGCAGCATCTATAGGGAGAAGCACTGTCGACGTTTCGGGCCGAGACCCTTCGTCAGGACTAACTGAAGGGAAAGATAGTAAGAGATTTGAAAGTAGGAGGGGGAGGGGAAAATGCGAAATTATAGGAGAAGACCAGAGGGGGTGGGGTGAAGTTGAGAGCCAGAAAGGTGATTGGCAAAAGGGATACAGAGCTAGAGAAGGGAAAGGATCATGGGAGCAAAGGGGGAGGCTGCCTGGCCTGCTGCGTTCCACCAGCATTTTGTGTGTGTTGCTTGAATTTCCAGTATCTGTAGATTTCCTCACGTTTGCCATGATATGATAAATACACAGCCTATATAAAGTAGGAATACTTTTCTGCAATTATTGCAGCACTGTCTAGTGTAGTGTATAATCTCACGCAAGCGCTCTCGGCAGAACTCGTGGCAAAAACACTCGGCGCAAGCGCTCTCGGCAGAAGCACCCTTTCCAGTAACCTTTAAGCTATGGAGCTGCCAAATCATACCAAATAACACATAAAAATACTCAGCCTATATAAAGTAGAAATAATGTACGTCCAGTGTAGTTTCACCTACCGGAATCGGGAAGACAGCGAGCACACTGATGATGGTGTGTTAGACTGAGTTGTCAGAGGTTGGGGTGGTGGGAGACTGGGGTGTCATCTCATTGTCGTCTGTTTCCTTCAGAGCAGGCAGGTCACCTTCTTCTGTGTCTGCCTGCCTCGATGTCGAAGGTCGAGGTCCGTCGTCTGCTGTGGCTGATATGGAAGTATTGGAAAACGACAGTATGCTTGATTGCTTAGCCTCACACTTTTTTTCTATCATACAGTTCTTTGTAAGCACTCAAACCATCCTGCAAACCTGCCCTAAACCTACGTACCCTGTCAAAATTAAAGTCATACTTTTCTGCAATCATTGCAGCGTTGTCAATTGCAGCGAAAATCTAACGCAATTGCTTCACGTTCAGTTCCTGGATGACTTCACTTTCGGGCCGTTCGCCACTGCGTTCGGTTTCAGTTGTTATCCTTTCCTCTTCATCAGCTCTTCATCTGTCAGTTCTTGATCATGGGATGCCAAAACCTCTTCAACTTCATCTTAGTCAACTTCCACAAACCCTCAGCCAAACTCACTATATCCTTATTTTGTTCGCCACGATCGAAATGCTTTATCAATCTAGTTTTACGCTAAGTGTAACACCCTTACGCGCTCTTTTAGGCTTTTCCGATACCTTAGAACTCGTTTTGCTAACGGATGCACAAAATAAATTGACATAAAGCACAGATGCTCACAAGCACGTGTTTAAGCAATGCCGGCTAGAATGCAGTTCCAGGGGGAGGAGCCTGGCTGCCTGGTACACGCTACCTTTTTTCACGCACTGCCTTTTTTCGTAACAGTGAAAACACATTCTGTTAGCAAAAACAGGTACCTAATACAGGTCTTTCGTAACAGCGAGGCGTCGTAAAGCGAATGTTCGAAAAACGGGGACACCTGTTTACCATGCCTCCCATATTACCTTTGTCCGTTAGCTTAATAATTCCTCAAAAAACTCTAATCAGATTTGTGAGGCAGTGTTTCCCTTGCACAAAACCATCCTAACTTCCCCTAATCAGTTCCTGCCTTTCCAAGTGATCATAAATCCTGTCCCTAAGAATTTTTTTTCTAGTAGGTTCCCAATTACCAATATAAGACTCACTGACCTGTAGTTTCCTGGACCATCCTTGAATATGTTTTCTGGTATCTGAACCGTTGCTAAAGATGATGCAGAAATCCTATTTGAGCCCGACACTTTACTGATATAAAGTATTTATTCATGGCATCACATAAGACCCCTGGCTCCACCCAATGACTTGTTGCCTGAGCTAGTTTGTAAAGTATTTATAAAATGTTTTTAGATTCTCTTTAGTTATTTTGACCATTTCATTTCCCATACTTGCTCCCATACCTGCTTTTTTTTTTAAGAATCTCTCCTATATACTTTATAAAGCTCAAAGGACTTATTTGATAACAATTTTCCCATACGTGGCATGTTCTTCCTTTCTTCCAATCAAACCCTCAATTCCTTTTGTTAACCAAGGTTCCCTTATTTAGCCATCATCTCTTACCTGTCAGACATGCTGACCCTGAACTCTTGCTGTTGCATTTTTAAATACCTCTCAGTCATCAGGTGTTGTGTTCTCTCTAGTATCTGCCCTCCATCTTCTTATGACAGGAATTCTCTTATATAATTACCATTATTTGAAAGAATGCTTTTGTTCATGTATGTATAGTAAAGGGCAGGCCTCTTTGGTATACATCATCTTAAAATTCACTCTACAACAATTTCCATTTTGAAGAGCATTTATTGTAGAACAACTGACAAAATTGTCTTTGTTTGAATCCTAAGCACAACGGAGTCCTCTATTTTAATGCCTGCTTTAACTGCATTGTGTGCTGTTCAATAAAAATTAATGTAGCTACAAATGTTGTAGTGAATTTATCTCAATTAAATTTTAGTGGGAAATGTCATACACAAAACACCCTATTAATCTTGAAATAAATAGAACAGATTATAGCATACTTATCAGGATAAAAAGAAGAGAATTACAAATGGAATACTGAAACAAATAAGTTCTATTTTATTCGCTAAATCATACACCGATGGTATATTTTTGTGTTTGTTTATTCATTTACCTGGATGCAGATGTCACTGGCAAAGTTAATATTTATTATCCATCCGAACAGTCCTTGAGAAGGTGATATTGAGCCGATACTTGGATCATTGCAGGCCCTTCACGTGCTCTTGGAGAATGTGTTCCAAAATTCAGGCACAGCAACAATGCCTGATGGAACATTGATATACTTCAAAGTCAGGATGGTGTATGAATATGAGGAGAGTTTGAGGTAGTGAGTTTCCCATTCATTTACATGTTCTCGCACATGTATTCTTCTGGGTTGTCCCATTTCCATTTACATCCAAAAATAGATGAGTTAGTGGCTGTAATTTACTCCTTTTGTATAAGTGAGTGGTAAAATCTGGGGGGAGTTGATTCAGATGGGGGAACAAAACGATGGAAATAAAGGGATAAGTGCAAGTAAGTGCATGATGATCAACATGAATTTGGTAGTCTGGATGGGTACTTTCCATATTGTATGATAGTGTGATTATTTCATTAGTTGCAGAACAATTTTTGTATTTTGAGGTTCAGAAAGGGTCTTGAAAAGGCAATTCCATTGTTCTTTACTGAATAGGTTGATATTTTTTGCTTTTTTTCCCATTTACTTTTCTTTGGGGTTTTGATATTGCTGAAATTTTCAATACTCATCTCTAATGAGAATGAGATGGTGAGTTACTTTTTTTTAAACTGCAACAGTCTTCAATTTGCAGGTGCTTCCACAGTTAGGAAGAGATGTAACCATGGAGGAAAGGTTAACAATGTATTTCAATGTCTTTTTAGTCTTTATTGATGTCTGTGTTGAGTGTACTTTGTATGAGAACTATGAGCCGGTGGTATTGCTATGTGTCTAATTCCTGTAATTTTCTAGTTTGTAAGGTCAATAAGATTGGTAGATGCTAATTGAGAAGCCATGGTGAATATTGCGTCTTGTATATGGAAACGACTGTAGCCAAGACATTTAGTGACGGAGGAGCTAAATACTGTCATGAATGAGCTTTCAGTCAAGAAGAGTGTGGACATGGTCAAACCTTTGGTGTTTTGCACTCTTCTTCGCAAATAGAAAGAACAATGTTAAAATTGTACAAGGCATTGGTAAGGCCAAATTTGGAATATTGTGTACAGTTCTGGTCACCAAATTATAGGAAAGATATCAATAAATTAGAGAGAGTGCAGAGACGATTTACTAGGATGTTACCTGGGTTTCAGCACTTAAGTTACAGAGAAAGGTTGAACAAGTTAGGTCTCTATTCATTGGAGCGTAGAAGGTTGAGGGGGGATTTGATCGAGGTATTTAAAATGTTGAGAGGGATAGATAGAGTTGACGTGAATAGGCTGTTTCCATTGAGAGTAGGGGAGATTCAAACGAGAGGACATGATTTGAGAGTTAGGGGGCAAAAGTTTAAGGGAAACACGAGGGGGTATTTCTTTACTCAGAGAGTGATAGCTGTGTGGAATGAGCTTCCTGTAGAAGTAGTAGAGGCCAGTTCAGTTGTGTCATTTAAGGTAAAATTGGATAGGTATATGGATAGGAAAGGAGTGGAGGGTTATGGGCTGAGTGCGGGTAGGTGGGACTAGGTGAGATTAAGAGTTCGGCACGGACTAGGAGGGCCGGAATGGCCTGTTTCCGTGCTGTGATTGTTATATGGTTATATGGTTATTATATGGTTAATCACACACTTCTTCAAAGCAACACACACAAAATGCTGGAGGAACTCAGCAGGTCAGGCAACATCTATGGAAAAGAATAAATAGTCGATATTACAAGCTGAGACCCATCTTCAGGACTGCGAGGGAAGGGGGAGGATGCCAGAATAAATAGGGGGAGGGGAGGGATACTAGTTGGAAGGTGCTAGGTGAAGTTAGGTGGGTGGGAAAAGTCAAGGGCTGGAGAAGGAAGAATCTGTTAGGAGAGGGGAGTGGACAATAGGAGAAAGAGACGGGGGAGAGGACCCAGGAGGAAGTAATAGACAGGCGAGAAGAAGTAAAAGGTCAGAGTGGGCAATAGAGGGAGGGGGTGAATATTGCTCACCAGAAGGAGAAAACGATATCCATACCATTAAGTTGGAGGGTACCCATATGGAATATAAGGTGTTGCTCCTCCACACTCCTATCTTCTTCACTCTGCTTTGTAGGTGATGGGAAATTGTTAGAGCATCATGAGGTAATATGCCATTCTAATTATTTACTGTTCTTGGTCAAGTTCATGGTTGGTGAGGACACCGAAGGTGTTGACATTCGGAGATTCATTGATAGGAATCCCTTGAGATGGAGACTTTTGTCAAAGATGTGCTTTGCGCAGTCCTAGTGTATTGTGGCACTAATTGTTGCTAATCAACCCAAGCCTGAATGTTGTGTGTATCTTTCTGATTGAGACAATATAGAACCATAGAACATTACAGCACAGAAACAGGCCTTTTGGCCCTTCTTGGCTGTGCTGAACCATTTTTCAGCCTAGTCCCACTGACCTGCACCTGGACCATATCCCTTTATACACCTCTCATCCATATACCTGTCCAAATTTTTCTTAAATGTTATAAGTGAACCCGCATTTGACACTTCATCTGGCAACTCATTCCACACTCCCACCACTCTCTGTGTGAAGAAGCCCCCCCCAATGTTCCCTTTAAACTTTTCCCTCTTCACCCTTAACCCATGTCCTTTGGTTTTTTTCTCCCCTAGCCTCAGTGGAAAAAGCCTGCTTGCATTCACTCTATGTATACCCATCATAATTTTATATACCTCTATCAAATCTCCCCTCAATCTTCTACACTTCAGGGAATAAAGTTCAAACCTATTCAACCTTTCTCTGTAACTCAGTTTCTCAAGTCATGGCAACATCCTTGTAAACCTTCTCTGCACTCTTTCAACCTTATTAATATCTTTCCTGTAATTCGGTGACCAAATCTGCACACAGTACTCCAAATTCGGCCTCATCAATGCCTTATACAAACTCACCATAACATTCCAACTCTTATACTCAATACTTTGATTTATAAAGGCCAATGTACCAAAAACTCTCTTTACCACCCTATCTACCTGTGACACCACTTTTAGGGAATTTTGTATCTATATTCCCAGATCCCTCTGTTCTACTGCACTCTTCAGTGTCCTACCATTCACCTTGTATGTTCTACCTTGGTTTTTCCTTCCAAAGTGCAATACCTCACACTTGTCTGTATTAAACTCCATCGCCCATTTTTCCAGCTGGTCCAGATCCCTCTGCAAGCTTTATGCCGTGTCTTTAAACAGTGAATAGAAGTAAACACTCTTCTATCAGCAGAGGCTATCCCTAATATCATTGTCATTAAGCATAAAGTCCAAATCTTGTGTGAAGAGGAGTTGAGAAGAACATATCATTAGCACTACCAGGGATATCTCACGGCGATGTGATAACTTATCGAAGCCACAGCACAAGACAATAATTACACTTAATGGCAATGGTAGAGGCAGAGCAGTCTGTCTGCACCCAGTTGTTCAGATCAAGATGGAGTTGGAAGGTGTTACTATAAATACAAATACGATGAATCACAAACATGCAAATTAGCTCTTTGAGCCCATTGAGGCCCAAATATCTTAGTTTTGGTTTCAGTGTGATTTTTTTAAACCTTTTTTGGCTTTTGACATTCTTCCCGATCATTGGTGCTCTGTAGAGTATAAATGTTTAAAACAACCTCTGGCTAGTGTTAATTGCCGTTAATTAGCCAACAGAATGTTGGTGGGCAGCTGATCAAAGGCAGTTGTTATTCCTTCATCATTGATTTAAAAATCCAGATTATTATTCAGTAAATTTTGAGAATGTCATATTGTCCATGTTGGAAGGGAATCTCTTACTGGTAGAACAGATGTAAGCCTACAATAATGCTGAGTTCTTGAAAGTCTTGTGCATGTGAATAAGGTGTATTTATCTTTCGTAATGGCTGAAATTGTCATTCTAATCATAATAAAAATGTAAGAGTTTGATTTTAGTACTTTTTTACCAGTGTGTAAAGATGCAACATACATTCTCAATTTTCACTTTGACTATAAGCATTTACTTCTCTCAGAATGGATGTTCATTGGCTATTGGTATAGTGGAAGAGCACTTAAGTATACTGTAAATGATCCATCATCGTATTTTTGCTAGAACACAAAAAGCAGACATTAGTATGCCCTCTGAAAGTTTGTGGTTGAGAATATGATTCCTTACAGGATCCTAATAACGTAATCTAAAACTGTAGGAATGGATGGCAACTTGGTGCCTGGCTCCTTTTAAAAGCATAGCTTTCTTGGTATGTGGTTTCTATCTTAATTGTATGCATTTTCTGTTCATTAGCTTGAGAAATATTCTAAACTGATCTTGGCTAAGAAACAACTGCAGGAAACTGGATTTAACCTTTCATGTGAATGCTGTATATAGGACAGATGCTGAATCAAATCTCCTGCAAAAACTCATGCGACTGGCTGAAAATATGTTAATTACTGAACTCCTGGGATTGCACACGGAACCATGCATTAAAATGGGAGCAGCATGTTTCTGACAAAAGCTGAAACTTTGAAAAGTTTGGAACCTTGGAAAGCTCCCAACTGTCCTGATTTTGCCATGCTGATCACAGTAAAAAGTGATTTTTAAACATCTTACATGGTCATAAATAGGATAGGGAAGTTGCTGCGATTTCTTGTGTCTTTGAGTACCTACCCATGTGAACAAATGTCTCCGTTCCTGAATTTCATGCAGCATGCAGTTTGAAATGGGTTGAATAGAAAGGTTGCATGCACTTTGGTGTTAATCGTTTCAGATATCCAGAGCATTGAAAATTGAGGATTGTTGGTGCTGTGTGCAAGACATTAATGTCAGAGGGAAGAACCTTTAATTGCTCATCTAAACTCAACGTGTGCCTTGCTCTATTGTGAATATTAATAAAATATCATAGGTTGCATATAAAAGCTTCTAATTTCAATTTGTATTCATAAGAGAAGAACAGGGCTGCATGTGAATTGAGATGTCACTGAGTGGATGACTGATGTTGGTCATGCTAAGGTCCATCATTCATGGATTTGCTTGTGTCAATTTCCCAATGGGCATGATGTCACCTGTAAATGATCCAACCCAAGTAAAATCCTTTTATACTTAATTATTTGAAAATTAATCTAATTCCTAGAGTTAACTTACTTCTAAAAAAGTACTTGTGCCTGATTGTATCCATAAAAATGTGAGTTGTTTAGGTGATGCTTTTGTGTTAGATATTTGATACACAAATAATGAGCCTTAATTTAGAGACTGGGATTACAACTCAGCAGCTGTGATATTAAACTCTTATTGTCATATTCCTGATAGTTAGCTGAGCCACTTGTGGAGACGTATGTCTTGTAATGAAGCCAGAAAACATCACACCGAAGAATACAGTATCCAGGCCTGCTGTGCCAACACGAGTATATTTGTAATGACTAAGAACCTGCTTTATAATGCCAGTCAGCTCAGAAAAAGAATCAGGTTTATTAACACTGACATATGTCATGAAATTTGTTGTCAGCTGAAGGTACATCCTTCAAGGATCATGAATATGAAGCCAACAAGGATTATGAATCCCGGTTAGCTTCATATTCACAAATGCCTTGAAAGTTTTGTATAGAAGTCAGAGCTGTCTTAACTGAAAAGAAGATGCATTTCCATTAATTTGTTATTTAAAAGCAAGAGAAAATGGAATGTACTTTTTTTTCATTTCAGTTTTCTCTTCAATTCCTCATGAAAGGCAAATGCGATGTTAGCCTTCATTTCGAGAGGACTAGAATGTAAAAACAAGGATGTAATATTGAAGCTTTACAAGGCACTGGTGAGGCCTCCCTTGCAGTTTTGGGCCCCTTATCTAAAAAAAAGATGTGCTGAGATTGGAGAGGTTTCAAAGGAAGTTCACGAAAATGATTCAGGGATTGAAAGGCTTATCATATGAGAGGTGTTTGATGGCTGTGAGCCTCTACTCAATGGAATTCAGAAGAATGAGGGGTAAACAGTTGTTGAGTCTGGTGGTCCTGGCATGTATGCTATGAAATACATAGTCTACTCCCTGATAGGAGTGGGATAAACAGTCTATGAGCAAGGTTTGTGTGAACCTTCATGACATTCCTGGCCTTTTTCCGGCACCTTTCTGTATATATGTCCTTGAAGGTGGGTAGGCTCGTGCCAGTAAAGCATTAGGCAGTTTTGACTACCTGTCGTACCAAGCAGTGGTGCAGCTTGTTAATATGCTCTCTATTTGCGTCTGTAGAATGACGTGTTTAGATGTGTAAAGTGCAGCTCTTCAGAAAGCAGAGGCGTTGATGAGCTTTCTTCACTGTGTAGGTTGTGAGAGGTTGTGTGTGATGTGCACTGCCAGGGGTTCGAAACTGCTTGCACTTTCCTCTGCTGGGCTGCCGAGGTAAAAGGGGCGTGAGTGGTGGGAGTTCTCCTGAAGTCGATAACCATCTCCTTTGTCTTGTTGACGTTAAGGAAAAGGTTATTTGTCTGAACCAGGTCTCAAACGTTTCCACCTCCTCTCTCTAGGCCATCTCATCACTGATGTTGATGAGCCCCACCGCTATCGTATCTTCGGCAAACTTAACGATGTGATTGCTCAGGCGTTTTGCCGTGCACTTGTGTGAGCAGAGTATACAGCAATGGGCACAGCACTCGGCCCTGGGGGGCACCCACGTTGAGGACAATGGGAGGGAGGAGCAGTTGTGTATCCTGACTGGCTGAGGTCCGTTGATTCGGAAGTCCAACACCCAGTTGAACTTTGGTGTGTTTAGATGGAGGAGTAAGAGTTTGTTCACCAAGATCTGTGGGGCAACAACATTGATTGTCAAACTGAAATCCAGAAACAGCATTCTGACGTAAGTGTCCTTGTTTTCTCAGTGTGTCAGGGCCAGATACATGACAAATGCTGTGGCATCTGTTGTAGAGCAGTTCCGTCTGTGAGCATATTGGTGAGTCTCCAACATGGCAGGAATGGAGTTTTTGATATGTGACATTATCAGCCATTCAAAGCACTTCATGATGATTGGCATCAGTGCCACCAGGCAGTAGTCATTTAGTTCTGAAGGTATAGAGTTCTTTGGTGCAGGGATGATGGTGGCTGATTTGAAGCATGTAGGGACAGCAGCCTGATTGAGTGAAGTGTTGAAGAGATCTGCGAAGACATCAGTGAGCTGGTATACACACTCGTGGAGTACTTGGCTTGGGATGTTGTTTGACCTGGCCTCCTTACAGGGGTTGACTCTCTGCAGAGTCCTTCTCACGTCAGCTCCTGTTACAGATAGTGGCTGCTCGCTTGGGGGGATGGGGGTAGCTTTTGTGGCTGTTATTGCATTTCATGCCCTGAAACCTGCATGAAAGTTGTTTAGAGCATCAGAAGGAGCCTGATGTCAGTAGTGAGTAAATTATTGGAAGATATTTTGAGGGACAAGATATATATTTGGATAGACTGGGGAGACTAAGAACAGTCAACATGGCTTTGTGCATTATAGGTTGACATTTTTGAGGATGTTACCAGATTATTCTTATGACTTAATTGGGACTTATTCAAGCAGGTCACAGAATGACACTGATTTAGACGTTCTTCTTAAGCAGGTATTTATCTGCTTTTTGTTTTAAAAGTCTTCTCAATAAGCCTGCCAGTTCTTTGCAACTATAGAAGCTGTTCCATCCACCACTGCCCCAGTAATTACTACCAATACAAATCTTCTAGTTGCTGAAGATACCCATGTTGAACCTTGGACTGATCCCAGCTTTCTTCCCCAGTCATTTCTCCTCCCATACCTGGCCCTGGATAATTATTCTTGGTTTGCATTATGTAAGGCCAGTTGAGTAGGACACGATGCTCTGTGTGGCTCTGAATATACCAATAATGGTCCCACAGATTAAAAAATGGTTCCTTAGCCCAGCGCTACCAGATGTGGTAGGTACAGCCATTCCCACATAATACAACCCAGAAATTGTGTTGTTGTTCTTTATGCTCATGGTGAACTTGTTCATGGTCATTGCTCTTGTGCCATTCAGTAAACAGTGGCACTTATTACATACTTAGGATACAACACATTTTAAAAGACCTGTTCATGCCTTTTCATTGTTGGGTGACATGAGGCTAGTGAAGTAAGCCCAATAATTTCCCGGTGAAAATTCTAATTTCATTTTTACGGTCTTTCATTATGGAGAAACATGGTCACAAATGTCATTGCTCTGAGTAACCAGCTCCAAAGGCTGCATATTCTATTTTACTACTGGGTATTTACTCTAATCATGTGCCATTGAGGGTAAATTTATTCCAAAGTCCCACTGCCAGGAAGGAAGTTTGGCAGTACCAGTTTCTGTCCATTGTAATGGCAGATGTTATTTCTATGGCATGTGTTAGAGTGGAGATTCAAGAAATTGCAGGTGCTGGGATCTGCAGCAAAGAAAAACAGAAGCTAGAGAAAGTCTGTGGGTCAGGCAGCATGTGTGAAGGCAAAGGGATTATTGACAATCCCTTTGGCTCCACAGATGATACCTGACCTGCTTAGTACCGCCAGCCACATTTTCTCTTGCATATGTGTTAGGAAATGGCCTTGCTGCAGCCGCACAGAGTTAATGTTAGGAAGGATGCAAGAAAGAAAAGGGGAGAGTCCCTCCGATGTGGATTCTATGATGTTGGCTAAAGGCTGATGAAGTACTAGTGATATTTTTCCAATTCAAGGTGAGTAATTAAGGGTTAACTTTGTTTTCAAGCAATCATGGCCTTGTGGTGGTTGTGCTTGCTATCAATGAAATCTTGCTGAGTTCCCTTAGGATATGTCTTTTTGCTTTTTGCCAGCTATTTTGTTGATCCTGCTGTGGCAAAGGGAGGGATTGCTTGTGATGGTGGATGCGTACAGATTAAGCAATTAGTTTTGACTTCTAAAATGGTGCTGGAGCTATAGTCATCCAGGTACGTAAAGAATAATGTCACACTCTGGATTTGTATCGTATTGCGAGGAAAAGGCTTCAGGATATCTGTAGTAACCTCATCCTAACATCTATAGCATTTATTATATATTTGTAAATTCCCCTGGATTTTGAAATCTCAACAATTCAGCACCCTCAGGTTGCAAAATTTTCTGTGACAGTGTGAGATTAAGACAGGTGGTTCAGTTAAAGTTAAGTTCAATGTGGCATCAAAAACAAGGAAATCAAGGCAACTTTGTGGAGAATATCCATAGATTAAGATTATCATTGATGGAGTGGATAAAATGAAGAGATAATTAGAGAAGCACGGGTCTGTCAGTGTTATATTAAAGTAGTCAGTTGAGGCAAGAAAGACATTTGAAGACAGCAAGAGATTTTTAAAAATTGATATTGCTGGACTCTGAGCCACTATAGATAGCAAGAGCAGGAATGTTAATGGAATGGCATATGGTGTGTTTGGATATATAAAGCAGAATTTAAGATTAATATATGAAGAAGAGAAGGTGCAGACTTACAAGGATTGCATTAGAATAGTTAAGTCTTGAGGTAATTCTGAATCACTCAACCAAGCGTTAGCAGGGATGTACCATGTGATGTAACAGATGTGGATATTAACTCTGTTTTATCTTTGAAATGCAGGATTTGTATCATTATCACTATGCTACCGTGCATTCTAGGAGTGACCCTCTCATGAACTACATTCTTAATGAATAGTTTATTGGAAAAGACTATTCCTGCAAGTCATGTGCTATTTCTCATTGGACTGTTTCATTAGTGTTTTCTATCCAAAATTAAAGAGCAGTTTTTGGACACCTAACTATAATTTTTTTGGGGTGGGGAGAAAGATGTATATTTTTTATTAGTGAATAATTTTCCCCCTTAATGGTGTGAAAATTCATCTGTATTTTACAACTGATGACAGAAGCACATTACCTAGGAAGTAGTAAATATTGACAATTCTAATGTCTTATGCAGTTCAAAGTTTAGTGCATATGTTACAACTCAACACAACTAGCATTGCATACTTCTGAGACAAATTTAATTCAATTTAAAATATGATTTTACTGAAAACTGTATGCATGCCTTTGAAGAAGAAAGATATTAAGTATTTTTATGAAAAGGGAGAGTGCAATTGGAATAGAAATGGTACATTAACACCTTACTCACGTTGAGCATGACTTGAGACTAGTTTTTTTGATCTGTTTTGAGGTATTGCTCTTCTAGGCTTATAAATCTTTGAAAGCTGCATTTGGCAGTGGTGCAAATTTTGTAGTTTTCATCAAGTCTTTGATGAACAGTAAATTCTTGAGTTGGTGTCCATCATGAATGAATATTACAGAACAGTATGTGTAGAAGGTTCAATTTTTTCACTTTTTCCCTGCATTATCTTGCCCCTGCTTTAGAATCCTTAAGATTAATTACATTTCCCAGGTTAATTTATCCATCAGATGTGATTAGCCTCCATAAATCAGCGTTCTGCATGGCCCTGAGACTATAACTAAAAAATACTAATGAACTTAAGTTGCTATCCAGCTTTCTCCCCTTGTGTCTTCTTTCATGGAAAGCACATCTACCAGTTCCCCAGTGCCGTATACTATTTGCAGTTTTTCATACAGTCATTTACACTCAGAGAAACAGCTTATTGAGCATACATTGCATCAAGTCCAAACACGTTCACTTCTCTCCGAGTATCCACAGAAATTTTTAGATGCCTTTGAATAAAGATCAGGAGTTAGAACCCTAACTGATTTTCACTCAAGTCAAGTCAATTTATTGTCATTTCAACCATAACTGCTGGTACAGTACATAGTAAAAATGAGCCGTTTTTTCAGGACCACGGTGTTGCGTGACACAGTACAAAAACTAGACAGAACTATGTAAAAAACAACACAGAAGAAAACTAGACTACAGACCTACCCAGGACTGCATAAAGTGCACAAAACATTGCAGGCATTACAATAAATAATAAACAAGATCAATAGGGCAATAAGGCTCTGGGTAGTGGGGACTCTAAAGCTGCAAGAGAATTTTGCAAACAAGAGAAAATCTACAGATGCTGGAAATCCAAGCAACACACACAAAATGCTGGAGGCCAGGGAGCATCTCTGAACAAGAGTACAGCTGAAAGGTTCTGCTGAAGGGTCTCGGCCCGAAACGTCAACTGTACTCTTTTCCATAGATGCTGCCTCACCTGCTGAGTTCGTCCAGTGTTTTGTAAGAGAATTTTTACTATTTATGGGATAGGTTATTTTGTTTCATTGCCAGTTGTGACTGAAATTAAGTAAATAAGCATATCGAAAAATGAACTTACTTTGATTTGGAATGTCCTGATATCCCATACTACAGTGCAGTGGAATTATGAAGTCATAGTTTAAAAATCTACTTTAAATAGCTGTTTTACAGTTTTTGCTTTATCTCTTTTAAGTGAAACAGTATAATATCCTGGCAATCTGCTCTCAGGTTTTTACCAGTGAGTTGGCTCATAAGTTGGCTACTAGCAGGTGTAAGACACCAGCCCAGAATGGTGCTTCCTTAGATTTTATTTCTCTCTCCTCCACAGGGGAAGGCACTTGCCAACAATTCATTCTTCCTTTTGGATGGCATAGATGATACCTGGAGCTCTGTTAGAATCCAGAGCTCTGAGCTAAGATAATTTTACACAAACATGCACTGCTATCCTTAATCAAGAATCTTTATACAGTATGTTATGTATTCAATATAATAATCAATGCTTATGTTCCAAAAAACTCATTTAAATTATAAATCATCATGTCTGTACCTGAAATATGATTAAAGTTAGTGTGATAGCTCAACTAAACAAATCTCAGAGATTATTTGAACAACCTGGGGCCATTGGAAACTCCAAGAGACAAGTTTGCTTTGGATCCTGTCATCTGTTCAGACTTCATGATTTTGTAAATTTTAGATGATGGGTACAAATCACAGTGATATTTTAGTGTAGCTTTCCAATGTCCCAAAGGAGGTACTTTTGTTCTGATGCCTGTGGCTCAGGGATCTGCATGAAGCATTAAAGTTCCAAGTTCAAAGTAAATTTATTATCAAATTACGTATATGTTACCGTATACTAACCTGAAATTCATCTCCTCGTAGGCATTTACAGGAAAAAGGAAATAACTAGAATTTTACAAAAATCTCTACATAAGCAAAGACTGTGAAGACAATCAACGTGCAAGAGAAGATTTACTTCACAAATGAAAATAATGCAGGGGCCATGAGTTGTTGAAAGTGAATCTGTAGGTTGTAGAAAATCAGTTGAGAGTAGTAATGAATGAGGTTATCTACATCAGTTTAGGAGCCTGATATTTGTAGGGTAATAATGTTCCTGAACCTGGTGGTGTGGGACCTAAGGCTCCTGTACCTCATACAATCACTAAAAAAACTGCATTCAACATATCACTGATTGGATATGCCAAAATTTCCTCCAGTTAAACGAAGAGAAAACTGAAATAATTGTACTTGGTGCTAAAAAAGAATGATTAAATGTCGGTGCTCACTTAGAATCCCTGTCATCACAGACCACAAACCAGAAACCTTGGTGTTGTGATGGACTCCGACTTCAACTTTAACAGCCACATTAAGACAATTACAAAGTCAGCCTACTACTATCTTTAAAATATAGTGAGAGTTAAGGGGCTTATGTCTCAGCAAGATCTAGAAAAACTTGTCCATGCATTTATTTTTAGTAGGCTTGACTACTGTGATAGCATTTTCACAGGTCTCTGAATAAAAAATACCTCAGACAGCTGCAGCTCATTCAGAGCACTGCCTCTAGAGCTCTCACTAAGACTTCACTGAACTTGATGTTTGATTTTTATATCTTGTTTTATGTAAAGCTCTTTAAACTGCCTTGTGTTTATAAAGTGTTATACAAATAAACTTGTCTTGCCTTACCTCCTGCTCAATGGTAACAGTGAGAAGAGGGCATGGCCTGGATGGTGGCAGACTGATGGATGCTGCTTTCTTGTGACAATACTCCATGTAAATGTACTCCGTAATAGGAAGAGCTTTGCCTGTGATGGACAGAACTACATCCATCACCTTCTTTAGCCTTTTCTGTTCCTGGGCATAGGTGTTTCCATACTAGGCCATGATGTAACCAGTTAGGATACTCTCCACTGTCTATGTTTTGAAGTTTGTCAAATTTTTGGTGCCGTGCCAAATTTACATAAATTTCGAAGAAAGCAAAGATGCTGCCTTTGTGATGACACTTGTGTGCTTATGACACTAGTTAGTGTTTTGATTGATCTTAACATATTAAGCAGTAAAACTTCAACAGGATGTCTGACTTAATAAGCTCTTGGTTTCTATTTTACCTTATAATCAAAAGCACCAAAATTGCAACTAATTCTATGTACTTATTGGGAGAAGATATAGTGCTACAGAATTGGCAAATAGCTGATATTATACCTATATTTGAAAAGAGGAATAGAGCATGTCCAGAGAATTATGAAACAGTCATCTCACCATCAAAGTAAGGAAAAATAATCCTTTCTAAAGGAAAGAATGAACAGCTACAAAGGAAATATCTTTCTATGATAGATTCATAGTAACATACAGTACCAAAGCAGGCTCTTCAGCCTCCTTGGGAAAATCCTGAACAGCAAAGACATACTTATATCAATCGCTTTTTATTCTCTTCCACATTCTCATTCTCCCCCTCCAGATAGTGGAATTCACCTACTCAATAGGAGAAACTTACAGTGGCCATTAACCTACCAACCTTAATCTAGAGTCATAGAAAAGTACAGCACATAAACAGGCCTTCAGCCCATCTTGTCCATGCAGAGCCATTTAAACCACCTTCTCCCATCGACCTGCACCGGGACCATGGCCCTCCATATCCCTACCATCCATTTATCTATCCAAGCTTCTCTTAAACATTGAAATCGAGCTCGCATGCACCACTTGCGCTGGCAGCTGGTTCCATACTCTCACGACTCTCGGAATGAAGGTTTCCTCCCACATCTCTATAGAGCAGCTGGAATGTAAGCCATCCAATCACAAAAGAAATGTGCAACCTCCATGCTGGTCAGTGCAGAGGTTGGGGTGAACCGGAGTTACTAGAGAGCTGTGAAGCAGCAGCTTCCCTGGTTGTGCCATTGGACCAACTTCACATACCCAGATCCTACATATCCAAACTTACTGAGCGTTTGAAGATGCAATAAAAAAAGATAATGGTAATGCTCTAGGCATAATTCATTTAGATATTCAAAAGGATTTTGATAAGTAACCCTTTAATGAGAGTGATTGGAGAGTCGGGGACAGTGTGCATAGCTAACTACCATTGGTATATTACAGAGGGAGTGAAAACAATATGTAACTATTCCCAGTGGGAGGAGGCAAATAGAGACACTCCATAAGCAGTAGCGCTAGCACTGATTCTTTTCTTAATTTGCATTTCTGATTAAGATTTTGGGTTTACAAATACAACTTTTGCATGTTATCTTTGGGAGTTAGTACCAGCAAATTAAAAGAAGACACGAATAAACTTCGAGAGTTGAAATTTTCCTGGCTAAGATATCTGAAAACAGAGATTGTAGTCTCCAAGTAATGGATTGTCTTTTCAGGAGCAAATTGAAAACAATTTCTTCACCAGAAAGTAGGGCATAATTTGAAATTCATTGCCTAAGTGGGCTGTGAAAGTTCAGTCACTCAGTGTATTCAAGACAGAAATTGATTTTTTAAAATTGGGATATAAGGTGAAGTGCTGAGATATGTTGCCTGAAGTAAATCAGCCGTGAATTACTGAATGGTAAAACAGGGTCAAGGGGCCAAATATTCACTTTAACTGGAACAGTGTGACTCACAGATAGATAGTAAGAAAATGAAATAATGCCTGCAGAATAACAAACATCACTACAAACTTCAATGTAGAACTATGCATGCTTACAGCAGGGAGGCCAATTAAACTATCATGTCCTTGCCTACGATCAGAATTAACCCTGCTGTCTCTATCTTGTTGCTCTGTATCTTCCCTCTGTAACACTATCTTGTTTGTGTTACTTTTAAGTTTTACAAATTCATATCCATTTTCTTTTCATTTAGCTCATTACTTCTGAAGATCTGATTGAATTGCAGAAGAGGCTCAAGGGCAGGATGGCCTGCTCCTGTTCCTCGTGCTATTTTTTTCAGCAGCAGTACCTGATTTTCACCATCATGCATAATTAATCACTTGCACATATTAAATATTTTCCTTTGTCTGTATTTATAGTTACAATTTTATTTTTGCTCTGCATTAATCATTGTACCATACTTCATTTGATCCCCACTAATATAATTTTTTATCTTTCTACTATATATTCTGTAATGCTCAGGTTTATTTTTAAAGGAACAACAGTTAATTTTGTCTTTTTTCTTTGGATCTCAATTTTGGGATGATATTTGTATTACAAGTGTATATGGGGAGAAAAATCAATTCTTATTTTAGAAGTCAGACTGCAAATAATGGTAACTGCAGATGGTGAAATCAAGCTTTTAGGGATTTCTGGCCTTCTAATGGCTGTGCAATAACAGTATTTCACTATCCAACTTGTATCATGTATTCAGATATACTGAACACTCGTAGTTCCAACACTTATCTGATGTAGCGGAGAAGTTAGGGCTTATTCTTTGTAGTTATAGAAGGGTAGGTCTTAATTGTAAAACACATGGAACTTGTGAAATGAAACTGTGAAATTTCAATCATATTTTATCGGTAGATTAACCTTTTCTTATTCCCTTGACTTTTATCTCCCTTTCTTAACGTAGTCCTTTGCTTCTTTAATTTGTTTTCTGTACCTGATCTGACACAGAATTTGGTATTCTCCTATTAGTTCCTACATGATTTCAGGTTGATTTTGCCTAGTTGGACCCTGCCATGACAAGTGGCTGAGTCCCTAGCCACAATTACGAATTGTACCGTGTGAATTGGTTCTTCAGGATGTGTTATTTTGATCAGTGCATCAGCACTAGCAGGCATTTTATAAAAAACAGGTTTGTATATTATTTACTAGCATGCCATTGAATGTGTACCACTGTTAGATAGTTCTGTCCAACTCTTTTAGACTCAGTAAATTAAGTCTCTCAAAGGTTGAGGTTTGTATACTTCTTAAGATGGCTTATTCTTGAGCTAATTTCATTGTTTCTTTGAGGGTTTTATGTTTGTGATCATGCAGGTTAATGGTATTGCTAACTTGCGGTGTTATCAAAGTACAGTTTTAAGAACATTTATATGAAGCAGAAAATCTCCCACTTTGCAAAAAGGTTATGATTGGATTCAGTGGATTCCAGTTATTGAGACACAGCGGGATCCATACATATTGGCCCATTTAAACGGCTGTCTCAATTATCCGAAATTTCATGGAGATTGGTGAAAGGTATCAAAAAGACAAGCTACCATTTAACTGAGCAACAACTTATGTATTTAAATAAAATGCAAAACAAATTAGAGCACTACCAATCCTCTACAAATCTATAAAATGGTGTATTAGTTCCCAATAGTTATTGACGGAGGAATTCATCTGCCATGTTCTTTTGATTGACTGTAAATAAACAAAATAAACACAGCCACCTAATGCAAATTATGGACTGCCTTCATACATCCTCCAAATCTTTATTTTCATTGTAACACTCAGGATTGTTGATCCTTCAAATTCTACATAATTCCTAACTTGTTGAAGTAGTGAAATAGTTTCATTTTCTCTTCCGGCCGTTTCTGGCATATCCAAGCCTGAATGCTTAAAACTGCAGTGAGCAAATCATTTCTGAATTGCCTTGCTGCTTATTTTTCACTATCACTGGCAAAAATCACTGCTTTGTTAGCAAAAACACAGGTAACTGATACTATTTATAAACGAATCGCTCTGTGCATGGTGTAATGTCTAACAGCCACACAACTGCACGTGGCTGATATTAGTTAGAAGCTGTTTGGCAATAATCTCTTACCCCAAGTAAGCACAATAGTGTCCCAAATAAATGAAGGGAATCCTGGCTATTTACTCAATTTAGGATCTATAAGAGCTGCACCTATAAGATGGCCCAGTTAATCAAAATTCACTCTGTAACTCTGCCATCTCCAATGGGATCCCACTACCAAGCACATCTTCCTCTCCCCCCACTTTCCGCTTTCTGCAGGGATCTTTCCCTACGTGGCTTCCTTGTCCATTCATCCTTCGCCACTGATCTCCCTGCTGGCACTTATCCTCACAATAGGAACAAGTGCCATACCTGCCACTGGACCTCCTCCCTCACTCACATTAGTGTTCCAAACAGTCCTTCCAGGTGAGGCGATACTTTGCCTCTGAGTATGTTGGGTTATCTGCTGTATCTGGTTCTCCTGTTGTGGCGTCCTGTATATTGGTGTAACTCAGCGTAGTAGACTGGGAGGCTGCTTTGCTGAGCACCTATGCTCCGCCTGGCAGAAAAAGTGGGATCTCCTGGTGTCAACATCAATTTTAATTCCCATTCCCATTCCTATTCCGACATGTTAGTTCATGGCTTCCTTCACTGCTGTAATGTGGCCACACCTCAGGTTAGAGGAGCAACACCTTATATTCATCTGGGTAAACTCCAACCTGATGGCATGAACATCAATTTCTCGAACTTTTAGTAATTGCCCCTCCTTCACTATTCCCATTCCGATTTCCCTCTCTCACCTCATTTCCTTACCAGCCCTTCACCTCCCTCTGATGCTCCTTCCCCTTCCCTTTCTTCCATGGTCTTCTACCCTCTCCAGTCAGATTCCCCCATTCTCCAGCTCTTTACCTCTTTCACCTACAGCTTCCCATCTCTTTACTTCACCCCTCCCCCTCTCCCAGTTTCACCTATCACCCACCACCTTGTATTACTTCCTACCCTCCCCCTACCTTCTTCCTCTAATTTCTCACTTTTTTCCCAGTCCTGATGAAGGGTCTCAGCCTGAAAGGTTGACTGTTTCTTTTTTCCTTGGATGTTGCCTGTCCTGCTGAGTTCCTCTAGCCTTTCGTCTGTGGTAATCGAGATTTACTGGATTTCAAATCTGAAACTGAGTTTGATGGTAACATTGTCAACTTGTGTCTCATACTTTCCTAACTTTGTAAATATATCTCTTACTATGTTGAGTTAAGTGGAAGATTCGTCCAGCCATTTGAATGCCAGTATGGTGGCATAGGAGCTAGCAAACCATTCACAGCACCAGTGATCAGGGTTCAATTCCCATCGTCGCTGTTTATAAGAAATATTACATATTCCTGTGACTACGGGGTTTCCCTGGGTGCTCCAGTTTTCTCCCACATTCCTAAGTTGGACAGGTTAGTAAGTTGTGGGCTTGCTGTGTTGGTTACGGACACATGGATACATTTGCGGGTTGCTCCCAGCACATCCCTGGTCTGTGTTGATCATTGATAGGAATGATGCATCTCATTATGTGTTTTGATGTACATATAACAAAACTAAAAAATAAAGTTAATGAATATTAACTTTGGTGGCTTTGATTAGATCAACATGAGAGTTAAACACAGGCATTCAGGGTCAAGTTCTTTCATCAACTTAGATTGATTTAATGATACATATGTCTCATTAATTTTATTTTGTTGATACAGTAAGATATAAAATTTAATTTTCAGAAGCTTTGAACATACTGAATATTTACTTTGTACTTCACTGAATATGTTGATGTTGCTTCCTTCTCCAAGCTGAGATGTTTCCCACTTTAAACTGTTAAGATTGTAGCCTTCCTAAATGAAAAATGTAAATTGTTTAGTGGGAACACCATTACTTTAAGTTGTGATTCAGGATAACAGCACAAAATTCACAACTGTTCATTCGGCAGATTCTAGGTTTATTTAAATCTTTGGTGGGTCAATGATAAATTCTGATGAGGGAGAGCACTCATTCTATCTATTTTAGCTTTCGAAGGAAATCACCATGGCAGGAACCAGCTGCCTTTTGAATAATCACAGAAAGTTTGCCTCCAATATTATATTGTTGTCCCTCATGTTAAATTCTATTTTGCCCTAGGGAAGTGAGGTACTAGGATCTATTTTTATTAAATATGTTAGTAAGTATGTGTGGATATAAAGTGATTGTCTATAAGTTGAAACAGGGTCACCTCTTTTTCCCTTATTAGTATGTTGAATTACTGGGTGAACGAGTAGCTTTTGAGGTACTGCAAGCCTTTGTCTTTATTGATGCTTCTTTTGCTGGTAGGGAAGGGGGGGATCATTGCTTTGCTGCTGCTTATGCGTGGGAGGGGGGAGCTAGGGGACCTTGGGGTTCTAACGTTTAACTCTCATTCATTCTTTAGGACACTCCTCTGTTTTTGTGGATGTTTGCAAAGAAAAAGAATTTCAGGATGTATATTGTATACATTTCTCTGACATTAAATGTACCTAATGACCTAATATTGGTTCCAAAACCTAACAAGAGCAAAATCATGTAAAACAGAGATTCAACTTTTTCAAGTAAAGAGTTTTAAATGCTGCTACATTCAGCATAATTTTAAAGTGCTATTGCAATTGTTTCAAGCAGAAAATCAATCACTATTTCATACACACTTGATAAGTTGTATAGCAGCCCTCCATACATTTACATATTAAAGTACATGCAGCAATGTAATCAATCAGAATTCCCCTTCTTGGGGAATCTTGAATCAAGGAACAAAACTGCAGAATAAGGGATCACACATCTGAGGAAGAAATGAAGAAGGATTTCTTCTCCGATGGCTTTGGCCTCTGGAATTCTTTACCTCATACCTGCAGTGCCATTAAATATAATCAGAACAGAGAGGTTTTTGAAGTATATGGGAGATGAGAATTGTGGTGATCTGGCAGGAAAGTGGAGGGCAGGATTGGATTGGCCATGACCTTATTGATGGTGAGGCAAGTTTGAGGGCAATTTGGCCAATATCTCCTCCTATTTCTTATGTTCTGTGTTGGAAGGAGCAAGGCTTGCACAAATTAAAGGCCATTCCTTACCTGAGCTGCAGTCAGGAAACTCACCATCAAATTTTCATGACAATTGCAATGTCTCTCTTGTTGCAGATAAGATTGTATCTGTGGGCACGGGGTTTGATATGGAGCCTGCCCATTCAGTCCTCGCTCTAGATGTAAATGACTGGCAGAACAATGGCTTATCATCCATTGCTGTCCATCATTCAAAGGTTTCATTGAAGCTGAATTAATTTAAGAGCTTCTGCTAAGGCGGGAATGGCACTTTTTAAGTTTGTGTTTCTTGCGTGAAATTGGAAAGAACATATAACTACAAAACGTGATATATAATATCTTTTACTTGTATGTATGAGAGACTTGTGGCCCCACACTGAAGAATTTGATTCCTGTTGTATCTAACTTGAGTGCGTAATTTCTTGGTCTTAATAATTCTGAACCATAGTATCTCCTTCAGTGAGGTTTTAATTGTTGGTTTCCTCTACTAAGGGGGCAAAATAGGGTAGTTATCCTGATATAATTAGCAGTATTATGTCTTTGACTAAAGCAGTCAGATTTGTTATATTGGTTGGTTTGGTTGACTCTGTCATAGCAGCAGTTATCATGTGTGTTCTGTAGTTTTATAAATTGTGTCTTTATAATCTGTTCAAAGGGGTGTTAGCCAGCCTTCAAATTCATCCATTCTGGTTTTTCACAGTCACATGGAATGTCAATTGTTCTGCTGAAGGACCTCTTGTATCACCCAACCCCATAATGTGTTATGTGCCATCGAATAGACCCTTCCTCTGCAACTTACTACCATAGCACAGTTGGTGGACAGGTAGACAAAAATTAAGAGTTTGAGGAAAAGATCAAGTAGGTAATGGGATGGAACACAGCCAGATGTTGAAGAAAAATGTTGCTAAATTTTGACAGGTTGATGTGGATCTTGAGAGATTGTACAATTCTTCTTATGAAAGTGAGCAGTACAAAAGATAAAGATTCAAGCAAATAAGGCATTTTATAACAGTATTTATACATGAGTTTTGGTAAATTTTGTAGAATTATTCAGAGTTATCTAATCTTAAAGAACATACCAGATGGTATCTATTTTACAATGAATAGAAATGAAGTTTTCAGAATTGTTATGACTTCTTTCTCACTAATCACTCATTTTAATTCACAAAAATCCCATCATAAACTTCAGCAAACCCTCAGTAAAAGTGACTAATGCTCTTTTTAATGTGAACTTGTTAAAGTCCACAGTTTTTCTGGATGAATTTTGAAGCCACAGCAAATTGTGAAATATATTCATTACAGGCAAAAGAACAGCTGGTCTTTTTAATAAACTTGCAATTGCTGAAAAATTCTTCAGTATTCCAGTTGAGTCAGTAGTAGTGTCAGTATTTCATTTGGAGAACCTGATTGTACAGCTGAAGATTTATCAAGCAGGAATAAATGAATCCAGAAAAAGCAATTTGAAAATGTATTTAATAGACTCCTGGGACCCTATTAAACATAACCTACAATGAACCAAACATTTCATTCCAGACCAAAGAAGGAACACAGTTCTGTTATTGATCTGATCAAAGTAAACCATGCCAGTGTTGTATAAATCGATGGATCAGTATTTAGATTCAGAGAGCCACACAAGACAGAAAAGGCAACTGGTCCATGTTGACCAAGATTCCCATCTAAGCTAGTCCCGTTTGGAAACAAATTTTATGCAAGTAAGTGTCTACTCATTCAACAGTAGCTACCATTTCCTTCTTGGCTCAGTGACCATTTACATCTCTGTGACTTGGGACTTTTTCTCAATTAAATCTGCTATAGTTGTGCAAGTGTTTAGGGCTGATAAAAATTAGTTGTCATGGGCTGTGGCCTCACAATATTGAATGCAAAACCTTGTATTTACATGTTTCATAACAGTGTTTGACCTAGCTTCTTACATTAGGAATAGGGCAGTGAATTTCACTCAAGAATGAATCAGCAGCAGTTAGATAATAATCTCCATTCAGAAGTGAGTTTGAGGACTCTGAGGAAAGGACTCTTGTTACAAAGTTCAAAGTAAATTTATTACCAAAGTATGTATATAAACTTTGAGATGAATTTTCTTGCAAAGAAATACAATAGAACCATAAAGAAACCACACATAACAAAGACCGACAAACATCCATTGTGCAAAAGAGGACAAATCATGCAAATAATAAAACAAGCCAACATTAAAACTGAAAACATTTGCGGCAGAGTCCCTGAAAGTGAGTGCACAGGCTGCAGAACCAGTTCAGCGCTGAGGCAAGTGAAACCAATCCAGGAGCCCAATGGCTGCAGGGCAACGACCTAGGGTGTGGGACCTGGTAGTATTCAATCTACAAGTTAACCTTTAGTCAATCCTGCATGAGGACTCAAAAGTCCCTCTGCACCTCTGACTGTTGAATTTTCTCCTCATTTAGAACATAGTCCACACCTATTTCCTTCTGTCAAAGGTCATGCCATGTACTTCCCTACATTATATTTCATCTGGAATTTAATTTCCTCTTTTGCCCATTCCCCCAATCTGTCCGAATCCTTCTGCAGACACACTGCTTCCTCAACACTACCTGCCTCTATCTGCAGACCTGACAATAAAGCTATCAGTTCCTTCATCCAAATCCCTGATATACAACATGAAAAAAAGCAGTCCTGGTCCCAACACCAACCCCGCCAACATACCATTAGTCATTGGCAGCCAACCAGAAAAAGCCCCTCTTTATTCCCACACTTTGCCTCCTGCCAGTCAGTCAATCTTTTATCTATGCTGGTACCTTTCCTGTAATACCTTGGGCTCTTGTTAAGCAGCCTCATGTGTGGCATCTTGTCAAGGGCCTTCTGAAAATCAAAGTAAAAAACTTTCACTGACTCTCCTTTGTCTATCCTGCCTGTTTATTTCCACAAAGAATTCCAACAGGTTTTTGAGGCAAGATTTTCCCTTTGGAAAACCATGCTGATTTTGGCCTATTTTATGATGTGCGTTCAAGTGCTCTGAAAACTCGCCCTTAATAATAGACTCCAACATATCTCCAACTATTGAAGTCAGGTTAAATAGCCTACAATTTCCTTTCTTCTGCCTCCCTCCCTCCCTTCTTAAAGAGCAGAGTAACATTTGAAATATTCCTCTCCTCCAGAACCATTCCAGAATCCAGTGATTCTTGATAGATCATTACTCATTCCATCGAGATGTAACACTGAGCATCATAGGAAGTTATTCCTGCCTGTGGCCATCAAACTTCACAACTCCTCCCTCGGAGTGTCAGACACCCTGAACACTTGGCATGATTAACTTATTATTATTTAATTATTTATGGTTTTATATTGCTATATTTCTACACTATTCTTGGTTGGCACGGCTGTAATGAAACCCAATTTCCCTCGGGATCAGTAAAGTATGTCTGTCTGTCTGTCTGTCTGATGCCTCCACAATCTCTTCAGCTACCACTTTCAGAAATCTGGGGTGTAGTCCATTTAGTGCCGGTGACTTATCTATCTTTAGACTTTTCAGCTTCCCGGGCACCTTCTCCTTTGTAATAGCAACAACACTCACTTCTTTCACCTGGCACTCTCACATTTCTGGCATTCTGTAAGCGTCTTCCACAGTGAAGTCCGACACAAAATACTTATTAAGTTCGTCTGCCATATCATTGTCCCACATTACTACCTCTCCAGCGTCATTTTCCAGCAGTCTGATAACCACTCTTGCCTCTTTTTTACTCTTCATATATATGTGAAAAAACTTCTTGTATCCTCTTTTATATTATTGGCTAGCTTACCTTCATATTTCATCTTTTCTCGTTTTTTAGTTTAACTCTTTTTCATTTTTAAAAGCTTTCCAATCTTTTACCTTTCCACTAATTTTTGCTATATTGTATTCCTCTCTTCTGTTTTTATGCTGTCTTTGACTTCCCTTTTCAGCCACGGTTGCCTCATCCTCCCTTTAGAGTAATTTTTCATCTTTGGGTTGTATCTCTCCTGCGCCTTCTGAATTTCCCCCATAAACACTAGCCATTACTGTTCTGCTGTTATTTCATTTTTAATAGATTTGAAGTTGTTGGCAGTACTGTTCCAGACCTGTGACTACCAGTATCGTGACTTAGTGTTGTAGGGAAAGGCCTGTGCTTAGTACAATGAAGTGCCAGTACTGTACTTTAGTTTTATACAGCAGGAATGTACCCACCAGAAATGTACCATAGTGACATACAATGCCACCTATACCGTCCCTCTGTGTTATATATCAGCCGACTTTAAACAGTGTGATAAAGACCTGTGCTCACCAAGAGTCTGCCACGTTGCCATACATTGACGGGCTTGTGTCCACAAGCATGTGCAGCAATGGAATACAGAGCCTGTCTCGTAAGCACCAGTCATTTACCCCATTTTATACCTGTGTTATACAGCAACAGACCTATACCTGCCTTGGTTACCTTGTGTGTGGAACTGAACATGGAAAACATAAGGAACTCTAAATGATTAACCACTGTCGTAAATAACAATTAACCGATTCAGGTGCTCTGAAAACCGTGGAACCCAGTATTCCCTGACACCCAGTACAGGCCCGAAGAATTCATTACCAGACCCCTCCAACCTCCCTATAGCCGGCACCTGATGGCCCAGGGAGACCTGAAAACTCGAGATCCAGGGATGACTCGAGACCTGGGGATTCTGAGAGACTGAGGGAACGGGGGATCTCAAGGGGAACCTGAAGTGGGGCCCTGAGAGGCAGGCTTGGGAAATCTTGAGATTGGGAGAACATTGAAAACTTGGAAACATTGAGAAAAATCCTTGTAAACATTGAGAAAAGTCCTTGGAAAACCTAGAGTACCATAGGAAATCTGGAGCACCTTGATGACCTTGAGAACTATGAATGCTTAGACCTGGAAAAAAGCCTTGAGACCCAGACACCTGTGTTCTTGAAAACATGAAACTCAAAAACTAGAGTAGGATCCTGGAAGGAACTTGTTCACAGTGAAGAGAAATTCTGCTGATGCTGGAAATCAAAGTAATACACACAAAATGCTGGAGGAGTTCAGCAGGCCAGGCAGCACCTGAGTAAACAGCTGACATTTCAGGCCGAGTCCTGATGAAGGGTTTCAGCCCAAAACCTCGACTATTTACTCTTTTTCATGGATGTCGCCTGGCCTGCTGAGTTCCTCTAGCATTTTGTGTGTATTATCTTACTCTTAATTTTACCGAGTGAGGAACATACACAGGCTCTTCTTATCGCTGAACTGTTAGATCTGTTTCATTTGGGTGGGGTTATTTGTGTGTTTTCGCACTCCAGCCAGGGATCAGCTTTTGGAGCAGGGTTATTCCACTATTGATTTGAATGCTGATTTGTTGAATCAAATGAACTTTATCAATAAGCTTGCTTTAGACGCTCAATTGTTATGCAGACCTGGGTCACCGGACCCTGAACCTGGGGATCCAGGTAATTGTGACTTGAAAAGCTTGGAAGAAAACTGGAAAAACTCGGAATGTGGACTAGAGAAGCTTGGAACATATTCTCAGGATGTGCGCTGAGAAGAGAAGGTACCCTTGCTTCTAACCACCAATGTCAAAACACCGCTGTTCAACCTCTGCTGGGTCCACTACTTGGCAGGGTCCTTCTGTCATGGTGTGCGCTGGCAGTAATGGAATAATAGAGGAAAGACAGATTCTGATGCAGAGACAGCAACAAGAGTTTATTCATAATTCCAAAAGAACATTGGTGGCTCAGCCAAGAAACACTGTGCGGATGAATCAGGCATCTGCTTGCTTAAATAATGCAAGTAACAAGGAGTTCCTGAGCCCATCAAAATAAACTTAACAAGTATAAACAGAAGGCACCAGGACACCACGTTGCAAAGAGTGAGTCTTGCGAAATATACAAGGAACTCGGAACGATCACCAACTGTCGTTAAACAACAAGTAACCAATTCAGGTGCTCTAAAACCTCAGAGCCCAATGCTCTCTGGCCCAAAGAACTCTTTACATTCAGAAACAACTTCTTCTCCTCTGCTGTCAGATTTCTGAACAGTCCATGAACACTACCTCATTATGCTTTTGTTTTGCACTATATATTTATTTCATAAGTTACAGTAATCTTATGTCTTAGCACCATTCTGCTGCCGCAGAACAGCCAATTTTCTATCTTTCATGACAGTGATAATAACTGATTCTAATCTGAGAAAGCTCAGTGCAGGTATGCAAAAAGGTACAAGGTCACAACAGAATTGTGATATCAAGTGTCCATCTTTTCATGTTACAGACCATCCGATATTCTTATAAGAGAGGGATAGAAGCCTGCTGGTACATGCTTTCAGGCTTTTGTATCATTTGCCCAACAGGAGGATAGAGAAGAGAAAAGGTCCA
The DNA here is from genome assembly GCF_048418815.1 of Hemitrygon akajei. Lineage (NCBI taxonomy): Eukaryota > Metazoa > Chordata > Chondrichthyes > Myliobatiformes > Dasyatidae > Hemitrygon > Hemitrygon akajei. Next base: position 24,523,468 of record NC_133143.1, read on the forward strand.
GGGTGGGTAGTGTCTTTGATTATGTTGGCTCATTTACAGAGACAGTGAGTCCATTGAGTAGGTGTGGAAGGGTTGAGCTGTGTCCCCAACTGTGCAGTTTCTTGTGGTTACAGGCAGAGCAATTGCCTTATCAAGCCGTGATGCATTCAGATTAGGATGCTTTCTACATAAAAACTGGTGATGGTCAAAGAGGACATGGCAAATTTCTTTAGTTTTCAGAAAAGGTAGAGGCACTACTAGGCTTTCTTGGCCATGGTGTCTACCAGGGCAGGCTACTGATGATAATCAGTCTGAAGAGCTTGAACCTCTAACCCTCTCAAACTCAGCACTGTTGATGGAAATAGGAGCATGTGCACCGCCCTCTTTCCTGAAGCCAATGACCAGCTCTTTTGTTTTGCTGACATTCGGGGAAAGATTGCTGTCACTTCCCCATTTCTTTATGCTCTTTTTCTTCTTCCTGTAGTCTGACTATTCATTATTTGAGATACAGCCTGTGATAGTGGTATCATAGGCAAACTTATAGATAGGCTGAGAGCAGAATCTGGCCACACAGTCATAAGTGTATAGAGAGAAGAGTAAGGGGCTGAGGGTGGAGCCTTGTGGACAACCAGTGTTGAGAATAATCATAGCAGAGGTGGTGCTGCCTAATTGATTGTGGTTTGTTGGTCAGGAAGTCAAGGATGCAATTGCAAAGGTAGGTGTTGAGTCCCAGATCTTGGAGTATCCAATCTACAAACATTTGTATTTAAGCTCACCAATTTCAGTGGAAAATGTATCATCTAATGTGTAAGATGTAAAAAGAGTGAAATAAAAGTATCTGTTGGCCTTAATAGCATAAAATTCAATAACCTGTAAAACCTGCTAACTCAGTACTACCAGTGGTGCTGATTTATTATTTTGCTGGTTCTTTGTGTTTATGATTTCACAACATCTGCACATACCATGTCAGATTACTCTTTTTTACTGGATCCACTCCACAGTACAAAAAGTGTGGACAAGTTAGATGTTAAAAATGTGAATCACCATTCCTAAACCACTGGTTAAAAAAAGAGAACAAATGTATATGTTAATAAAAAACATAATTTGCTTACTTTCTGCAGTGGCCAATGTAAAAGGGCAGTCGTGATAATCTTCTAAATCAACAGATAAATTGTGAGTTTCTAAATATCTGAATTAACAGCAACTTCTCTCCAAATCTGCCCATTAATTTAATATTTCTCCAACCCAGTAATTGTCCCCTCCTTCACCATTACTCATTCCTATTTCCCTCTTTCACCTTATCTCCTCACTTCCTCCTCTTATTTCCATGGCTTTCTGCTCTCTCATATCAGATTCCCCCTTCTCCAGCCCTTTATCTCTTTCACCAATCAACTTCCTGGTTCTTCCCCCCCCCCCCCTCCCAGTTTCACCTCTCACCTACCAACTTGTACTTCTTCCTCCCCTCCCCCCACCTTTTTACTCTGACTTCTCTTTCTTTGGAGTCCTGATGAAGAGTCTACGCCCAAAATGCCGACTGCTGGCCTGCTTAGTTGTTCCAGCATTTTGTGTGTGTCGTTTTGTATTTTCACTACCTGCAGATTTTCTTGTGCATTAATTTAATAAAATGGTCGAAAGTGCCACGAATTATTATCAGAAGAAATTGACATATCATCATGCAAAGAGATAGGAGGACAACTGACCAAAAGCTCAGTCTAAAGAAAAAGAGGTTAAGAAACAGGAGTGGGAGAATGTTCCACTTGTTCATAATACTTGTATTTAAATCCAGTGTCCTCTTTTAAGCCAAGTAATTGGGGTAGAAAGATGGAGAAGAGTATCTACTTTGTCGATGAGCTTCACACACCTTCCAGCAATCAGTAGCAGAACAGCATCAGTGCAGCTCAGAAGATGCAATCTGTTCAATTTAACAAGGCATTTTGGATCACTTTACTGTAAGATTAATCTTTTGCTCTAAATGTGAACAAACTTAATCCCAGCCATCTGGACTTCCTGCTTGAACTCCAGACCTTGTGTGTGAAAGCAGATGGGTTGGGTTACCTTTCTCTGTTTCGTGACTTGATGTGTCAGCTGGTGGCTGTATGTTACACACATGATTGGAGTTTGCTGACAAAAGCAAATGATGAATAAACCAGGTCATTTAAGTTCCTTCGATCTCGGCTATAAGCTTGAAAAAGGAAAAGTAAAAGCCAGTTATTCATTTAAGCTTGTCCCTTACCCATATGGTGTAATCTTCCACTTCTCTTAGACAACTTGTTTCCAAGTATGGCGTGGTATTTGAAAAATAAATTGTTTAGTGGTGCATCCTATTTATTCACATTTTATTGCAAAAAATTTTATAAATATCATTTCAGGAAAAATGTTGAAACATTCTGATCGTTTACTACATGAGTAATTTCAAGGTAATACTAGTGTGAACAGTGACACAGAGAAAGCAACACATCAAGCAGTAGCTTGTTTTCAGCTGCCTTACAATTGTCATGCTGAAGAATATATTCTTGTCATATGTGATGTTCTATAACTTTGTCAGCAGCTACTGGAAAGTTGGAAAGTTAGTTTAGAAATACTTCAGTTTGTAGAAGTACACATTACAGATGCACTGCCTGGGTTAGTCTTCCACAATAAACCAAGTCTACTGCTCAACACACTTGGTATAGAGAAATCATTGCAAATTTCGTCAGGTAAACATAGAAAAGTTGGGACAAAAGAGATAGCAGATGCTGGGACCTGGAGCAACACACAAAAAGCTGGACGAACTCAGCTGGTGAAAAATGGACAGTCAGTGGTTCAGGTTGAGAACCTGCATCTGAACTGAAAGATGGAGGAGAGTTAGCCAGTATAAAAAGGTGGAGAGAAGGGGATGGAGCAACAGATGGCAGGCGTAGACCTAGGTGAGGTGGGCGTGATAGATGGAGGAGGGGAGAGTGGCAGGGCTGGGAGGTGATAGGTGGGGCAATAAAGGGCTGAAAAAGATAGAATCTGAAAGGAGAGGAAGGTGAATGGAACATGGACTCAAGAAATGGAGGTAGGGAGGGCACCAGCCTGAGTAGTGTGTGAGTGATGGGTAGAGGAGAAGAAAGAAACAGGACCTAGGGGCTATGCACACAATGCTGGAGGAACTCAGCAGGCCAGGTAGCATCTACAGAAAAGAGTACAGTCGACTTTTTGGGTTGAAACCCTTCAGAAGGACATGGGGACTGGTGGGAGTGTAGGAAAAGTTGTAGCTTCTTGTAAGCAATTCCTGGATGAGTGTTACCATAGGATTGAATTAGAAATAGATGACGTTATTGGAAATGGGAATAGATGGTCTTATTAGAAATTTAAATTAGAGCTATTGCCCAATCTTGAAATAGTGAAGAAAAGACAGGGCAAAGCAACTCAGAAGTGATGTATTTGTGATACTGAACACCATACCTGAAACATTAAATCTTCTTCAGTCTCTACCAATGCTGCGCCACTTTCTTAGAGCCCTCCTGTTTTGCTTTAGTAAAGGTAATTCCAGTGTTGCTGTTGGATTTCTCTTCAGTTGTATCTTATTTACTTCGAATATCAAATTATTTTTAGTAATTAATCCATAACGTTTGTCTCCACTTGAGACTTCAATAGGGAACAAATGAAGCAATATGATCCACAGTTTACTAATGACATGAAAACCAACAGATAAATATGTTTTTCCATTGCAACAAATGTGAAGAAAAATCCTTAAAATAATATAGCCTTACAGCAAAGCACTTCAAATAGGTAGAATTTACTTTTTCCACTCCATTTCAGGGCAAGATGAACCTCACTTTCCAAACAGAACAGCTAAGGAAGTGAAATTCAATGTTCAGTATCTTCAAGTAAATCCAGTCTAATAAATGGAGCAGTTATTGAGAAAATCTACTCTTGGGTAACTTTCCAATTATGGTATTTCCATCCTCAGGTTAATCACTAAGGTATATTTCCAAAATGCCTCATCATTCTCTTATGATCTGCCATAGTAGCTATTCATGTCTGTGCAATGACCTTTATTTCGCATAGAAAATTTGACAGAGGCACTCTGCATGCATTCACACATGTTGCCAGAAGTAAAGTGATCAAGGAATCAGATTCCTTTAGTCCTTCTTATTTCAGAGTTAGAGAACATAATTAGGACAACATTAAAATGGCGACCTTGATTTGAAATTGTAGATTAAAGTAAGCACCATCTTTGTTAACTGTAAAAATTGTTCATCTTGCTCATGTGATAGCTTGGATTGAAGTACTAAATAACAGTAATTTATGGCAGTACCAATATTAAATATTTATGGATAATCACTGAGTGTAGCTACAATAATTGTTATAGATTGTTTTGGCCTTAGCTGGTTAGGAGTAGTTAGGTTTAAGTGATTTAAAATGTTTTTCTATATATGCCACAGTTTTAATATTGTTCATCAGGAGAATAACAAATAGGGTTTTATTTTAAGAAAAAGGCTTGAGGCAGGTTGCATAAGAGGATTGTGTTCACTTAAACACAGAGTTGCTTATTCTTTATCAGCAGGACTTCGTTCATATCTTAGTTTGTTTGAGTTGGTTCATGGCCAAATGTGTTTAACTGCTCCACTTAATGTCTTGGCTGCAGAAATCCAACCATTAGCAGACAGAAAATGTTACAGCCAATGATGACTTCTAACTCTGGCCTGAAGCTGATGAATTTGCATTCTTTAAATATGGATTTTAATTATCAACACTAACCTGACAACACATTAAGGTTTTACTACCCAATTTATTATAGTAATGTTTGCTGAATATTTGTTCACTCTTCATTTACGAAAGGTCAACAATTGTACATTTTGGTGTTCAGGTCTAAATTTTCAAGTTTAGAACTACATTTCTGGACATTTCAAGTTAAATATATTTTTCATATTTCTGTGTATAAACCTAGTATTCCCATGTATGCAGAGACAAGCACTGTATTCAGGAAGCAGCACTGTTACAGATTTGGTAATTGGTTCTCTTTGGCTTTATTTTTTAACTGCTGTAAAATTGGGCTCCATGCTTCAGAGCGGGTGAGAGCAACATCAGATTGACTTATTGTGGAGACCAGTGCTCACTATGTTGCAAAAAACAGCGCTGTTGGAGCTGTACAAGTTGCTGACCTGCCAGTTCTGTTGGTTTTGTATTTGCAACAACAGAACAGCGGAGAGGGGCATCACAATATTATACATTTTCTTTTGGACTTGTCCATGATCTGACATATTGTAGCTGTTCTTGTCTTACACACCACAATTATTCATCTTTGGAAGAACAGAATTTTAGTTTGGGCTTTTAGGATTGTGAAGAAAATAATGTGGTAGCTCAGACTTCCTAATAATGTAATTTATTCCTTTAAAAAGTAATTCACAAAAACTTTCAGTAAAGAAGATATAATAAATGAGAGAAAAATAAGAAATGAGAGCAGGGCAAGTGAGTCAGTCCCTCATGCCTGCTCCACCATTCAGAAAAATCATGAATGATCTTCTGGCTAAAATACCATATTTTGTGCACCGTCACAATATCCAGAAATATATTGCTCCCTATGGTTACTGATTGACGTAACTCTCCTTCTATATCTTATGACGTTAGTTGTTGTAAATTGGGTCTTTTATTAATTTCAGAGGTATCCAAATATTTTTGCATTTTAACTCAATGGGGTTTATTTTAATTAAATCTATTCCTCTGTATTGCTTTCCCATTTCCACCAGAGAGTTCTCTCTCCCTTTGTTCATCTTTACCTTCTCCCCTCCCCCTCCTCTGCCTCTCCTCCCCCACTTGCTTCCATCAGTCACATCCTTACTTCCTGAGAATTCTTCCCTTTGGTTCACCTGTTCTGTCCGCTCCTCCATCTGTATTGATCTACCTGTCATCCCTTCCTTATCTAGCGCCACCCGTCACCTACTAGATTCTCTCCCTTGACCTACCTTTCTTTCACTTCTGTAAACTGGCTAACCTCTCTCTATACTCTGTGATAATCAGCTCCAAACCCAAACATAATATTGTAACCCCTTATTGTGTTAAGCTACTGCATTTTGAAGAAGAGGGCACAGTCATAAGACACAGGAGCATGGCCCATTGAATCTGCTCCACCATTCCATCATGGCTGATTTATTATCCCTCTCAACCCAATTCTTCCTCTCCCCATAACCTTTGATACCATTATTAATCAAGAACTTATCAGCCTCCACTATTCAAAGACTTTAGCCTTGACAGCCGTCTGTGGCAATGAATTCCACAAATTCACGACTGTCTGATTAAAGAAATTCCTCTATACGTCTGTTCTAAAGGGACGGTTCTCAAATCTGAGGCTGTATCCTCTGTTCCTAGACTTCCCTGCTATAGGAAGCATCCTCTCCACCATCATGCTTATCTTGGTCTTTCAAGTCTGTCTTTATAATTGCAAATTCATGCAAATGAAGCTATACAGATCTTCCACAGGTTATAAACACTAATTTTATGTACAGCCCTTATATAAGAAAGAGCTTTTGGGAGAGCAACATTTGGATTAGCCAGCTGCTGTGGGCTACAGACTTCTTCTGACATGTGAGAACTCAGTTTGCAGCTGCATTTCTAACTTGCAAACTGTTCCATCTGCAGGTCTTCACAGAAAAAGAGACTGGCTTTCCAAATTTTGTACATTATTGCTACTGTATTTTGTCTTTTGCACTGGGAAAAACAAAACTCACTGGTGCTATAAAAAGTGTAAAATTTGTCGACTGAAAATCAGTGTTGCAGAATTGCAGTTATTTTGTTTGAAAAGCAGCTGCAATCAGAGAAAGGAAATCTGGGATGGAGAGCCTCACTTATGAAGGGGGATTGGATGGGACGGATTTGTTTTCTTTGGAGGCGGGAAGTTTGAGGAAAGGCCTAACAGGGCTGTGCAAAAACAGATAGGGCAGAGAGTTTTTTAAAAAAATCCCCATAACAGAGGTGCCTGTAACCAAAGGACAGAGATTTAAGGTTAAGAATAACGGGTGAGAAGGGATAGAAGTAAGATTATTTGTTCACTTACAGGCTGGATGTATTTGAAATGCACTGCTTGAAAGGTTGGTGGAGGCATGAATTGTTGCATCATTTCAGAGGTGTCAAGGTGAACACTTGAATTGCCAAGGCATAGAAAGCTACGGGCCAAGTGTTGGTACATAGTGTAAGTACTTGATGGTTGGCATGGACAGAGTGGACCAAAAGCTTGTTTCTCTGCTGTATAATTCTGTAACTGTGATTCTAACACAGTGAGCTGGCTATACAGATTCATCTGAACTATTACAATCCTCTGAGGAGCTGGCTTTTCAAACATTGATTTAAAATCAGTGGATTATACATGATTGAGAAAATGTCATCTGTCTAGTTGAATTTGTCCCTTTTTTTAAATAATTTAAGCGAAATGGATGAGTTTACTCATCTCAGTACCACAGGTTCCAGAAATTGTACTGACATTGAAATAAGCAGCAATACTAATACCCTTTCTATGTCAGCAGCAACTTTAATAATGCAAACTTCATTCCAAACTACTGAAATATGCACTTAGTTTTATTTTCATTAAAATCATTTATTTCAACAGCATAATTCTACATTCCTCGTTTCCAATGTTTTTGAAGTACCTCTTACTTCTGGATCTAATCCAAATGCCATGAAACTAACTTCAGTTTCGAAAGTGGAAGATGGGAGTCAGAAGGAAATAAAAAGAAGCCAAGGAAAAGATTTGCATTTCTGTGCATGTATTAAAAAATAAAGAATGCAAAAGGAGAGGATGAGAGAAACATTAGTAGCAGAACAAACACCATAAGATCATACAGCAATAAAGGAGTCTTCTTTGCTCTTGGAAAGAACAAAGCTGATTAATCTTACTCCCCAGATCTTTTCCAGAAGATGTGCAGAACTTCATTTCTCAACTAGAAGTCCAGTTTCCTTCTGAAAGTTACCTTGATATCTTCTTTCACTGCCTATTCAGACACACATTTTCATGAGCAAACATTTTCTTGTATATTTTTAATTAACAAAATTCCTTTTTCCAGTGTCCGAGTATTAAGTTACTTACTTTACTAAAATTATAACATTAAGAATTAATAAGTTATAAGGCACATGCATCACTTAAACATAATGAAATAAAAAAGCTGGAGAAAAAATAAGTGGAAAAGAAAAATTTGCTTTGTCTTTTGCCCCCCTCCACCCCCAATCCCAGAATCCTCATAGATGTCAATGATGTTTTGGATTCTGCTTCTGACCTAGCTTAGGATGGGGGGCAGTTCATCAGCATAATCCTGAGGCATCGGGTAAGACTAGGCTGAAATGTTGCACTCCATGTGGAGACTGAGGATATTAGGTTCTATCCCCAACCTCATAATCTTCCCATAAACTTCCTCAGAACATATGCAAAGTCTTAATTCATACTGAATAACTGAACACAGGGGATTGTGGCAATGCTTAGAATGCTTATTGTCTCGTTATCATTCATTGACATAGATCTTTAAAGTTTTAAAGAGCGTTTTTCAAATTTTGTTCATAAACACCATTCTAACCTCAAATCTTCTAGATTATAAATTATTAAGATCAATAAATATTTAATTCCTTAGTTAAAAAAACATACTTTGCCATCCTCCTCACCACACCATCTAATATTGCAACCAATTAGTTTTCTGTATTGAAAAATACTTAAATTTTTGAGTCCATTTTCCTTTATATCATTCATATAACATTAACTGTAGAGACCCAGAACTGAGTCCTCAGCACTGTGCTAGTGGTGGCCTCACCATTGTGCCAATGGCTGCAGGCCACAACTGCACAGTTAGTTCAGTGCTGAAGCGGCCTGATCAAATTGTGCAAGTAGTAAAAAGAACATAAACAAAAACAAACACACAAAGAATGTGAACTGAGTCCTCAAAGTGAGCCCACAACTGCAGAGCATGATCAGCATCGAGGCAGGCCCACCCAGAAGTCTGATGTTGCAGACAAACCTGGTTGCGTGGGTCCCAAGAATCCTGCACCTTCCGTACGCCAGCAGCAGCAGCAAGAGAGGCCGGTCGAACACAGGCGGACAGCGCTGAACACCTGTTCATTTTTCACTCTTGCCCTCGATGATTTTAATTTTGTTCGACACTTTAATCGATGCAGAGGAATGGAGCCGACCACAGATTCGTGTTCTGCCATTAGGAATTGACACAGAATTTCATCCCCACCAAATCCCACAGTTAAACAGCTTCCTTAATAACCAAGCATTTATTTCCTACAAATTTTAAAGATCTGAATTACTTGTGCTTTGGTATTTTCTTATTATTCTAACTAACCTTTACAGCTGTCCGTTACAAATGTTCTACTTATTTTTGATTCACACATTTAGAAAGAAATACATATATTTAAAACCATTAAAAGGAACAGATACAATATTAATTATTTATAATTGGAATATTAGTTGTAATTTATTGAAAGTAATTTTTGTTATTTCACATAATTTACATGTGCAGTAACCTGGAGTGGATGGAATGCAGTATTGTAGTTCAACCTCTGTCATTGATCATGTATTTATTTTTTCAAAAATATGTTGATGTTTCAGTTTATTTTATTACTTGTCGTGCAGCAGCAAATAGCACTGACCTTTTTACAGACAAAACTAAGGGAATAAATTAACTATTTAGTAGAAAGCACATCGTGTTTCAGTTAAAAGGCATTGCACTTAAATGCAACTAGATGGCTCTAAATTCACTTGATCAACAAGGAAAGCAGTGACATATTATGGCTTAAAATTTCTGTTGAAAAGCTTTATAAAATTAAGAACATTAATTGTGTTATGAGTTATTCAGCCCAAAATATTTCCCAAGGACTATAATGAACAAATTCGCATTTTGTTATTAATGTTGAATTGCTAGATCACTTACTAGCAATTGTAATCTTTGCTCCCAGCCTTTCTAACATTTATGATGCCTGACATAAGGGCTTCAAAATATACCAAAATCATCCAAAACATTATCATGACGCCCGTCCACAGCTAAAACCACCAAGAACTTCTGCAAAGGAGAAGGCTCCTTCATACGAACCTAATGTTTGGTATTGGCCAGATGAATTTCAGCTGCGCCAATAAATTAAACATTGCACTTTTCCTCAAAACATTTGATTATATTGCTGAGATCCCGCTGTGTTGAAGTTGCCGTAAAGTTTGTGAAGGCTTTAACGCTTCCTTGACAGAAATCTCATGCACCCTTAGCTATAGTATCATCAATGCCAAATGTACAAGGGGGGAAGTAAACCATTCGGTAAAATATAAATGTTTTTAGTGTTTGTTCAATGTGTATTTCAATCAAAACATTTTTTTAACTTTAATCAACAGGCATGAAAACCTGCATAGTCCTCCTTTCTTTGAAGGTGTTTTGCAACCTATTATTAATTGGTGTTTCTCTGGAGTTTTCAAAAACGCTTGCTTTAAAGTATAATTTGTGTTATGGTTCCTGTTGGTGGTTCAGTTACTTTTCAGTATTTTTCAGGTTTAACTCCCAAGTTAAAAGTTGGCTTAGTGTTACTCTCTTTTTCTCTGATGCTTATTTATGATGGCATGTAGTATGCTGAAGTGAAATGAAGGGGACTTCATACCCTTCTAGCCAGGTTATAAATATGCAAGGTAGTCTAAGTTTATCTTGATGCACTGCACAGTTGTGCGAGCTGAAACTCACCTCCACTTGAATGGTCTGAAAATCACTATTCAATATCAAAATCAGAATTAAAATTAAAGCAACTTCAAAAAGTATGCAATTAGTTATTGTAAGTGCACTGAGCAGTCAAGTCTTGTTTCTTTATTTTGCAAATTACTTTTAATTGGTGTAACCCAAGTTTTTCTCAAGGAGACCTAGAATTTTCCTTTTCTGACACTGTATATAAACCCTGTGCTCTGAAAAAAATGCCAAATAAATCTAGTATTTCAAAGATGCACATGTATGTTCGATCAAACCATGAATCCGGAAATCCTCTGTTGAAGTTTCTCTCAATCTCTGCATTTACTCTTAACATATGGCATAGATTTATCCAGGACATCGAGGAAGTGTAGCCTACATAGAGAATTCTATATACATATTAAATAGGAAAAGAAGCACTTAATTATAAGCATACATCACTGTTCTATCATTTGATAGATAAATACATTGCATCATTTGAGAGTGATCCGTAAATTTTCACAAGGTTTGTTTAATTCCTGACCTGTGCAATCAGTGAATACTTGATTTATGAAGAGAAGAATCAGGCAGGAATATTTTCCTATCAGTTCCTCACCCATTGCTTATTAGAAATGTGTGTATGTAGTTTTAAAGTGATACTGAAATCAGACTTGATTGTGATATGATCCCCGGGGAAATTAATTGGTTGATAACATCAACGATGTCATCTCACACGAGGTATGTTCAAACATAGCACCACTTTGTCTCCATCTTGGGTTCTTTGCATTTAAGAAAAGAGGAGTAATGAAAGAATTAGAGGGGGGTAGAAAATATAGACTGATGAGGATTTATTGTTCATCTTTTTTTTTACTATTCCTTAATAAAATTTCAAACACAAGAAATCTACAGATGCTGGAAATTCAAAGTAACAGACACAAAAGGCTGGAGGAACTCAGCAGGCCAGGCCATATCTGTGGAAAAGAGTAAACACTGGACTGTTTACTCTCAATAAAAATTTGTTCAGTGACAGTGAAGCACATTGGTATTCTAAGATGTGCCATAAAGTAGTAAAATACAGGTTTATGTCCATAATTTCCACCCAGTTTGAGTTCTGTTGCATCTGACACTTAATTTTAATTGTCATTGTCTTTGAAGTTCAACAATCAATTGTCTGCTTGTATTTTAAATAGTCCTTATATGCATAACAACCTAATGTGCCTCTAGAAGCTGTACAAAGTATAATTCTGGAAAGTTCTTTGTTCCTTCATTAAGTGGCTAGTATTTTCTCATTGGTTAATTTTAAATAAGTTGTAATAGCATTAAATAAGTTTTCTAATTAGGTTATTGTTAGCTATGGAATTTTCTTAATTTTTAGGTATAAAAATAGCTGTTTTGTGCTAGGTTTCATCTTTAGATCCTCTCTTCTTCCAGTATTAAGACTCACAGTTCTTTTTGTTCTATCAACTCATAGTAAAATAATTGTGAAGCAACAAGTATTATGCCTCATTCCTGACTAATTAAAGAACCTTGGATTTAAACACCAGGATCCAACAGCTCCTGACTTCAGAGGAAGAAAATGGTGCTGAGGGTGGTTGTAGGGAGGATAAGGACATTGAGGTTGCTGCTGTAGGATGACGTCTCACTTTGAGTGAGTAAGGAGCGGGAGATTAGCCCACGGATCCTCATCTAAAGAGATGATTAACAGATCACCTTTTAGGATCAAAATCTGCCACTGTTACAGAGGATATGCTTATAATAGTGTCCATACAATCATAACTTTCATGCTGACCATGGCAGAGATGTGTCCAAGGTATCATTGGAGAAGGGAGCTGCAGAGTGGACTGCTGTGTTACAGCACCAGAGACATGGGTTCAGTCCTGACCATAGGTGTTGTGTGGAGTTTGCACCCTGTCATCACATGCTCCAACTCTATCCAATATCCCAAAGGCAAAGGCTTGGCAACTGTGAATGCCTCCCAGTGCTAGAATCTAAGTGGAATTGAGGAGAATTTGGAAAGGAAAATGGAATTACTATAGGATAAGAGCACCCCAGTGCCATAGTCGGCACAGACTTGGTGGGTCAAAAGGCTATATGTCTCTATGAATCAATGAAGTCCTTTCAACCTGTTAAATTACACCTCGTATGAGAAAATCTTAACTGGAGGAGATCCATAAGGAATGCTTTTCAAGAAAAAATCCCTTTAATAGAAGAGATTCAAAAAATACACTTCAACTTGCTCTATAGAAAAGGCCTTTGTTAATAGCTGGATTTATCCTAAATTACGGCAAATTTCTACAGACGTACCCTGGAGAGCATTCTGACTGGCTACATCACCATCTGGTATGGGGGGTGGAGGGGGCTACTGCAGAGGATCGAAACAAGCTGCAGAGACTTGTAAACTTAGTCAGCTCCATCATGGGCACTAGCCTCCGTAGTATCCAGGACATACCCTGTTTTCATTGCTACCATCAGGAAGGAGGTACAGTAGCCTGAAGGCACACACTCAACACTAAATACATCACTTATAAATAATTAAGCCCTCATTTATTGAATAAACTGGTCATGTGCAGGATTAGCAGCAGAACTACCAGTTGGATCAGATAGCTTGTTGATGAAATAAGGAAAGGCTTTGTTTGTTTTTGGAGTGGAGACTCTTATGTGGGAAACAAAGCAACCAGCTGATTTGAAAAGGTCCCACAAAGAGTACGTGCTGTAACTAACATGTATTTGTGCTCTTGGTGGCATTGACTGAAAGGAGATGATGTTCTGGCACTGGATGATCTCCACGGATGTTTGTCAGTTAATATAATATTTATGTTTTACACTGTTGATTATGCCCAATTCTACCATTCTGCACTTAATTTGACACCTCTACTTTCTCAAAATAGTCAGATATCCAAATATTTAATGAGTGGAGATCTTCTCCCACAATATAATAAGAAAGCTAAAGTTCTCGCAGTTAAAGCCTGACTTTAGTCACATGCTAAAAACAGAGTCCGATGTCAATGTGCAGTGCATCTGAAATGTGGTTCTGTTAACTTCAAAGGAACTGAATTTCAGGTGCAGAGTACAATACACAGCCTCTGCTATAATATTTGTTTTACAGTGCCTGACATGATCTCTGATTGCTAGTCACCAACCCACCTCTTTATTTTGTAGCTCTCCAAACCGTACTGTTGAAACCTTGGTTTTGCATTTGACCCCAAGGAGAGCTTTGGTGCCATGTTCAATTATCATTAAAACCATCTATTTCAATCCCCTCAGCACCTCTGCTGCCAAAACTCTCATCCATATCTTAGTTACCCTTAGACTCAATTGTTCTAGAACGTTCCCGGCTTTCTTTCATCATCCTCCCAGTGATTGGGATCATCAGAAATTGGCATTAGTACCGAAAGCCACATATTCACATCAAGAGCAATTTCCAGCATCTGGAGAATCTCTTGTATTTACTCACATCAAGTCCTATTTGCCCATCAACAAATTTGCAATAAACACTGCTTTTTCATGGACACCCAGATTCCTCTGTACACCTGCAATAGTCTTGCACCATTGAAATAATACTGTTACTGTTCTTCCAACCAAAGAGAATAACCTGTCATATGTGCTTCTCAGATTCCCTCTGTCATCAGTTTGTCCTCTCAGTGAACCAGCACATACATGTACAGTGGTAATCCCTTGTGTGTCTCTATTTATTTCCCGATCCACTTTGTATTATCAACAAACATGAATTAGCCCTCTTCATCGAAATGATTATTATAGATGGTGAATAGCTGAGATCTCAGAATTTATTGCTACAGCTTAGCAATTTGAAAATGACTAGATAATTTTTACTCCTGTTTTATTCCAACATTAATATATTACCCTCAATCCATGAGCAATAATCCAGGTTTTATGTGGCATCTCACCGACTTCCTTTTAGAAATTCAAATACAGTACTTTCAGTGGATCACCTTTATCTATCCTACTGGATATATTTTCAAAGAATTCTAATTGGTTTGGAGAAGGGAGTTGGAGGATCAGAACGGGAGTGCGGCGGGAGCCATCTTGAATTTTTCTTATTCTCCTTGGAGTTAAGAGAGGCGGGACTGCACAGGCGTGTGACGGCGGGCAGTGAAGCACGGAAGATTTTAAAAGGACACAGCCTTGTACAGCGGGCAGCGGAGTGAGCCGGGAGCAGAGTGAAGGCTTAAGGGCTTTGGCTGGGGATTAAGTGGAAACGGGCAAGGCAAGGTAGGTTTAGATTTCATTTTCCTGTTATTTGAGGAAAGGGGAAGTATGAATGACAGGGCAGCTTGTTGTTCTCAGTGTCGGATGTGGGAGGTCCTGGAGTCTCCTAGCCTCCCGGAAGTCCACAACTGTGCCAGGTGGCCGAGCTGCAGCTCCTAAGGGACCGTGTTAGGGAA
Organism: Hemitrygon akajei; assembly: GCF_048418815.1. NCBI lineage: Eukaryota > Metazoa > Chordata > Chondrichthyes > Myliobatiformes > Dasyatidae > Hemitrygon > Hemitrygon akajei. The sequence continues at coordinate 24,538,496 of NC_133143.1, forward strand.
CTGGAGCTGCAGCTCGATGACCTTCGTCTGGTCAGGGAGAGTGAGGAGTTGATAGAGAGGAGTTACAGGCAGGTGGTCACACCGGGACCACAGGAGGCAGACAGGTGGGTCACGGTTAGGAGGGGGAAGAGGAAGAATCAGGTACTAGAGAGTACCCCAGTGGCTGTACCCCTTGACAATAAGTACTCCTGTTTGAGTACTGTTGGGGGGGACACACAGCCTACCTGGGGGAAGCAACAGTGGCCGTACCTCTGGCACAGAGTACGGCCCTGTAGCTCAGGAAGGTAGGGAAAGGAAGAGGAAGGCAGTATTAATAGGGAACTTGATAGTTAGGGAGTCAGATAGGCGATTCTGTGGACGCAATCAGGAGACCCAGATGTAGTTTGCCTCCCTGATGCCAGGGTTTGGGATGTTACTGATCGCGTCCACGATATCCTGAAGTGGGAGTGTGAGGAGCCAGAGGTCATGGTACATATAGGTACCAATGACATAGGTAGGAAAAGGGAAGAGGTCCTGAAAGGAGAATATAGGGAGTTAGGAAGGCAGTTGAGAAGAAGGACCACAAAGGTAGTAATCTCGGGATTACTGCCTGTGCCACGCGACAGTGAGAGTAGGAATGGAATGAGGTGGAGGATAAATGCATGGCTGAGGGATTGGAGCAGGGGGCAGGGATTCAAGTTTCTTGATCATTGGGACCTCTTTTGGGGCAGGTGTGACCTGTACAAAAAGGAAGGGTTACACTTGAAACCTAGGGGGACTAATATCCTGGCGGGGAGATTTGCTAAGGCTACTGGGGAGACTTCAAACTAGAATGGTTGGGGGGGTGGGAATCTATTTGAAGAGACTAGGGGAGAGGAGGTTAGTTCACAAATAGAGAAAGCTAGTAGACAGTGTGTGAAGGAGGATAGGCAGGGGATAGAGAAGGGGAGTGCTCAGACAGAAGATGTAGGCGAGAAGGAAGAAAAGGATAATAAAGTTGATCGCATCATTAGGGATAAACAGAGAAAGAGGTGGAGAGTTTCTTAAATGCATCTATTTTAATGCTAGGAGCATTGTAAGAAAGGTGGATGAGCTTAGAGCATGGATTGATACCTGGAAATATGATGTTGTAGCTATTAGTGAAACATGGTTGCAGGAGGGGTGTGATTGGCAACTAAATATTCCTGGATTTCTTTGCTTCAGGTGTGATAGAATCGGAGGGACAAGAGGGGGAGGTGTTGCGTTGCTTGTCAGAGAAAATATTACAGCGGTGCTCTGGCAGGATAGATTAGAAGGCTCGTCTAGGGAGACTATTTGGGTGGAATTGAGGATTGGGAAAGGTGTAGTAACACTTATAGGGGTGTATTATAGACCACCTAATGGGGAGCAAGAATTGGAGGAGCAAATTTCTAAGAAGATAGCAGATATTTGTAGTAAGCACAAGGTTGTGATTGTGGGAGATTTTAATTTTCCACACATAGACTGGAAAGCCCATTCTGTAAAAGGGCTGGATGGTTTGGCATTTGTAAAATGTGTGCAGGATAGTTTTTTGCAGTAATACATAGAGGTACCGACTAGAGAAGGGGCAGTGTTGGATCTCCCCTTATGGAATGAGATAGGTCAGGTGACGGAGGTATGTGTTGGGGAGCACTTTGGGTCCAGTGATCACAATGCCATTAGGTTCAATATAATTATGGAGAAGGATAGGACTGGACCCAGGGTTGAGATTTTTGATTGGAGAAGGGCTAACTTTGAGGAGATGCAAAAGGACTTAGAAGGAGTGGATTGGGACAATTTGTTTTATGGGAAGGATGTAATAGAGAAATGGAGGTCATTTAAAGGTGAAATTTTGAGGGTACGGAATCTTTATGTTCCTGTTAGGTTGAAAGGAAAGGTTAAAAGTTTGAGAGTGCCATAGTTTTCAAAGGATATTGGAAACTTGGTTGCAAAAAAGAGGGAGATCTATAATAAATATAGGCAGCATGGAGTAAATGAGGTGCTCGAGGAATATAAGGTATGTAAAAAGAATCTTAAAGAAATTAGAAAAGCTAAATGAAGACACGAGGTTGCTTTGGCAAGTAAGGTGAAAACAAATCCGAAGGGTTTCTACAATTATATTAATAGCAAATGGATAGTGAGGGATAAAATTGGTCCCTTAGAGAATCAGAGTGGACAGCTATGTGTGGAGCCAAAAGAGATGGGGGAGATTTTGAACAATTTCTTCACTGAGGAGAAGGATATTGAATTGTGTAAGGTAAAGGAAACAAGTAGGGAAGATATGGAAACTATGACAATTAAAGAGGAGGAAGTACTGGTGCTGTTGAGGAATATAAAAGTGGATAAATCTCCGGGTCCTGGCAGGATATTCCCTAGGACCTTGAGGGAAGTTGGTGTAGAAATAGCAGGGGCTCTGACAGAAATATTTCAAATGTCATTAGAAACGGGGATGGTGCCGGAGGATTGGCGTATTGCTGATATAGTTCCATTGTTTAAAAAGGGTTCTAAGAGTAAACCTAGCAATTATAGACCTGTCAGTTTGATGTCAGTGGTGGGTAAATTAATGGAAAGTATTCTTAGAGATGGTATATATAATTATCTGGATAGACAGGGTCTGATTAGGAATGGTCAGCATGGATTTGTGTGTGGAAGGTCATGTTTGACAAATCTTACTGAATCTTTTGAAGAGGTTACAAGGAAAGTTGACGAGGGTAAAGCAGTGGATGTTGTCTATATGGACTTCAGTAAGGCCTTTGACAAGGTTCCACATGGAAGGTTAGTTAGGAAGGTTCAATTGTTAGGTATTAATATTGGAGTAGTAAAATGGATTCAACAGTGGCTAGATGGGAGATGCCAGAGAGTAGTGTGGATAACTATTTGTCAGGTTGGAGGCCGGTGACTAGTGGTGTGCCTCAGGGATCTGTATTGGGTCCAATGTTGTTTGTCATATACATTAATGATCTGGATGATCATTAATGATTAATCATCCATGATTAATTATCTGGTGGTAAATTGGATTAGTAAGTATGCAGATGATACTAAGGTAGGTAGTGTTGTGGATAATGAAGTAGGTTTTCAAAGCTTGCAGGGAGATTTAGGCCAGTTAGAAGAGTGTGCTGAACGATGGCAGATGGAGTTTAATGCTGATAAGTGTGAGGTGCTATATTTTGGTAGGAATAATCCAAACAGGACATACATCGTAAATGGTAAGGTATTGAAGAATGCAGTAGAACAGAGTGATCTAGGAATAATGGTGCATAGTTCCCTGAAGGTGGAAGCTTTTGGTATGCTGGCCTTTATAAATCAGAGCATTGAGTATAGGAGTTGGGATGTAATGTTAAAATTGTACAAGGCATTGGTAAGGCCGAACTTGGAGTATTGTGTACAGTTCTGGTCACCGAATTATAGGAATTATATCAACAAAATAGAGAGCGTACAGAGGAGATTTACTAGAATGTTACCTGGGTTTCAGCACCTAAGTTACAGGGAAAGGTTGAACAAGTTAGGTCTTTATTCTTTGGAGCGTAGAAGGTTGAGGGGGGACTTGATAGAGGTACTTAAAATAATGTGGGGGATAGATCGAGTTGACGTGGATAGGCTTTTTCCATTCAGAGTAGGGGAGATTAATTCAAACAAGAGGACATGATTTGAGAGTTAGGGGGCAAAAGTTTAAGGGTAACAAGAGGGGGAATTTCTTTACTCAGTGAGTGGTAGCTGTGTGGAATGAGCTTCCAGTAGAAGTGGTAGAGGCAGGTTCGGTATTGTCATTTAAAGTAAAATTGGATAGGTATATGGACAGGAAAGGAATGGAGGGTTATGGGCTGAGTGCGGGCCAGTGGGACTAGGTGAGTGTAGGCGTCAGCACGGGCTAGAAGGGCCGAGATGGCCTGTTTCCGGCTGTAATTGTTATATGATTGTAAGCAATTTGTTAAACATTATTTCTTTTAATAAAGCCATGTTGACCCTATCTAATCATGCAATACCTTACCAAGCAGTCTCTCATGACCTACTTCATAATGAATTGTAGTATTTTCCTGGTGTTAAATATGTGGTGAACTAGTATTCAGTTCCCTCTTTATTCTCCTGGTTCCTTTTTGAAAAGTGGTTGAATGCTCACTGTTTTTTAATCTATTGTGATGTCTCTACATCTGTTGCTTTTACAACCCTTGGATGGAAATTATTAATTGCAATGGAATTGTCAGTCCTTTATGCCAATATTTAATACTTTTTCTCCAGAGATAGTTATTGTTTTAAATCCTCCTCCTGTTCTAATGTGAGGGCAGATAGAAATGTTTTGCATGATGTTTTTGCTATTTGCTTGCCATCTCCCACCCCTGCCCCTATCCATTTAAAATACCTGTCTCAGTTTCTGCGAAACCAACATTTGATTTATTTTCATATATGTCTATAGGTTTTGTAATGTGAATTTATTTTTGTTAATTTGTTCTTCCAATCCATTTTGTTTGTATCAATTTTATTTTGTGGTTTATTATGGCATAAGAGAAGACCATTCGGCCATTGAGTGTATGTTGGATCTCAAAGCAATCCCACTCGCCCACTTAGTTCCCTCCGCTTTCTTTCATATTTGTCCATCAAGACTTCCCTGATTCTTCAACTAGCTAGCTAAACAAGGGGTAACCTAGCAACCAGTACATTGTCGGATGTGAGAGGAAACAGAAGAGGCATAGGGGAGGTGAAAAGGATGGTTGGAAACACATGAGGTCACTGGGAGAACATACGAGCCTACTGTGCCATAATGCCATCCAGAAGAAACCCTTGGGACATCTCGTAAGGCTTCACCATTGCGTGATTTGCAACAGGCAAACTAGTAGATTGTATGTCCTGAAGTTTCTTAACATCATGACTTTAACCAGCAGTCCTTTATGTAGAATCGTCCAATATTGATGGGTACTGCTGGGTTGTAGTCAACCTTTTCCTGCTTTTAACATTCTATAAATTCCTCAGGTTTATAACATACTCTGCATATTATAAATCTAATCACCAATCTAATACGATATCTTTTTACAGATACTGCAGATCACTTCAATGCTAGTCTTTCTTTCTAAATATTTGGAAGTGACAGTTCCAATTGGCCTGCGAGAGGATATGGGTTTCTGGCCTGGTGCTATATAAAAAAAATTCTGAAAACATGTTTTTGCAACTTCTACTCTGTACTTTTCCCCTTCTGGAATTTACTAGGTGCAATTCCTATGCCCTCAGCAGGTATTCAGGCAGCAGTGCACTCGCATCTTTGAGCGACAGTACCTGTTTAATGGCAGACACAACCATTATTAAAAATGAGGGATACTGACTGACTCATTCACTAAACTCCCTTCTACCTGGACATCAGGGGAGAGTGGAGAAATAGGTGAAAGGTAGAAGCACTTTGATCAACGTTCTGGTTCCATGATAATCAATCCTCAATGGTGTCATGGCCATTGTTAGCAATGAGCTGTAATGCTCCATGACCAATGGTGGGTGGTAATGTATCATTCATGGAGTGCAAGGCAAGTAGGCAAGTTTTCATATAGAGTCTGAACTGGAGTAGTTGGAAGCTCCCACATGCTATACAATTCACCGCCTTTCTATGTTTTATACTTACATCCCCTACAAGAAGGTGAAGAATAAATCTACGTCTGTGTTATCGAAAATGTTAAGTGATCGATGAAGAACATTTGTAGACTGCCAATAAAGGAGAAGCTTGATTTTGGATAAAGATGAGATTGGTTGGTAGTACTCCTGCATTTGAATAGACTCTCTCTCCCTCAGTGCTGTCGGAGGATGGTGCTGGAGTCTGGGTCATGGACAAGGTTTAATCAACATGGTTTGTGGATTGGACTCTAGTTCACATGTGGTTTTGGTTTCTGGTCACTCCTTTTTTTGTTGCTATTTTGGCTGTTTTTAACTTGCACTGACCTCAGATAACGAACACTGAGCTGAACTGAAATATGCCTGGACTCTTTGAATTTTATGTTTTATATTGTGCTTTCTTCACTCATTGCCCTTTTGGGTGATTTTTTTTTGCGCACGGTTGGTGAGGTGGGTGTTGATGTTTTTCTTTGAATCAATTCCAAGTTTTTTTTCCTTGTTTCATGGCTGTCTGTGGGGGAGACGAATCGCAGGGTTGTAAATTGTATACATACTTTGATAAGTGTACTGTAAATCTTTGGGTAGATAGGATATGAAGAACTGGAGAAAGAAAGGAACCAGGCATACCAGCAAAGGGAATAGATGTAAATTTACACAAGTTGATTGAAGGGTTGTAATCATTGCGCTGAGGATTAGGTGAATGTGCTACCATGCTTATCCTCCTGATACAAAATGATTGTTAAATCGGTTGCAGCATTGAAACATGCCACTGTTGTTCACTTTAGTGGTCACTACAATCACACCTTGTTGATTTTGTGAGAGGGCTACTTCCTCTCACCAGCAGGGAAGGTACTTGCTCTGCAGATATTACATCAAGTGGTGCATTACTGAAGCAAACAATCTAGTGACAGGTATGCAGTTTGCCTTGCAGCCATCCAGAATATATTACATTTCTTGCATGCACTGAAACAGTGGAGCTGGAATTGATCCTCACCACCTATCATTATATCTACTCTGCCCAGTTCTTTCACTGCTTGGTGAGCTACCTGACCTCGCCAGTTACCTGCTCGTGATCCACATGATTTGCACCATAAGAATAATGCACCAGGGTGGGGGGAGGGGTGGGGGTGGAGCTGATCAGCATGGATTAATGCAACACTTTGGAGCATATGAACTCTGCAGTGACAGAAGATTAGCTTGAACCTCGTAATGGTTTTAAAATTCTTCTTCCAGGCACAATGTATGTATATAACCGCTCCTGCCTGTTCATTTTAAATAGTTGATTTTATTTTCTAATGCATGTATATGGGATTCACAGGCATTCGTTTTAAATGAAAGCACAATTTTTAAAAAAAATCATTAAATGAAAAGTAACCAAAGCATTAATAAGCAGACAGGCAGTGAAATATAGTTACATTAAACATATTTCAACCAACTAAATTAAATCAACCAACACACCTACTGGGTGTTCTGCTGGCTGCCATTTCTTTCCATTAATTTCTTTGGAGCAGTTGTACTTAACAGCAACTTAGTGTGGCACGTGTACAGAAGGCAGATCTCCCAAGTTTATGATCTGGGAAGTTTAAGCTGTCCTGGTGGATTCTGCAGAGAAACCACTGGGACAACACAGTTGTACCCAGACCTAAAATGCTAGAGGAACTCAGCAGGCCAGGCAACATCTATGGAAAGGAATAAACAGTCCTGATGAAGGGTCTCGGTGCAAAAAATCCACTGTTTATTCCTTTCCATAGATGCTGTCTGACCTGCTGAGTTCCTCCAGCATTTTATGTGTGTTGCCTTGGATTTCCAGCATCTACAGTTTTTCTCGTGTTTGTGTACCCAGACCTTGTGGTCTGCTGAGATACACAATTAAAATATCTGATCTAGTCCTAACCTGCTATTGCTAATTCAGTCCCAACCGATTTTTCTTTTTTATCTTTCTGACCTACAGAGAGGCATTTTCAGAATTTTACATAGGAACATCTTTCCCTCTGCCATCTGATTCCTAAATGGACATTGAAGCTTTGAACATTACCGTACTTTTTTAAATATTTGTTTTTGCACATTTTTTGAAAATCTTTTCAATATATGTAATTGATTTACTTGTTTATTTATTATTATGTTTTATTTTATTTATTTTTTCTCTCTCTGCTAGATTATGTATTGCATTGAACTGCTGCTGCTAAGTTAAGAAACTTCACGTCACATGCCGGTGATAATGAACCTGATTCTGATCTGATTCTGAGTTGGATTTGATGTCCATATTTGTAAAAGGGCATGATGTTCTGACCCTTCAACCTACTCCCAAGGCCAATCTTACCCTTCCCTCCCACTTAGCCCTCCATTTTTCTTTCATCCATGTGCCTATTTAAGTCTCTTAAATCTCCCTAATGTTACTGCCTCCACCACTGTCCCAGGCAGTGTGTTGAAAAAACCTACCTCTGACATCCCCACTAAACTTTCCTCCAATCGCTTTTAGATTATATCTACATGCACCACCTCACCCCCACCACCCAAGGGCAAGCAGCGGTCATGGGTCGGGCTTTGATGTTTTGTTTAGGTTTTGTAGGGATGGTTTTAGGGACAGAGAGGGGAGTTAGGGGTCAGGTTAGGGTTTAGGGGCAAGGATGTGGGGGAAACCAGAGGACAGAGTAAGATTCTGCTTCACATTCGAAGGGCAGAAATTGGCAAACCAATGAAAATGTTTGGAGTCCATCATCAACAAGTCTGGAACTCGAGGCCTGGAGTTCGGATCCTTATTGAGGGATCTTATTCACCGTCAACATTGACTCCTGAGTTGGCACCGAAGAGCAAAGCCCAAAGCTCAATCAGAAGTCAAGATCAAAGCCCAAAGCTCGATTGAAAGTCCAGAAGTTGAAGCCTGGTGACTAGACCCCGCAAGGCTGTGAATCTCTACAAGTTCGCTGGGCAATTCGAAGGCCCAGTCTGCATTAATCCGCTGGAAGTCAGAGGCTGAAGACAGCTAGTTTATGTGCACAAGTGGGTAGATGCGTAGGAGGGAGAAGCGGGGCTTGTTTTGCTGTTGTTGCTTTTCTGCTGGGTATGTTCTGTTGTGTTGTGTACGGTGTTATCCTGTTGAGCATGATGGGCATTCTCTGTTGGCGCCAGTGTGGTGACACTGGCAGGCAACGCCCAGCAGATCCTTGGTTGTTTACACAAATGATGCATTTCACTGTATGTTTCAATGTACATGTGATAAATAAATCTGAATATGATCCAAAAGATGTCTATGGCTGCATATAGATTCTTTGATCCTATCTAAAAGACCCATTCAGTCCCTGTAGAGTGTCACATCCTGCTGCCAACTTACAAATCAGCCCAAGTATGTGGCTATGTATTGGGCTAATGCAGCTGCCTCCCACCACCCTGCCTAAAGCTTGCACAAACACTCTTTCCCCATAGAGCAGTAATCCATCACTTCTGCACATTTGTTCCATGATTTTATTTCTTATTTCTTTGATTTTTGGTTTGTGACCTACTTTACACATTTTTTGATCTGAATGATTGCACGTGAAATATTAAATTTTACAGGTAGAAGGTCCAGTTTTTCAAGTCATCCTAATTTCTTGCATTGCGTAAACTGAACTAGTTATGAGGCCTGAAATTAAACTAACACGGGACTGTCATTTCACAAAGGACTGCTGCTCCTTTACCTCTAAAAGTTCTTCCCACTGACTTGATGCCAACCTTTCCAACCTGCCTTACACCCTGTAAGCCCAGGCACAATTCAAACAAAAGTAAGATGGTGTTCCTCTCTCTCACTTTGAAATGTTCATACTAACTTTTCATTAAGTGTTTTTCTATATTAATTTTGCAAAGCTTAAGTACAGTAGTTGTCCATCGTCTTTCAAAAAGGTAACGTCAAAAGTGTTTGTGGAGGATTAACTATTCAAAGTGTTGACAAAATAAGGAATAAGAAAATGATCATTTGAAAAAAGCATACTTCAAATAATGTGGGTTTAACTTTAATGGTATCTGGAGGACACTCCCTTTCAAAGAATAAAGACAGTCTTTCAGGTAGCTGTTCCAAACTTCTGTTTTAAATTAGTTCAATTGATTTTATAATGTGTAATAGTTCTGATGAAAGAGGAGTATATAAATGTTTGGTTTACTTTAACTTTATAACCTTGCTTCTGCAAAATATAATAGCGACAGTTTGTTACAATAAACGCACATAACAGATTGAACACCTTAGCAGTTTGCAGGAAAGGCATTTTAATATTTAATCTTCATCTTTTCACTCAGGGTGCCAGGAATTACAATTGCCACGGACATTATCTGTGGCTTTCCTGGAGAGACAGAAGCAGATTTCAAAGAAACGCTGAAATTGGTACAGGAGTACAAATTTCCGAGCCTATTCATCAATCAGTTTTACCCACGTCCGGGAACTCCGGCAGCCAAGATGGAACAAGTACATGCTCAAGTGGTGAGTTCTTTATTCAGACAATGTTTTGGTTTGTTTTTAGGGACTATAATTCGATAAGCCATTGACACAACATGGTTTTAACGAACTAAGATCATGGTTGATGACCATTTCCATCAGTTTGGTGTAAGGAAACAAATAAATGCAAAATTTAAATCCCCAATAAAAAATCAGGTTTTGATGGTCTGTACAGAAGTAGGCTATTTATAGCCAAATTCAAACCTTACAGAATTTTTCACTATTTCAGATTCTTCTATAGAATGTTTCACTAGCATTCTTAATTACTTACATCTTGACTAGCCTTGTGCTTTGCTATGGTAAATTCCTGCTCTAGCTGAGCTTATTCAACTATCAAGGCTGATGAGTTAAATGATGAGATGCAAAATGATGAACCAACACTTGTATTTCATAAAATCAAGATTCTTTTTGCAAATCATAATTTAAATACAAACCACTCCAGCACAGCAGACCGCCACAAACTCATTTCTGCATTCTTCACACAATAATCCCTCTGATCAAAGCTTATACTGGGAACCATATAAAAAAGTGCAATCATAAGAATGTTGTGCATAGTTTCAACCCCTCCCCCAAGTAGTCAGCAAGCTATAAATAGTTCAACTTCTGTGTGCAGTAACAACATCATGTATTGCAAGTTTATTCTACTTATTGTCCACCCAGATTTTTTTGAACTGTATCAAAAAAAATACTGGTGCCAGCTGTTATCTCACTGTATAACTTGATAAATTTGTTACATTAACAATTATTACTTTGCATATAGCACTCAACATTATAAATTCAAAAACTGAATTATGACTTTACCAATCCTTATTTAGACCACTGCATGTGTGTGTATGTCACAGTACTGTGAACAAGGTGCCTTTAAAGACTGATAAATTAGAACAAGCAAGTCCTTAAATAACTCTCGCCTGCAGAAACATATTATGCCTTGCAGCTTAGCCCTTTTAAAGTTCAGATCAAGAATTTTAGATTTTTTGCTGTGTTTTTGTAATTGGAGATCCAAAAAATAGTGATTCCTTCATGACTCGTATCTATAATAAGTAAATGTTTTGCAGATGTAAAGGGGGGGGTGAGCGAATGAAAGACCAGTTTGTGGGAATATGCATTCCATAAGTTTCAATGTGGATGAAGGCGATGACCTATTATCCAAAAACATTTTCTTTGCTATTTATATTCCAGATGTTCCCTCTAATAACCTAATCCAGCCACCCTAAGGGATCTGTAACAGATTTTTTTCCAGATAAAATGACATTTTAATAATGTGAAATAAATGTTCTGATATGGAGAAAGTTGTGGTGGCAGTAAAAAATATATATGGCATCAGAAGCATTGCCAATATAAATGTTTATATTAGCCATGATGAAGAGAGGTAGTTTTTTTTTTCTATTTCGTAGATATTGTAACATCCCTCCCACAAAAAGATGAAAAGCAAATGACAATAAGAGGCAAAATGTTGATTTGAGAAAACAGTTAAATGATGGACAGCTTTATTGTTGTTTCTCCTTCAGTTGATCTCTTGAAGTGAATTGAGTGTGTAAGAGTGATGCTGAAAGAAAAATAAGATAGTGGTTAGTAATGAGTCCACAAGGATGACAGTTGTCTTGGTAGTGAATTCCTATGATTCACTATTCTCAAAGTAGAAAATCACTTCTCATCTGATTCTTGTTTTGAGAGTGTGACCCCAGTGGGTATCTCTGTATCTGTCCTGTCAACCCCCTTAAGAATTTAAGCCTAGCCTGTCTAATGGCTCCTTATACAGTACAGGCAGACCCCGAATTACGAACGTCTGACTTACGGACAACTCGTACTTACGAACCGAGGAAGGAGAGCGCCGTACACCATTTTAAGTCGGATCACGACACCGTCCGCCATTTTAAGACGTTGTTGTTGTCACTGTGTTGAGTGTTTAACTTAGTATTTGGCTTAACTTTTTCTTAGTAAGATTCACCCTGATCCCCCCCCCTCCCCCCCCCCCCCGTTCCAGTCGGCTGGTGGTGCAGTCAGATCAGCACCGGGCTAGAGAACGGAGGTTCCCGAGTTCGAATTAGTGACAGACTGCTCCCGTGCCGAATTGATGTCGATCCAGTGACTCCTGTACCATTCGTGCCGGGTTGATGTCCAGCTCGCAACTCGACTTGGTAAAAAAAAACACTGCCACCTCCAGTTTAAATTCCCACACGGAATATTGTGGAGGATCAAATACCCAAACCCAGCACAGCCCCCACTCGTCCCATTTAACCTGTCTCAGTGCGGTGCAGTTTAGCACCCGGGGAATTCAATGCTGTAGTCCTTAGGACCCAGCGGACTTCGGGAACCGGCGCAGGTTGGGACCCGCCATCCACAGTGTTTCTGTTCCATTGATGGGAAGCGATCACGATTGAAAATAAAGTGGAAATAATAAAGCGTTTGGAAAGAGGTGCAATGCCATTGGTCATTGGAAAAGCATTAGGCTACAGTCGGTGAACAATCAGAATAATTTTAAAGGATAAAGTAAGAATAATGGAGCATGTGAAAGGCCCTGCCCCGATGAAAGCTACAATTATTACTAAGCAACGCAGTGGTTTAATTATTGGAATACATACGTTTCTTAAGTGTTTTATATGCATAGGAAGGTAAAATATATACTATATACTAAGACAAACTTTTGACTAACTGACACTAAATAATACCGGACGTAATTGTCCGACTTACGTACAAATCCAACTTAAAGACAGACTCAGGAACGGAACTCGTACGTAACCCAGGGACTGCCTGTATGTCAAAGCTGCTAGTTGAGGAATTATTTGAGTAAACTTGGGTGCATTCCCTGTATCACAAACATGTGATAGGAAAAACAGTCCCATGCAGGTAGTCGTACCACGGCCCCATAGAATACCAGTAAAACTTACTCTTTTAACTAGGATTATACCTGCAAACAAAGGCCAAATTAACTACCTTCCTAGTTCAATACTGTACTTTTATGTTAATATTTCATACTTTGGATACATGAATGCCCAAGTCATTTTGACCACCAACATCTTAAAATGGCAATATATTGAAAAGATTACTCCATCTTTCTACTTTTACTACCAACCTGGTATTCTTTTCAACTTTACATAAATGATATAAAGATAAATCTATTTCATATATTACTCATCTGTCTCGCTTTCAAAACATGCTGGTGCTTTCTTCAAATGACCTCACAAGGTAGAGTTGTGTCCTGTCAGATACTGACGTGTTGATGATGAATGGCAAAAAAACTTCCAATTTTTCATGTACCAAAGTACTAATTATGTGAGGCAATTTGTCATTTGTTCTTTGTAAGTGGATTCAAGTTACAGAATGAAATTCACAAAGCTTTTTAATTTCAGCAACAGAAATTTATGAAAACCGTTGCAGGATTAAATAACACATTGTGAATCATCTTGTAAAGTGCGAGAAAATGTCACAAAACAGAATGTGTCCAAGTGTCCTGCTTAAGATTCACTTTGTGCTCCTGCTTTGCTGGTAATTTTATTGCCTACTGTAAATTGTCCTCAATGTTGGTGAGTGGAAAAAGAATTAGTGGGAGGTGATGACATGCAAGAGAGAGTACATTTTAGGAGGAAGGAAGTAGCAATGGGAATGCTCTGAGAACTGGCAGAGACTCTGAGGCAAATGGAGGAAAATATCAAAGCAGGGATAAAGCAGAATTTGGATCAAAAGGGCTTGGCTTACAACCGTGATTTTTTCACTCATGGTAAAATGAGGAGCAAATGTATAATTGTATATGAATTAACAGATTTCTGCAAAGACATAAGCTGGGAAATTATAGGCTGGTGAGCTTAATACCAACAGTGAGTAAGTTGTGGAAGGTATTCAAAGGGGGACCGGACATACAGTATAAGTATTTGGAGAGACGGATTGATTAGTGGTAGTCAGCATGGCTTTGTGCATGATAGGTCATGGTTAACCAATCTCTAGGAGGTTTTTAAGTAAGTTACTAGAAAAGTTGATGAAGGCAAGGCAGTGGATGTTGCCTACGTGGACTTTAGCAAGGCCCTTGACAAGGTGCCAGATGGGAGGATGGTCAAGCATTAGTTTCACAGGAGATGCCAGAGTGTGCCATAGGGTTCAATGAGTGTGCCACAGTTGGCCCTCCTTATCCACGGGGGATTGGTTCCAGGACCCCCCATGGATACCAAAAACTGCGGTTGCTCGAGTCCCTTATTTAACCTGTCTCAGTGCAACGGACTTTAGGACCTGGCGGAGCTCTGAATCCACAGTGTTTCTGTTCCGTTGACAGAAAACGATCATGATTAAAAATATAGTGGAAATAATAAAGCGATCGGAAATAGGTGAAACGCCATCGGTCATTGGAAAAGCATTAAGGCTGATTTATGCTTGTGCGTATGGGCTACGGCGCAACCAATGATCGGAACAATTTTAAAGGATAAAGTGAGAATAATGGAGGTGTGAATGGCCCTGCCCAAATGAAAGCTACATTTATTACTAAACAACACAGTGATTTAATCATTGAAATACATACGTTTCTTAAGTGTTTTATATGCATAGAAAGGTAAAATATATACTATATACGAAGACAATCGTTTGACTAACTGATGCTAAATAATACCTGTTCTGACTTACCTTAGTAAGAGAACTTCTGTTTTTTTTATCCCGATCCGCGGTAACCTATGCACATCCTCCTGTATACTTTAAATAATCTCTAGATTACTTATAATACGTAATACAATGTAAATGCTATGTAAATAGTTGTTATACTGTGTTGTTTGGGGAATAATGACAAGAAGAAAAGTCTGTACATGCACAAACAACAAGTGCTGTGGAGAGAGCTTCCGCGGTTGGTTGAATCCGCGCATGCAGAACCCGCAGATAAGGACGGCCGACTGTATATATATTTTTTTAAAGTTACGATAAATAAGTAGCGTTACTCTGGGGCCAAGGTGCTAAATACAGTACCAACAGTCACACAGTACAAAACACGCATAGCACCTACAAGATGGCAAGCATATAAAGATAGTAGTAAGATACAGGCATGCATAATAAAAAAAATAATCCAGACCGAAGGCATGAATGCCACAGAAATCTGCAGTCGATCACAATACAGCTGGTGTTCTGCTGGACGATTACTCGGGTGGGGGGGGGGGCAGCACCAATTCCAGTACCCCACACTGTCTCCAGTGGCTTGAGGTCTAGCCCTCGCTATGACCAAGTCCACACAGCTCCCCCCCGTTCCCCGCCAGTAAGTCAGTGAATCAGACTTGCAGTGATCCCATCAGCAATGTCGAAAAGGGTCTTGCAATCACAGTAAAAGTGACTAAAACGGTCACTCGCAAATAGATTGTACTCTTCCTCCGATGCAGGCAGCAGCACGATGCACAGATCCGTGACTTTCAGGAGTGGGACCTGGACCAGCTGGAAAAACGGACTGCAAAAAGACAGAATGGAACTTAATGCAGACAAGTGTGAGGTGTTGCACTTTGGGAGAACAAACCAGACTTACACAGCAGGGCACTGAGAAGTGTGGTAGAACAGAGAGATCTGGGAGAAAAAGTCCATAATTCCTTGAAAGTGGAGTCCCAGGTAAATAGGGTTGTAAAGAGAGCTTTTGGCACATTGGCCTTCATATATCAAAGTATTGAGGACAGGAGTTGGGATGTTATGTTGAAGTTGTACAAAACATTGGTGGGCCTCATTTGGAGAATGTGTGCAGTTCTGGTCAGCTACCTACAGGAAAGATGTCAATAGGATTGAAAAAGTGCCTTGAAAATGTGCAAGGATCTTGCTGATACGAGACCCTGAGTTATAGGGAAAGGTTGAATAGTATTAGACTTTATTTCCTAGATCACAGGAGAATGAGGGGAGATTTGATAGAGATATACAAAATTATGAGGAGATTAGATAAAGTAAACGCAAGCTGCCATTTTCCATTGTGGTTGGCGACTACAACTGGAGGTCGTGGGTTAATGATGAAAGGTGAAATGTTTGAGGGGAACATGAGGGTGAGCTTTTTAACTCAGAGGATGGTGAGAGTGTGGAACAAGCTGCCAGCAGAAGTGGTGGATGTGGATTCAATTTCAACACTTAAAAGAAATTTGCATAGGTACATGAGTGGGAGAGGTATGGAGGGATATGGTCCAGGTGCAGATTTTTGGATGAGGCAGATTAGTAGTTTGGCATAGACTAGATGGGCCAAAGGGCCTGCTTCTGTGCAGTAGACCCTGTATAAATCTAGAATCAGGGCCATCACCACCACTACCACCATCACTCAACCTCAAGCAATTCTGTGATTTACCACATCTGGTCAACATTCCATCAGCACCCATGCTGCCTTGTGCAGGTTGCACTTACTGTTGTGTTCAGCATTGAGTTTTCTCGTTAAACTTTTTTATGTTGATTAACATATTAAAAAGGATGCATTTATTTGTGTTGTATTAGCATTGCAAGTTAACAGCAAAGTGTTGACAGCCCAGAAAGAAGCTTTATCTTCTGTATTTGCTGCAGGAATGCCTGTTCTTGTCTCCATGGCATTTGTTTTATGTAGTTAGAAGAAATATTTAACAGCAGTTTTAAATTAATATCTCTGCACATCAATCATTTTCAGTCATCATACACGAGGGTAATAGAGCAACTCATCAACCAAAAAACACTTTAATTTCCCCCATGCAATGCATTATTAAAGCAGCTGCTGTTAGGTTTGAGCCAGAGCTGTTTCTGAGTCGGAGAGACGATTTAAAATTAGGATATTAATCTCCCCTCCCTAAGTGAACACCTATTGTTAGTATAATCAAGGCTGGGCACTTAGTGTGTGGGAAATTATGATTAAATAAACCCACATCCTACCACTCCTTGCACATTATATCAGAGCAATGTTCTGTGTCACCTTAAATATTTAGCCTGTTTAAATTATCTGTCACGTAATAAGAATTTAAATTCAAGTCTCTCACATGATTACATTTAAGATTCCATACAAATAATTTGTTTTCAGCTCTTGCAGCAAGATAGCTATTTTCAATAGTTCTGAACTTGACTCCTTAAAGTCTGTGACAATAGATAAATTGGATAAGAAGTAATGACCATTGAAGGCAATGATGTCATGTAAGAGAATGACATTACCAGTACCGTTCCTCATCTGTATGTATGTTTTATGCATTAATACTTCAGTGCTAAGTATACTAAAAAATGCTTCTTTGGAGATGATCAAGCTTAATTTTCAGAAGAAAATAAAATATTGCAAACTATTTGGTTTAGTTTAGTGCATGCAGGCTTTTCTCTATATTAAAAAGTGTATAAATTGAAAGTAATTGTTGCAATCACATGATTACTGATACCTTCAACTGGTTATAACCTAACCTAAAAAAAAACCACCTTTGTGGGCTGCAAAATGATATGTTGCTGAACTTTGCATAACAACTTTAAAAACAAAATAAATTCTGATTTTTCATAATTTCAGACAGTGTCTTAAATGATCTGATTTCTCAGTCCATTCCATAGATATGCAATGTTACCTGGCGCTTAAAATTTGACAGTTGGAATATAGAAATGGATAATTTTAATATAATGCTGATCTACCCTATCCTCACCTTTCAGATTGTTAACTGGTAGTAATCCTACTTGCAGAGACAGAGTCTTTAAAAACTTCATTGCATTGTCAAAAGCATGGAGTTTGGTTAGATGCCAGTTAATATTTGTTTTCAGTGAGTCATTGGCTGCCTGAAAGCGATTCACAAACCATATGGTAAATATCTGTTCAAAAGAGAGCAATTTGACCTCTTGAGAGTTGGGGATGTGTTTGGTCATCAATATTAAGTGGGGAAGTTGCTGTTTTTTAGTTATCAAATCCCTAGGACCTTATTTGATTTCCTTCAGGAGTTGGAATAGCATTTCCTGCAATCTTTTTTCCCAATTTAATCAGTTTTTCTTTGTCTTTCTTATAGCTTACTTGACTCGGAATGCCCCCTCTAATCTCAATACCAGGCAAAAAATAAATGTGAAAAAGGGTATACAGGATAGTCAGGGAATGGGATGAGGTAGATAAACCTTTGGTAGCCAGAGCAGACTCTCATTCCTGTGGTGTAAAATATTCTGATTCATTGTTGAGATGAGTCACCTTCAAAATGACATACAATGGGGAGAAAAATGTCAACTATTTTCTACAAGAATGACCCTCTTTAGTTCAAGGGTCAAAATAAATATATTATCGGAGCATAGAAGCATAGTAACTTAGAAACATAGAAAACCTACAGCATAATACAGGCCCTTCGGCCCACAAAGCTGTGCTGAACCTTAGAAATTACATAGGGTTACCCATAGCCCTCTATTTTTCTGATCTCCATGTACCTGTCCAGGAGTCTCTTAAAAGACCTTATTGTATCCACCTCCACCACCGTCGCCGACAGCCCATTCCACTCACTCACCACTCTCTGTGTAAAAAAACTTACCTCTGACATCTCCTCTGTACCTACTTCCAAGCACTTTAAACCTGTGCCCTCTTATGCTAGCCATTTCAGTCCTGGGAAAGAGCCTCTGATTATCCACACGATCAATGCCTCTCATCATATTAAAGAGATGGTATGTACCATCTGCTACCACGAGATGAATTTTCTTGCAGATATTTACAGGGTAGAAAGAAATGCAATAGAATTCACGAAAAGTTATACATAAACAAAGACTGCCAAACAACCAATGAACAAAAGTAGACAAACTCTACCAATATATAAAAAAATACTGAGAACATGGGTTGTAAAGAGTCCCTGAAAGTGAATCTGTATGCTGTAGAAACAATTCAAAGTATTGGTGATTCAAGTTATGTATGCCACTTCAGGACTCTGATAGCTGTGAAGTAATAACTGTTCCTGAGCCTGGTGGTGTGGGACCTAAGGCTTTTGTTTCTATTACCCAATAGTAGCAGCCAGAAGGGAATATGGCCTGGATGGTGGGGTTCTTTAATGGTGGATGCTGCTTTCTTGTGACGGCGTTTCATGTAAATGTGCTCACTGGTGTGGAGGTTTTACCTGTGCTGGACTGAGCTATATCCACCACCGGGTTATTAGTATTTCCATACCACACCATGATGCAGCCAGTTAGGATACTCTCCACACTGCATCTATAGAAGTTTGTCAAAGATTTTGGTGGCATGCTGAAACTACACAAACTTATAAGAAAGTTGAGGTACGCAGTACCTTCTTTGTAATGACATTTTCATGTTGGCCCCATGACACATCCTCTGATATGTCAACACCAAGGAATTTAAAGCTACCGATCCTCTCCACCTCTGATCTCCTAGTGAGGACTGGCTTATGGACCTCCAGCTTCTTCCTCCTGCATAATTTTTTTTTGGTTTTGCTGACATTAAGTGAGAGGTTGCAATATAGCACCAGTCAACCAGATTGTCAGGCTCTCTCCCATATGCCAGTTATATAACCATATAACAATTACAGCACGGAAACAGGCCATCTCGGCCCTTCTGGTCTGTGCCGACGCCTACACTCACCTAGTCCCACTGGTCCGCACTCAGCCCATAACCCTCCATTCCTTTCCTATCCATATGCCTATCCAATTTTACTTTAAATGACAATACTGAACCTGCCTCTACCACTTCTACTGGAAGCTCATTCCACACAGCTACCACTCGCTGAGTAAAGAAATTCCCCCTCTTGTTACCCTTAAACTTTTGCCCCCTAACTCTCAAATCATGTCCTCTTGTTTGAATCTCCCCTTCTCTGAATGGAAAAAGCCTATTCACGTCAACTCGATCTATCCCCCTCATTATTTTAAATACCTCTGTCAAGTCCCCCCTCAACCGTCTACGCTCCAAAGGATAAAGACCTAACTTGTTCAACCTTTCCCTGTAACTTAGGTGCTGAAACCCAGGTAACATTCTAGTAAATCTTCTCTGTACGCTCTCTATTTTGTTGATATCTTTCTTATAATTCGGTGACCAGAACTGTACACTATACTCCAAATTCAGCCTTACCAATGCCTTGTACAATTTTAACATTACATCCCAACTCCTATACTCAATGCTCTGATTTATAAAGGCCAGCATACCAAAAGCTTTCTTCACCACCCTATCCACATGAGATTCCACCTTCAGGGAACTATGTACCATTATTCCTAGATCACTCTGTTCTACTGCATTTTTTAATGCCCTACCATTTACCATGTATGTCCTATTTGGATTATTCCTACCAAAATGTAGCACCTCACACTTATCAGCATTAAACTCCATCTGCCATCATTCAGCCCACTCTTCTAACCGGACTAAATCTCTCTGCAAGCTTTGAAAACCTACTTCATTATCCACGCCTCCTACCTTAGTATCATCTGCATACTTACTAATCCAATTTACCACCCCATCATCCAGATCATTAATGTATATGACAAACAACATTGGACCCAATACAGATCCCTGAGACACACACTAGTCACCAGCCTCCAACGTGACAAACAGTTGTCCACCACTACTCTCTGGCATCTCCCATCTAGCCACTGTTTAATCCATTTTACTACTTCAATATTAATACCTAACGATTGAACCTTCCTAACTAACCTTCCATGCAGAACCTTGTCAAAGACCTTACCGAAGTCTAAATAGACAACATCCACTGCTTTACCCTCGTCAACTTTCCTCATAACCTCTTCAAAAAATTCAATAAGATTTGTCAAACATGATCTTCCACACACAAATCCATGCTGACTATTCCTAATCAGATCCTGTCTATCCAGATAATTATATATACCATCTCTAAGAATACTTTCCATTAATTTACCCACCACTGACGTCAAACTGACAGGCCTATAATTGCTAGGTTTACTCTTAAAACCCTTTTTAAACAATGGAACCACATCAGCAATACGCCAATCCTCCGGCACCATCCCCGTTTCTAATGACATTTGAAATGTTTCTTTCAGAGCCCCCGGCTATTTCTACACCAACTTCCTTCAAGGTCCTAGGGAATATCCTGCCAGGATCCGGAGATTTATCCACTTTTATATTCCTTAAAAGCGCCAGTACTTCCTCCTCTTTAATTGTCATAGTTTCCATAACTTCCCTACTTGTTTCCCTTACCTTACACAATTCAATATCCTTCTCCTCAGTGAATACCAAAGAAAAGAAATTGTTCCAAATCTCCCCCATCTCTTTTGGCTCCACACATAGCTGTCCACTCTGATTCTCTAAGGGGCCAATTTTATCCCTCACTATCCATTTGCTATTAATATAACTGTAGAAACCCTTTGGATTTATTTTCACCTTACTTGCCAAAGCAACCTTGTATCTTCTTTTAGCTTTTCTAATTTCTTTCTTGATTCTTTTTACATTCTTTATATTCCTTGAGCACCTCATTTATTCCATGCTGCCTATATTTATTGTAGATCTCCCTTTTTTTCTGAACCAAGTTTCCAGTATCCCTTGAAAACCATGACGCTCTCAAACTTTTAACCTTTCCTTTCAACATAAAGATTCCGTACCCTCAAAATTTCACCTTTAAATGACCTCCATTTCTCTATTACATCCTTCCCATAAAACAAATTGTTCCAATCCACTCCTTCTAAATCTTTGCACATCTCCTCAAAGTTAGCCTTTCTCCAATCAAAAATCTCAACCCTGGGTCCAGTCCTATCCTTCTCCATAATTATATTGAAACTAATGGTATTGTGATCACTGGACCCGAAGTGCTCCCCAACACATACCTCCGGCACCTGACCTATCTCATTCCCTAACAGGAGATCCAACACTGCCCCTTCTCTAGTCGGTACCTCTATATATTACTGCAAAAAACTATCCTGCACAGATTTTACAAACTCCAAACCATCCATCCCTTTTACTGAATGGGCTTTCCAGTCTATGTGTGGAAAATTAAAATCTCCCACAATCACAACCTTATGCTTACTACAAATATCTGCTATCTTCTTAGAAATTTGCTCCTCCAATTCTCGCTCCCCATTAGGTGGTCTATAATACACCCCTATAAGTGTTACTACACCTTTCCCAATCCTCAATTCCACCCAAATAGTCTCCCTAGACGAGCCTTCTAATCTATCCTGCCAGAGCACCGCTGTAATATTTTCTCTGACAAGCAACGCAACACCTCCCCCTCTTGTCCCTCCGATTCTATCACACCTGAAGCAAAGAAATCCAGGAATATTTAGTTGCCAATCACACCCTTCCTGCAACCATGTTTCACTAATAGCTACAACATCATATTTCCAGGTATCAATCCATGCTCTAAGCTCATCCACCTTTCTTACAATGCTCCTAGCATTAAAATAGATGCATTTAAGAAACTCTCCACCTCTTCCTCTCTGTTTATTCCTAATGATGCAATCAACTTTATTATCTTTTTATTCCTTCTCGCCTACATCTTCGGTCTGAGCGCTCCCCTTCCCTATCACCTGCCTATCCTCCCTCACTAGCTTTCTCTATTTGTGAACTAACCTCCTCTCCCCTAGTCTCTTCAAATTGATTCCCACCCCCCCAACCATTCTAGTTTAAAGTCTCCCCAGTAGCCTTAGCAAATCTCCCCGCCAGGATATTAGTCCCCCTAGGTTTCAAGTGTAACCCGTCCTTCTTGTACAGGTCACACCTGCCCCAAAAGAGGTCCCAATGATCCAGAAACTTGAATCCCTGCCCCCTGCTCCAATCCCTCGGGCACACATTTATCCTCCACCTCATTCCATTCCTACTCTCCCTGTCGCATGGCACAGGCAGTAACCCTAGATTACTACCTTTGTGGTCCTTCTTCTCAACTGCCTTCCTAACTCCCTATATTCTCCTTTCAGGACCTCTTCCCTTTTCCTGCCTATGTCATTGGTACCTATATGTACCACGACCTCTGGCTTCTCACCCTCCCACTTCAGGATATCTTGGATGTGATGAGAAACATCCCAAACCCTGGCACCAGGGAGGCAAACTACATCCGGGTCTCCTGATCACATCCACAGAATTGCCTATCTGACTCCCTAACTATCGAGTCCCCTATTACTACTGCCTTCCTCTTCCTTTCCTACCCTTCTGTGCTACAGGGCCGGACTCTGTGCCGGAGGCACGGCCACTGTTGCTTCCCCCAGGTAGGCTGTACCCACCCCCCAACAGTACTCAAACAGGAGTACTTATTGTTAAGGGGTACAGCCACTGGGGTACTCTCTAGTACATGACTCTTCCCCTTCCCTCTACTAACCGTGACCCACTTATCTGCCTCCCGTGACCCTGGTGTGACCACCTGCCTGTAACTCCTCTCTATCAACTCCTCACTCTCCCTGACCAGACAAAGGTCATCGAGCTGCAGCTCGGCGCACCTTGCGCAGATGTGGACTTCCGGGAGGCTAGGAGACACCAGGACCTCCCACATCCGTCACTGAGAACAACAAGCTGCCCTCACACTCATAATTCCCCCTTTCCTCAAATAACAGGAAAAACTGAAACCTAAACCTACCTTGCCTCACCCGCTTCTGCCTAAGCCTGTTGAGCCCAAGCCCTTAAGCCTTCACTCTGCTCCCAGCTTACTCCGCTGCCCGCAGTATAAGGCTGTGTCCTTTTTAAATCTTCCACGCTTTACTCCCCGCCGTCACATGCTTGCACAATCCCGCCTCTCTTAACTCCGATGAGAATAAGAAAAATTCAAGATGGCTCCCGCTGCACTCCCGTTCTGATCCTCCGACTCCCTTCTCCAAACGAAAACCGATTCAGGATTTCTGCCCTTTTTAAATTTTCCCTGCTTCACTGCCCGCCGTCACACGCCTGCACAGTCCCACCTCTCTTAACTCTGATGAGAATAAGAAAAATTCAAGATGGCTCCCGCCGCACTCCCGTTCTGATCCTCCGACTCCCTTCTCCAAATGGTTAGGAGACGAATCGTGAGGCTATATAATGCATACACACTTTGATAATATACTTTGATTATATAATTGAGAAGATGTCAATAGGTTCTGAAAGCATTGTGTGGATATTCAAAATTTATAATTGTAGTAAATTTTTCAGACATTTCATGTTGAGATATCTCAAACTTTATAGAGTTTGCTTTGGAGATATAAGAGACTGCAGATTCTTGAATCTGGAGTGACAAGCAGACTGTTGCAGAAACTCAGCACATTGAAAGGAATTGCAAACATTTCAGGTTAAACACCTGCATCAAGTCTATTTCAACCCAAAACGTAAATAATTCCTAACCCCAAAGATGTCGCTTGACAAAATGGGTTCCATCGGCAGACTGTTTGTTGCTTTGAATTTGGCTTATTGTGTAGAATTATGTATATACTTGTTTGTACATATATTTGAAAATGAATCGGTTTATTATGTGACTCAATTTTAACTGTCATGCCAACCCATTCTATTTCCTCCATCCACCTTGAAACTCTCGTAATAGATCTGCTGTGGTTTGGTTCTTTTAAAGGAACATTACCTCTTTAAATGGAATCACTACAGTTCAGAGAGTTGGATTATTAAAATCAAAGTCATATTCCTGTAAATGATTGAGATGTGGGATTTAATTAGTTGTCAGGATGTTCCATTTTTGTAGTTTGGATTTGCTAGTTTAAACAAAATTACTGATACCACTGTAGGCTTTTGTGAATAAAACCTGCGAGAGTCATTTTATGTGCTTCACTAATGCCCTTTACTTGCATTATGAACAAACCAAAAGCAGTCGCCTTACACTGATGTCATTGCGTCAGACACTGTCTCTTTAAGTAAACACAATAACTCGGTGGCGATGTTTCTGAATTATGTAGAACAGTTTCTATAATGAGCAATATGTGTCATCTAACACCCATTATATGACCCTACACTACGACTTATAGACCTAATGGCTGTCTTTATGGTGGTGAAACTATATTTGAGAGGTGACTGGTATCTTGCATGTTTAAAATTCCAGTCAAAATTAAATCTTCTCCATGCTTTATAAATTCTTCCACTGACTAACCCTTTTAATTAATTAAAAATGTTACTATTATATATTTCAAAATATATGACTTAAATTTTTCTAAAATTTGATTGCATAATCCTGTTTAACCAGAGTTATGTAATTTAAAATCAGTTCTCCACGAGTGAAGCATAATAACTACAGTTTACAGTTTTCAAGTGGGCAGTTTTGTCATGAGTAATCCTTTGTGATCCCAATTGTAGTTTCCATGTCTGGGGCAACAAAAACATTGTCATTCCCTGGGTAAATGTCCTTTTGAAGCTTTGTAGAGGAAGTTGGACAATGTTGACCTCTGGGCATCCATCATTGGGTACTCCTAGGACAACTAATGACAGCCGGACAGCAAGAAAGTGAAATATTTGACAAAATCCTGCTTTCCCCTCCCCAATCTCCAGGATCAGCACAGAATGCCTTCCCTTGTGAAATTGGACTTACAACTCCACCCTCACAGTCTCCTGGCCTCCAATCCCTCATATGCCCTCTCCACCCCCTACGCAGCATCCTCACACAAGCTGCTACTTGCCCTCCACCCCATTCCCATCCCGTACTACAAAAATTCCCAGCGCATCGCCAGGAATTGGAGTTGGATTCTAATTCAGGCTCATGCGGGCTGCAGGTTTGATCCGGTCTGTGCCCTCTCTCAGGAAGGAAGCTTCTTGGTCTGTCCTGCAACTGAAATTTGATGCAGTAGATTCACTGCTTATATAATATTCTAGTACACATTTTTAATGTACATCACAGGCGCATAGTATTAGAGACATTCACAAGAAAAGACATGAATTAAACATAACTTGTTCAAAATTATACGGGAAAGAATACAGTTGGAACAAAAATAAGTGGAAAGTAATGGAAGTGTTGCTGTACTGAGGTAGTGGTTAGGATTGTGTTGGTTGGTTCAAGAACCAAATAGTTAATAGGAAGGAGCTGTTCTTGAACCTGGTGGTATAGAGCTTGATGAGGCTTCTTTACCTCCTGCCCTATGGGGGAGCTGCAAGATGCCCTGACCCACATGGTGGGGGAACTATGATGATTGAAACAGCGCTTTGCAGCAGTAATATTTCTATTGAAATGAAAGAGATCCCAGATTACATGCCTGGTGTGACCGGGCACAGGATCTAAGAGCAGCTTCCCCAGTGTAAATGCTGGAGGAGGTCTTGGAGGCTGATGTCTGTCTGAAGTCCTGGCTTCCTCTAGTCTCCAGGAAGCCCCACTGCAGCTCGACCTGCAAGGTTACAGGATGTGTTTGACAACAATGCCGGTGTATGGTTCAGTCCTGTCTTAGAAGTCTCATTGCACAGTGTTTGTACAAGTATTCTGATGAAAGGTCTTTGACATGAAATCCTAAGTGCTCCTTTCTTCATTGATGCTGCCTGACCCGATGTTAATGTCCAACATTTTATATTAAGTATCATCATCTTGTCATGTTATATCATAGTTAAAGAACTGGACCAAAGGTTGTAATTTCTAAATACAAGAGATTCTGCAGATGCTGGAAAACCAGAGTAGCACACACCAAATACTGGAGGAACCCAGCAGGTGGGGCAGCATCTGTGGAGTGAAATAAGCAGTAAACATGTCCGTCTTGGCCCAAAGCAGTGACTGTTATACCGCTCCATAGACACTGCCTGAAGGTTGTAATTTCACTGGTCTGGCCAGTGCAATGTCGAAAACACAAGCTCAATCCCTTGCTGAGCTTTCATGGCCCTAATAAGCAGGATATGCAGACTGAATTATATGCATTCGGTAAAAGTGTTTAGATTGATTTATGGCCTCCTATTTATTTGCTTTCTTTTTCATCAGAAAACTACTCCAGGGCCTTTCTGCTGTAGGTGTGATATATGCACATCATTAAATTGTCATCAAAAGCTGTCAGTAATTTGACCTCATTATATAGGTCTTTCTGAGCCAATGAAATGACTTTCCCTATACTAACAGCCATGCAGATTACTACTTTATTCACAGAGACATACATTATCTGTCATCTGTTGACTTGAAGTTTCTTTTCATCTTCTGCTTCATTTTTTTTTCTTGCCTCTATTACACCACCGAAAATGTATTTCGAGGCTTGGGTTGATAGTGGAACATGGTTTTAATCATCTAATATTTTAAATTTGGAGCCGATGGACTGATTGAAACTTTTGGAGACTTGCATGAGTTGTATTTGTATCAGGAAATTGGAGTGTTAGTAATGGTGAATATTAGAGTGACAGTTATAACTACAGGAGTTAGAGTTCATCACTAAAGATGTACTTCTGTTATATTTTTCACAAAAAAACAGATTTAGAATGTGATGCCTGAGTAGGTTATTTAGTAGCACTCTTTAAATGATAACTTCATGCTTTACTCCAAGAATATGTTGACCTACCACTAGATATTACGCTTCTCCAGACATTTCTTTGAACAGTGAAGTGCGTTAAACCTTGTAGTACATGATGTCGTACCTCAGCTATCACCACTTTATTAAACTTTGATTAGGAACTGGATGTATCTATTGACAAAAGCACATTCATCTTTAACACAATTGTTGTACATGTCTGGAGCTGCAAACTACTTACTATGAAAACTATTGTGTCTTGTAAGCTTGTATCTTTATGCTTGACTCTTTGATAAGTCCCATTACAAAGAAAGCACAGCAGTGTCTCTATATCCTTAGAAGTTTGTGAAGATTTGGCATGACATCTAAAACTTTGACAAGCTGTATAGATGTGTGGTGGAGAGTATATTAACTGGTTACATCATTGTCTGGCATGGAAACACCAATGCCTTTGAACAGAAAATCCTACAAAAGGTAATGGTTATGGCACAGTTCATCACAGATAAAGCCCTCCCCACCATTGAGTACATCTTAACAGAGCACCGGCTCAAGAAAGCAGTATCCACCATCGAGGATCCCCACCATGTAGGCCATGGTCTCTTCTCGTTGCTGCAATCAGGAAGAAGGTACAGGAGCCTCAGGACTTACGCAAGCAGGTTCGGAACAGTGATTTTTTTCTCGACCATCAGGTTCTTGAACCAGTGGGGATAATTATTGACTCACTTTCAAAGACTTTTCATCTCAAATTCTCGATATTTATTGCTTTTTTTTTCTTTTTGTATTTGCACAATTTGTTATTAGCACGTTGGTTGTTTTGCACCCCGTTGGGTGCAGCCTCTTATGGATTCTACTGTGTTTCTTGGATTTACTGTGTATGCCCACAATAAAATTAATCTCAGGGTTGTACTTTGATAATAAATTTACTTTGAACTTTAACTTTTAAACAGGTTATATACTCAAAGCAAGGGCACTCATTTTCACCTTCAGTCTCAAAAGGTGTTTTGTCCTGACTATGGTATCGCCAACAGCAAAAACCTCAGGACTATTGGTCTGCAGCCCAGCAGATAGCGGATGTTTATATGTTAATTGTCTCAAAACCACACACCCAAGGCAATGCTATATGAGCAACCAAAGGACCAATGTCAGCTGGTAGCAAGGCACCAGCTTTGCTTCACTGTCAAAGTGATACAAAAACTGAAGAAATTAATGTTCCTCTTGATTTATGGAATAAAAGTAACTGTAATTAGTTGGTCTATCAACACAGAAGTGATTGCAGCTATTCTCTGCGTGCCAGAGTGCTCAATTCAGACTTCCTTTGTTGGCTGAGCATGCTTAAGAGAGCCAGTGTTAATGTGACACATCTATTGAATAGTGTCATGGATTTTAAAAAAACATTCACTATGTAATAGAATTTCTATGTCAGCATTGTTAACAAAATAAAATTTCTCCCATATTACCAAACAAAAAATTGTCACTCTGGAAAGAAAAATACATTAGTATTAATGACTGAAAGCTTGGTCATTTTAAGGAAGTGTCCTTACGGCAGGTGAAAGAAGAAAAGAATTTATGAAACAGGTTTCGAGAGCATGGACCCCAGACTGCGGAGAGTCTGGGGACCAGTGTATCGGTGCACAGGCCACATCTGAAGTAATGCAGAGTTCACAGAATGGTGGGAGTAAGACCTTGAAATGAGGAAGAAATAGATTATCAGAGCATTTTAAGTTTTTTTTTAAATGGGCAGAAGAAAACCAGTAAACACAGGTGATGGGTGAATGGATGAGAGACTAAATAAAGCAGATTCTTAATTTGGCTGAAGTTAATAGAGCTTCGGAGATGGGAAATGTCAGCCTAGATTTTTGCTCAGATCAGCTGCTAAAGCCCATAACTGTCTGAATTATAAGTGAGATTGCTATAAGATGAGCCCAGCTCGGTTTCACTAGGTCTTGTACATTCAGACACTTCACTTCCTTTGCTTTATATTTAGAATTGCACCTGTCACTTCTCTATCCATATGAAACTTTGGGAAAAAAATTAAGCAATGCAGTTCCGTTCCCTGAAAATGCGTGAAAATTATTTTGATAATTCAGTACTACTAAATAAGTAAAATACCTGATCGGTATCACAACTATATCAGCTTTAAACCATAAGTTTGCAATCTGTTCAAAGCTGGCCTTGGTTCACAAGAAGCAATGTGTGGGACTGATCTAAAGTTTCTATTTTGCCTTGAAAGTTATTGGACTACAGCGCCAGTGAATTGAAATATTGTTGACTTAAAATCAAGCTGACAACTCAGCTGCTGGTCATCAGAAGAAAATTCATTATCTCAGCCACTGTCACACTCTTAAAAACACGAAACCAAGTCCATTGTGTGCATAGGAGTTCAACACTATAAATAGCATAATCCGCTCTTGTTAAAGCAACACAGTTGTGGCAGCCACAACAAAAACAGCAGTGATCTACAACCTTCTGACAACTATGTACGTGTAGTAAATACACTTCTTCATTTTCAACAAATTTATCTGCTTCAGAACTATCAAATAACATTGTTATATATTCATCTTTCCGGATCAGGTCATTGCTAGTGAGGCTGGCTTTTATTGGCTATTTGTAATTATAGTTTGGAAGGTGGGGGTGAGCCACCCTGCCCCCTCAGAACTGCTGCAACAATCGTCCTGTTAGTAGAATGTTCTAGGTTTCAGAACTATCAGTACTATGGAACATTGAAACATGTCCAAGTCAGGGTATTGTGTAGCTTGAAGGGGAATTTGTAGGTGGTAGAGTTTACTGAATCTGCTGTCCTTGGTGGTCAAGGTTATGAGTTTGGGAGCCAAGACAACCACTTCCCATATCTCAGAAGCCGCCTCTCAGTGAAAACAAATAACAAAGAAGAAATTCACCACTGCCTTCAATATGCCAGCTCAGCCTGTTGCCAGCTGAGACAAAAGGCTTTTGAAGACCCATTGAGATCCTCATTATTGAAGCCCAAGTTGCAATCATTTGGCTCCGTCAAATAGACTGCATCATTTGCAAACTTGATACCAAGCTCCCAAAACAGATTCAGTATTTTGAGCTCTATTGAGGGATTAGGCTACCAAGCCAGAAGAAATGTTTGAAGGATGTGCTCAGTATCTGAACAAAGTGGAGAAGGAGCACTTGGAATGGTACTGAGAATGGGTACTGTCAATGAGTTGGGAGTTCATGGTAACCCTTTGTGAGTGATGGAAGGACTGCCCATCCATCAGACACCTCACTCTGTGGAGGTATCTGCAGTTACCACATTAGCCTGATTGGCCACGTCAGAGCCTATAGAAGGGTGTAGCAGTAAGTCATCCTCATACCTGACGGAATCATGAGACACTGGTGATGCTGGAAGTCTGGAACAACACAACTGCACTGGAGGAACTCAGCAGTCCCTGCACCATCTCTGAAGGTCCTGTCATCTCTGACAGTCGATGCTTCAGTTCCAAGATCTTTCATCTGGACTGGAAAGAAAGAGGGGAGATAGCTGTCATAAGAAAATGGAGAGAAGGGATAAAGTAAGAACTTGCAGGTAAATAGGTGGATCCAGGTGAGGGAAGGGTGTTGGGGGAGAGGGTAGAGTGGAAATTATGTCAAACTGGGAGATAAGGGGTTGAAGTGACAAAAGGCTGAAGAAGATGGAATCTGATAGGAGAGGACATTGGACCATGAAGTAAAGGAATGTGGCTCTGGAGGGCAACCATTGTGAGCAATATGTGGAAATGGGCAGATGGAAGAGGAGGAGAAAGTGATGAGGTAATGGAGGGCAGTTGGATCAGGAAGAGAGACAAAAAAAAAGGGGAGAAAATGGACAGAGAGGAACAGTTACCAAAATACTGAGGATTCGATGTTTATGATATCAGGTTGGAGACCACCCAGAGGGTATTTGGGGTGCTGTTCTTCTAAATGGCATTTAGCCTCGATGTAGTAGAAGAGGGTGTTGCAGACAGACATGGTGCAGGAAGTGAAATCAAATAATTGGCACCGGGAGATCATGGCCTGCATGGCGGATGGAGCAAAGGTGCTCGGTGAAGATGTCTACTAATCTGTCAAGCACCTTTGCTCTGTCTGCCAGGCTAGCTAGAACCTCCCTTGGCCAGACATTTTTATTCCACTGAATTACTAATTGCACAGAGGGCTAAGATTTATGATATGGTAAGGGCACGTTAGTGTCACTGAACTGGAGTGTGTGGGCGACAGTTAAGATGCTTACTACTGTCCATTTCAAAGCATCCCTTGTTTATTACTACTCTCAGCACTCTACATAATCATTCCCTGCATCAGGTTGAGATTTATGTGTTATATGTACAGTACATCAAAACATGTGAAGTGAGTCATTTGTATTAACAACCAATGAACACAAGAATTTGCTGGGAGCCAGCCCACACAGGTCGTCACACGTTTCAGCGCCAAGACGGCATTCTCAGCAGAACAACACAGAACACAACACACAACAAAACAACAACTGCAAAACAAGCCCCTCTCCTCCTTCCCACCTATCCACACACAGACAGTCCTCCAACCCCGGGCCTTTGGGTTCCATTCTCCAGGCTTCGCCCATTGGTCTTCGACTTCAGACTTCTGATTGACCTTCAGGCTTTGATAACTAGCTCAACCTTTGTTATCGACCCCAGGACCAATAATGGGACCCTAGCCTCTAGACAAGCTGACTAACCGGCCCTTATGCCTCAAGCTCACGTGGGCATTTGATCACAGTCTTACATCCACAGATGTCCTTTGTCATATGTCCACGTCGTTGGCCTTCAAGCACAGAGCAGAGGCCTAGATTCCAGAGGTCCTTCATTACATGCCCACATAACTGGCCTTCAAGTGCAGCATAGGGTAGTGTTGTCCACATTGCTGGCCTTTGAGCACAAAGCATAGGCCTGGACTTCAGCCTCACCTCCTTCATATTCCTGTCCCAAAACCCCAGACTGACCCTTACCTCTCCTTTGTCCCAAAAACCATCCCTACAAATGAAAAAAAGAACAATTAAATCTGAGCCACCATCTCCATGGAGACCGTAGCTCGTGCCATCTTGACCACCAACACACCCCATTTAAAAAGTGCACTTCATTCGCAGAACTAAGCTACTCTTGACAGGATTTCCAAACCTATGGCCTTTATCAGCATGAGGATACGACCTTTAGCCATTCAGCATAACCATCACCTGCGTGTTTCTCACCAAGATGCACAACATACTAACTTGGAAATATACCATTGCTTCTTCAGTATTGCAAGGTCAAAAATCTGGGGCTTTCACTCCAGTAGCACTGTGGAAGTTGTCATCTTCTTAGGCAACCCTTCAGGTTAGAGGATGTTTCCACTCTGTTTCTGTTCATTCTAAGATGAGTAATGAGGGCAATGTGAGAACTCTGGTCTTACAGAGATGGAGCAAGAGGTCCCCAATGTGATGTCTGGGTGGATCTTTGTGATCCAGTGTGCTCCATTTATTCTTTGCTTCTCTTGTGTAGTATAATGTAATGTAAGAACTCAAGGTTTTCAGAGCAATTCTTTATGCTCCATCCCTTTGAATAGGAGTGTTGCATTTTTACAATGAGACTTCGAGAGCATCAGTGAACCTTTCCCCCTCTCCACCTGATATTTCCTTCCCATGACTGAACGTAGAAGGCAAATTATATTTGGGAGTCTGGTCTCGTGCTTGTAAGTAAAGTACCCTGTCTAATGTAGTTAATTGTTGGTTTAATTTTCTTTCCAGTGAATTTGGGGATCTTTGTTGATACAGCATTGCTAACATTTTGCCAGTGCCTTGAAGTGGTTTCTGCAATGGATGATGAATCTCTGGAATTCTCTGCTCCAAAGAGCTGCAGAAGGCAACTCATTGGAAGTGTTTAAAGTTTCAGTAAATACCTTTTTGAAATATTGGAGGCATTGAGGACTTGGAGATCTGCCACAGAGGAGAAGTTGAGGCTTGTGGTAAATCACCCTTGCAGACTTGAAGGGCCAAATAGCCTACATCTGTCATTTTCTTTCATATTTGTATCATGTCAAATATAAAGAAGGACAGAGATCATTGCTGGCCAGTAGAACATGTGAAATTTTGTGCCAGGTTTCAAGTCTTGATTGTGAAATACCCTTTTCTTCAGTTAGTCAAAACCTGTATTGGTGAAGGTATTCATTGCAGGCGATGGTGAATACTTCATTAAAAGGAGTAGTTCAAGAAGGTATGTACCCATCATTTTCTCAAGGAGAGTTAGGTATGGGAACTAATTGCTGGCTTTGTTGATGATGGCCAAATGGGAAAGTAACAGATAAATAAACACTATAAAAAAGTGAAAATGCTGAGTACCTTCCAAAATTTAGAGCTATGACACATGCACATAATAATTTATAATATATTTAATCAAATATTAAATGGAGGAAATGACATTCATTGATATTTGGCTTACTGATGTGTATTCTATGATTCATTGCGGAATGTGCAGATTAAGAGATGTGTTGATTCTTGCTCTTTTGTCTGTAATTAAGAAAAGTATTGGGTGAAAAACCATGGTCAAAATAGTTTTACAAAGGTAATTGTTCAAAGTGTAATTACTTGCCAATTCCTATTTTAATAAGTTGTCTGCTATAATTGATTAAGATATAAAGTTGTAGAACTCAGTTGTGGAAACCAGCATGGACAGCTATCACATGGGGCATGGCACAAAGAAATGATCCTGATGCAGGCTCTCAAATCCAAAATGTTGTCACTCAGTTCCTTGCCTCCACAGATGCTGCCCAAAGCACTGTGTTCTTCCAATATTCTATTTTTTGATCATTTTTAAAGATTGATGTTATTAACATCACTGGTGTTGTTTACTTAAACTGAAGATTTTTCTGCCTTTCTTAGTTCTTAATTGAAAATGGGCTTCTCTTTGTAAAACTGATTTAAAGGGAAGCAGAATTTATCATTCAGATAAATGTCTTAATTTCATGAAATATCCCTATGAGGTCAGGTTATAATACAGTATCAACTTAGCTGTCTAAATGTTTAACAATAAACAGTTTACTTGATAAATTTTTGGTATAGCCATAAAGAAATTGATTTGTTCTTACAGAGTGACAGCACGTGTTGTAGTACTAATATTTCTTCAATCCAACATCAGTTCATCTCCTTTGGATTCTAACAAGAGAAACAGGTCAAAGACATATAGTACATCATTACTGCATGCCTTGGATCCGATATGATGGTGATGCGCACGGTCATAGTGGCCTCTCCAGGCCTAACTAAAGGTGTAATTTTTGTATGATTACCAGACGCTGTTAGGTACATCAGAACATCAGGTACTGCCCGTCTACTCCACTCATGAGTTGGTGGATAGCAATGGAGCTGGACTTGTTGCATACTATTGTTGTCCAGAGGCAGTACACTGTCCAACTACAGTGCAAATGATTGTACTGGACATTTTTATCATGATTGCAAGAGCCTATTGGATATTGGTAATTTAGAATACTGCAAGTCCGGTTCATTGGAGAGACGGACGGCAGGGGAGCTGCGTTGCCTCGGTTGTTGCACAGACCGGGCCCTCGCGCCTGTTGCAGCGCACAGGAGAGGAGACACTGGAGGGAGTGTGAGAGTGAGCACGTACCTCTATGGGTCGGAGGCTGGCTCTTCCCATCGGTGCTGCTCTCCAGTGTTTGCTCGGTGGAAGCCAATTTGGACTGTTTTCATCTGCAGATGCACTAGCACATGATCAGGAACTGCGGCATGCTTGTTCTTGTAGAAACATGTTTCCAGAACAATATTCCATGCACCATTGTTCCACAAGCCATGGTACCCAGGGACTTGGGCAATATTTTCTTGTAACATCTTCTGTGAGCCAGACTTTATTGAATTCTTCACAGAAGATGCATTTAGAATTCATTTCTGATCTTCATATACTGTATTATTACTCGTGTTCCAAGACTACAAATGGCTAACTTTTGGACGCCTCCACATAGGAATGAGCTACCATAATGTTAAATACAGAAATCCAATGTACTTACATAAGTTCATTCCTGTAAGCGGCAGAACTAGTGTCCTCACTCTCCTCACTTTTAGTCATTGTTGTTCTTTATCAGTTTTATGTGCTTATCGCATTCATTACAATACTGTGGTGACCATAACAAGTGATCTTTGTGTATTTTCCAACTTTCAGACAAAATTGACTTATGGACATCTGTCAAAATTGAACCTGTTTGTTACCCTAGGGTGCCATGTATAATTATGAAATACATGGTTCAATCTGTGCAGTTTAGTATTAACGTGCTAATTGTTTTGCTTGTTCTATTCACTATTTGAATTATTTCTAATTACTGGTTACATTTTTGTTTCAGAAAAAGCAAAGAACCAGGGAGCTCTCCCAGTTGTTTCAGTCATATATCCCATACGATCACAAGGTAAGGTGGCTCCAATAAACATTCCAGTGTCAGAAATTCTTACTGGTTATGCACTCATAATGGTTTGTTTAAAACTCTACAAGTCTGGCAAGCTCAGGATTTTAGCCATATTATCATAGATTCATTCAGCAATACAGCAAGGATACAGACCCTTTGGCCCATGACTCCATGCCAGTCACACTCTCCATCCAGCTGGTCCCAATTACCTGCATTAGTCCCATACCTACCGAGTCTCTTTGCCTCTATGTACCTATCAAAGTGCTTCTTAAATGGTACTGTTGTACTGTATGTGCACAGAGCAAGGCTAACTTTATCTATCTAAATGCTAGTAGATCCTGTCCCTCAGGATATACTGGCTGACTGTCCGGTCGTTCTCTGGCTTATCTTTGCTATTCTTTTTAAAAAGCTGAATACCATTAGTCACCTTCCAGTCTTTAGCAACTTTACCGGTGGCTAATGATAGAGCAAGTATCTCCCTAAAAGCCTTTGCCATTTCTTCTTTAGCCTCCCAAAACATTTGAGATGTACTCGATCAGGCCTGGGATTTATCTGATGCCAGCTTGCAGATTTTCTGAACTATTGGATGTTATTGATACCTTGGCACACTTTTAGATCACTATGTATAAAATGTTTCCCTGTATTTTAATAAATTTTACAACAAACTCAGTGATTTGAAAGCCTGGGAACTGTAACCCTGGTGAATTGAAATGACATGTGGTGAACATTACCTGGTGAGCCAGATGCTGAACAATTGAGATTTTCAAATAGTTATTTAGCAGATTATTTGAATATCACTGTTTGTACATCAGCAACAGCAGCCAGGGGATAATTAGAAACAGGAATCATATGGCAGACTAACCATTTACTCCAGTATCGCAAAACTTGAGAAATTAATTGCATGAGTTATGTTTTCACAATTGCCCAGCAACTGCTCTAACCTATATCTTGTAAAAGCTTTGACCTTCAGTTAAGTTTTAACCAAAGCGTTATTTTGTCGTTGTGGTTGATTTGTGTAGTTTACAGATCAGTTGACTATCACTGTGAAAAGGAACATTGGAATCTGCATTTTAGTCATTTTGAAAGGCTTGAAGAGATTTTTCTTTGCTTTTTAAACTCTGCTCCATATTGGCTCTGGCCTCAGTTTGCTGCAAGTGTGGGAACATGGTGCTGGGTCTTAAATCTTAAGTGCTAGTTCCGGGTTTCAAAAGTAATGCCCAGTAATTCAGAGCAATATGAAGGAAAAATGCAAGATAGCGTAGCAAAAAACAAATGAAGAGCTTTGTGCTGTTAGTGTTTAATAATGTACAGCCAACAGCAGAGTGACCAGATTTGGCAATAGCTGTTGCTGAAAATGAGATGGCAATAGTTTGCTTTTCCTTTCTATTTCTTCTTATCCCTGACACATGCTCTTGTTGGAATTCAATTCCATGGCTCCTGCAGACTTTTGTTTTTCTTTCTTCTGTAAATGCAGACAGATTTTTGGAACATGGGAAGCATCACACCTGAGCCCAGATTACATTTGTGTAAAGTCAACACATATTTTGGCAGGAGATCATTGATCAAGAACAGGAGATTTCAAATTCAACCTCTGAGTTATTTTAAATTGCGACTCACTTTCAATGCACATTTGGCCTTACCTTGGTTTCTCCATCGGACAAAATAGTTTTTCATATCATCCTATCAATATTCCTTATTTTGTACATCTTAATTGGGTCACTTGGCAATCCTTTGAACTTGAGAGGTTTTTGCAATGTTGCTTTATAAATTTAATTCTAAGTTCTGGTAAATCTGGTCTGTTTGCCTTTAAAAAAAACTAATATACACTCAGTGACCAATGTATTCTATGCCTGTACATCTCATTAATGCAAATATCTAATTAGCCAATCATGTGGCAGCAACTCAGTGCATAAAAGCAAGCAGACATTCATATTCAGTTGGTAGTGCATCTTTAAGTTTGACTGCCAACCGTCATAAAAATTCAGAAGAAGAAAAAGAGATTCGGTTGTTGTTCAGACCAAACATCAATATAGGGAAGAAATGTGATATAACTGACTTTGACTGGAAGATTGCTGGTGTCAGATGGGGTGGTTTGAGTATCTCAGAAACTGCTGATTTTCATGAACAGCGGTCACTGGAGTTTACAGAGAATGCTGCCAAAACATCCAGTGAGCTGCATTCCTGTGGGCGAAAATGCCTTGTTAATGAGAGATGTCAGAGGAGATAACCATACTGGTTCAAGCTGACAGCAACTCAAATAACTACTTATTACACCAGTGGTGTGCAGAAGCATATCTCTGTATGCGCAACACATTGCACCTTGAAGTGGGTGAGCTACAGGGACAGAAGACCATAAACATACACCCAGTGGCCATTTTATTAGCTCCAGGAGGTACCTAATGAAGTGACCACTGAGTGTAGTTTTCCTTATGTTTGGTATCCACATTTTGCTAGATTGTGCCCTGTCAAAGTTGTCTGTGGCTAAAGCATCATTGCTTCGTTTCTTCATGTTTGTATTCAGCTAATTCCAGAAAAAAAAGAAACTTTATTTTAGGCTGTCTTAATGCATTTTGTGCTTGTGTCAGTCTTTTATACTTGGACACAAGGCTTACATGAAACCTTTTGGCTCGCCATTTTCTGGTCTTCCCACCATTTTATAGTAAAGGTGCCAAATTGATCTCATATTTCTCTACATTATATTCAATTTGTCACAATTCCAACTTTAATGCATCCATCATAAACACATTTATTTAACAAATACTTCTGATGTTTCACTGCATCCCATGGTGCTTAATAGATGCATGATCAAACAAAACTGCAGAGATGTATTAGGGCATGAGCAAATATTTGGTATAAGAATTACTGTTCAAGTTTTGCTGCAGCCAAATATAGATCAAAAGATTATCTGTTAAAGATCATTTTTAACTTGAAGCTCATTAACAATGAAGCTTATCCTTCTGATTAATCATTGTGTTCATTTCAAGAGGCAGACTTGTCAAACCCCTTCTGAAATAAACCTGGACTTTGTTTATAGTAGTAAGAGGTGAGATTTTATGTTTCTTGACAAGGGCCCAAGATTAATACCTGATGATCAACCATGGGTGCACGTATGAAGTTGTTTAAGAGCATTTGCTGCCTATGGAAATTTATTGGGCCAGTTACATTGCCATTATTTTTCTTCAAATTGAGCTTTCAGGCTATAAAATTTCAGACAAAAATTTAGTTTACTTCTGAGAACAAAGTGCTGCACTGAGTTACAAGCCAGCATTATATGGTTCTAAATATTACATCACCCTTTCTGGGGCAGTAGGTTTTGGAATTGTAACTGCCAGCGATTTCAGAATTCCATAGAAATGTTACCAATCACATTTTGAAGTTTTTGCTCATAACCATTCATGCGTCATTGTGGATATATTTTGAATTGTTTCCAGCCTCTATTTTCTTTCAGTACCAAGAATTTGAGCTAAACTAGTTTTGAGGTAGAAAGATATTGTGCCTCTTCTCAGTGCAATAATTTATACAAATGTGAGAAAAAAGTCGTAAGGCACCAAGGAGCACATTTCTTTTCACCTTCCACACAGTGCTTTTACTCAAACATGAAGGACTTGAAATTAAACCAGCTTAGTCTTCCAAGTCCTGTCTAAATGCTACATATTGAATACTAGCAGTTCATTTCTTTTTGACATTTACACTGCTGTTTGCGCGCTATGACTAGGTAAAGTTCAAGCTTTTTAGGAATTAAATTTCTTTTTCCATTTGGAAATTCTATCTGCAGATTTACTATTCTCATCCTGGGTACTGAACGTAATAATTGTAGGAGGGAAGCCAATTGTATCTTCAATGTACTTTCATGAATACTCATTTGTTCATTATTTGAAGTATATAAAATAAATTCAATATATAAAATCCCAGTTATAATATGCATTTGTAAATTTTTAGTGATTAATTTAAGATTATCTGCCTTGATTGATTGTCGACAGTTAGAGAAACTCTTTTTAAAAAACTTTCCATCACTTAAACTGAAGCAAAACCTCCTTCCTGTCTACAGCTTGCCTGCTTCCTGAACTCTCTGTAATTAGAAAGACTGCTACATATGTTGCGATTTAAAAGATGTTCCTGTGTTGTTTAGAAAAACATATTGTTTGGCTTTCCTTCTGTATTTATCGACACTCTTTGAGCATTACAATGACAGAAGGTCTATGGGATTTGACCTAAAAATACCACTAACAAGGAGTTAGTTATACCTGGACAATGCAACTTTATTTTTAATGCAGCCATCTGTGATAATAGTATCATCAATATCAAGACTTAAGAATAAATCTGAATGGAAAAGAAAATGCCAATTTCTGCTCTTCCAGATAACGTAAATGCAAAAACAAATGTCAAAGCATCCCCATAATTGCTCAGTTGGAGGAAAAAAATGATAGATCTCAACCTGACACTACAGACGGGCAGGCTTTGAATTTCAGTGTTTTGAGAAGTTCTCTCGTCAGGATGGAGTGTTCAGATAGGATAGGGTTTGAAATTTACCGATTCAGTGCTGCTGCAGAGAGTATAATAGAGTGGGTGGTGTTTAAATCAGTAGCTGAAATCATTTTTTGGAAATAATTGTTTCGAGCAGACGCCTTGGTTTGAGAAGGTGGTGGTGTCCTGTTGTAGCTCTCTGTCCTAGACTCACCTACTATACTATAGGGAAAGATCCTCTCACATTAACACTATTTAGGCCTTTCAATATTCGTTAGATTTCAATAAGATCCCACCTAATTCTTCTAAACTCCAAAGAGTACAGGCCCAGTGTCGTCACACTTCTTCTCATACATTAACCCTTTTATTCCTAGAATCATTCTTGTGAACCTCCTCTGGAACCTCTCCAATGCCAGCACATCTTTTCTTAGATGAGAGGCCCAAAACTGGTCATAATACTCCAAATGCGGTCTGACCAATGCTTTATGAAGCCTCAGCACCACACCCTTGCTTTTAAATTCTTGTTCTCTTGAAATGAATGCTAACATTGCATTTGTCTCAACCAGTGAGTTAGCCTTCAGGGAATCCTGCACAAGGACTTCTAAGTCCCTTTGCACCTCTAATTTTTGAATTTTCTCCCCATTTAGAAAGTAGTCTACACCTTTATTCCTTCTACGAAAGTGCATGACCCTATACTTCACTATATTCCACATGCCCCTTCTTTGCCTTTGTCTTTTTACCTTTGCAGTTCCTTAACTCTACCTACAAGGTCATACGTTGCAGCCGCAGTGCCTGGTTTTGGAGGGAATGAGTATTATTCAGGTGGGCTGTTTTGCCTAGGAAAAGGTTGTTCTATTGCTTTTGGACCTGCACTCTTACAGACAGGTGAAGGCTGTTTATCAGATTTCTGACTTGTGCCATGCAGAAAGACTCTACAGAATTGGGAGTTGAGTTACATGCTGCATTACATCTCACCTGCTCATTCCCTACATTGTATATATGTGGCTGACCTTGTTTTCTGTCAGCATTGATCGCAGTTAAGCACAGTAGGGTATGGTAGCTTGAGCTTTTGCTGTCCATTTTTTTGTATCTGGGGAATTCGTAAGTTTTCTGTATGACGTGTTTGCATAGAAAAGAAGATCGAGTTGCCTTTTAGTGAGACGGATGCAGTGTCTAAGACTAGTTGCCTAAAGCCATAATCATTTTCCACGAAGAGAAAGGCTAGATAATAGTGTATTTTCTGTTTTGTTCACCTAAACATCCATCTCAGTGAATGTCCTAAAAGATCACAATTTGCTCTGTCTTGTTAGGCCACGTTCAGGAGAATTATCAGTGAGGAAACAAACTATGTTTTTAGTTTCAGGAACCTATCTCAAATGTAGTTAAGTTAAAAATATATAACTGGATCTGCCAGTGTGTAACTTGAATTTTAATACTGCAGTTTTCATCCAGTGACTTTGTAAAGAATTCAAAAATGCTATTTTTCCCTGACATCTTTGATAATGCATTGTTTTGAACTGAAATAAGTGACCCAATTGCGTTTACACTTTTGCCTCTCAGAAGCACTTCATTATTTGAATTAATTGACCTAAATGATGTACAGAGTATTGCAGTTAACAGTTACAGAATTATTCATAACTAAATCCTCAAAATTCCTTCAACACACACAAAATGCTGGTGGAAAACAGCAGGCCAGGCAGCACCTATAAGGAGAAGCACTGTCGACGTTTCGGGCCGAGACCCTTCGTCAGGACTAACTGAAGAGAAAGATAGTAAGAGATTTGAAAGTAGTGGGGGGAGGGGGAAATGCGAAATGATAGGAGTAGACCGGAGGGGGTGGGATGAAGCTGAGAGCTGGAAAGGTGATTGGCGAAAGTGATACAGAGCTGGAAAAGGGAAAGAATCATCGGACAGGAGGCCTCAGGAGAAAGAAAGGGGGAGGGGGGAAACACCAGAGGGAGATGGAGAACAGCCAGAGTGATGGGCAGAGAGAGAGAGAAAAAAACAAACAACTTAATATGTCAGGGATGGGGTAAATAGGGGAGGAGGGGCATTAACGGAAGTTAGAGAAGTCAATGTTCATGCCATCAGGTTGGAGGCTACCCAGCCGGTATATAAGGTGTTGTTCCTCCAACCTGAGTTTGGATTCATTTTGACAATAGAGGAGGCCATGGATAGATATATCAGAATGGGAATAGGACATGGAATTAAAATGTGTGGCCACTGGGAGATCCTGCTTTCTCTGGCGGACCGAGCGTAGGTGTTCAGAGAAATGGTCTCCCAGTCTGCGTTGGGTCTCACCAATATATAAAAGGCCACACCGGGAGCACCGGACACAGTATACCACACCAGCCGACTCACAGGTGAAGTGTCTCCTCACCTGGAAGGACTGTCTAGGGCCCTGAATGGTAGGAAGTGTAAGGGCAGGTGTAGCACTTGTTCCGCTTACAAGGATAAGTGCCAGGAGGGAGATCGGTGGGAAGGGATGGGGGGGGGGGGGGGGGATGAATGGACAAGGGAGTCGCGTAGGGAGCGATCCCTGAGGAAAGCAGAAAGGGGGGGGGAGGGAAAGATGTGCTTGTTGGTGGGATCCCATTGGAGGTGGCGGAAGTTACGGAGAATTATACATTGGACCTGGAGGCTGGTGAAGTGGTAGGTGAGGACAAGGGGAACCCTATCCCGAGTGGGGTGGCGGGTGGATGGGGTGAGGGCAGATGTGCGGGAAATGAGGGAGATACGTTTGAGAGCAGAGTTGATGATGGAAGAAGGGAAGCCCCTTTGTTTAAAAAAGGAAGACATCTCCTTCGTCCTGGAATGAAAAGCCTCATCCTGAGAGCAGATGCGGTGGAGACGGAGGAATTGTGAGAAGGGGATAGCATTTTTGCAAGAGACAGGGTGGGAAGAGGAATAGTCCAGGTAGCTGTGAGAGTCTGTAGGCTTATAGTAGATATCGGTAGATAAGCCGTCTCGAGAGATGGAGACAGAAAGATCAAGAAAGGGGAGGGAGGTGTCGGAAATGGACCAGGTAAATTTGAGGGCAGGGTGAAAGTTGGAGGCAAAGTTAATGAAATCAACGAGCTCAGCATGCGTGCAGGAGGCAGCGCCAATGCAGTCGTCGATGTAAGAGATTTGAAAGTAGTGGGGGGAGGGGGAAATGCGCAATGATAGGAGAAGACTGGAGGGGGTGGGATGTGAAATGATAGGAGAATACATCGACAACTGCATTGGCACTGCCTCGTGCTTTTCATTCCAGGACGAAGGAGATGTCTTCCTTTTTTAAACAAAGGGGCTTCCCTTCTTCCACCATCAACTCTGCTCTCAAATGCATCTCTCCCATTTCCCGCACATCTGTCCTCACCTACCACCCCACCAGCCTCCACATCCAATGTATAATTCTCCGTAATTTCTGCCACCTCCAACGGGATCCCACTACCAAGCACATCTTTCCCTCCCCCCCTTTCTGCTTTCCGCAGGGATCGCTCCCTACGCGACTCCCTTGTCCATTCATCCCCCCCATCCCTTCTCACCGATCTCCCTCCTGGCACTTAACCTTGTAAACGGAACAAGTGCTACACCTGCCCTTACACTTCCTCCCTCACCACCATTCAGGGCCCCAGACAGTCCTTCCAGGTGAGGCGACACTTCACCTGTGAGTCGGCTGGTGTGGTATACTGCATCCGGTGCTCCCGTTGTGGCCTTTTATATATTGGTGAGACCCGACGCAGACGGGGAGACTGTCTCGCTGAACACCTACGCTCGGTCCGCCAGAGAAAGCAGGATCTCCCAGTGGCCACACATTTTAATTCCATGTCCCATTCCCATTCTGATATGTCTATCCATGGCCTCCTCTATTGTCAAAATGAATCCAAGCTCAGGTTGGAGGAACAACACCTTATATACCAGCTGGGTAGCCTCCAACCTGATGGCATGAACATTGACTTCTCTAACTTCCGTTAATGCCCCTCCTCCCCTTCTTACCCCATCCCTGACATATTTAGTTGTTTGTTTTTTTCTCTCTCTCTCTGCCCATCACTCTGCCTGTTCTCCATCTCCCTCTGGTGCTCCCCCCCCTCCCCCTTTCTTTCTCCCGAGGCCTCCCGTCCCATGATCCTTTCCCTTCTCCAGCTCTATATCACTTTTGCCAATCACCTTTCCAGCTCTCAGCTTCATCCCACCCCCTCCGGTCTTCTCCTATCATTTCGCATTTCCCCCTCCCCCCACTACTTTCAAATCTCTTAGTATCTTTCCTTTCGGTTAGTCCTGACGAAGGGTCTCGGCCCGAAACGTCGACAGTGCTTCTCCTTATAGATGCTGCCTGGCCTGCTGTGTTCCACCAGCATTTTGTGTGTGTGGTTTGAATTTCCAGCATCTGCAGATTTCCTCGTGTTTGCCCCTCAAAATTCCTTGATTGTTTGCATCATTAAAAGATTTAAACTGGCATATTCAAAGCTGCATTTATTCGCCACACATTGAATTTTTAATTCACCCTGAATCAGGTCCAATACAAGGTCCATGGAAACAAGCTATTCCATCCACTGAGTCCAGGTTGACTGTCATCCACCTCTTCACACAAATCCTACATTAAACCCATTTTTTTC
This sequence comes from Hemitrygon akajei, assembly GCF_048418815.1. Taxonomy (NCBI): domain Eukaryota; kingdom Metazoa; phylum Chordata; class Chondrichthyes; order Myliobatiformes; family Dasyatidae; genus Hemitrygon; species Hemitrygon akajei. The sequence goes on from NC_133143.1 coordinate 24,583,196, forward strand.
TCGATACATTCCTCTTAATTCCTCCTGTTTCTAACACTCACTCACACTAGGAGCAGTTAGCTTGTCAACACGTCTTGGAAATGTGGAAGGAAATCAGAGGAAACCTATGAGGTCATAGGAAAAATGTCCAAACTCCACACAGACAGCATCCAAGTATTGAACTTGAATCTCTTACACTAAGAGGTAGTTGTGCTTCCGTGTCACCCTGACTCAAATTCTAACCTAAGAAGAATATCTGACTTGACAGAAGACCTTATCTTTAATAATTTTACTCTGGACTTATTCAGGCATTATTAGCAAGTCTGCTTCACTTTCATCTCCAGCCTAGTGTGCTTCTGTCTTCTAAGTGCTGAAAAACTATAGTCGCTTTGAAAGGCAGAGAAGCAGGGAGATAAATTACAAGTTTTGGTTTTGAGCTGTCTAGTCAGACCATCCCTTATAACTAAATTGGGTTCTTAAAATTCATTATTCTAAATTATTCACAATACAATTTACTTATTGGTTACAGCCAATTGGCCAACTTTTTGTGTGTTTAATGGACTCACACGTGATTTATTAAGCAAAATAATAGTAAAGACACAATGATTCCAACTAATTGGGACATTAGGGCCAGTACAATTTAACTCAATTAAATAGCTGCCCCAATTAGTCTAAGTTTCATGGAAATCATTAAAAGGATATAAAAAGATAAACTGAGTAACAGGATATATATTTAAATGAAATACAGAACAAATTAGAACAATACCAATACTATTACAGTACTCTAAAACTGTGTATTAGTTCCTAGTACTTACCGATGGAGGAATTCATCGATGCTGTATTCTTTTGACTGTGTGAACAAACTCAGCGCAGGCAACTGGGGCAGATAGTGGACTGCCATCATAAAATACTGTCAGCTATTGCATCATCCAAAATTTCATTTTCATTGTAACGTTTAAGATTGTCAATACCTTCAGATTTTTCATAGTTTCTAATTTGTTGAATTCGTGAAATCATTTTATCTTCACTCCCGGCCATTTCTGGCATCTCCATGCCTGACCTTTGAAACTGTAGTGAACAAAATATTCCTAAATTGTCTTAATGCTTGTTTCTCACCAACTATTAGTGATAAAAGTTGCAGCTTATTGAACAGAAACACATAAAACTGACACATTTTAACAACTGCTTGCTCGAAGCATGTTTTTTTTAATCTAACAACCACACAAGTGCACAAGACTGACACAAGTCAGAAACTATTTGGCAACAGTTTCCTGCCGTGATTAAGCAGCATAGTGGCCCAAATAACAAAGGAAATCCTGGCTATTTTCTCGATGCGTTTTTGTTCTTTAAGAGTCATCTCAAATAAGTGGCTGCCTCGATTAACTGATGGCCCAATTGACCAGAAACCAGTGTATTTAAAATTCAAGCTGAAGTTATGTGACTACCTCTACAGCCTGTCTACAATATCAGTCTCTGCAGACTCCCAAGAGCCTAAATGTGTTTTATGTTACTTTTAATTAGTGAGGATAGCTGCTTTTTGCAGCTACTTGCCCGTGATTGCCAAAGAGCTTGCTGTTAGTTTGGAACAGAGTCATAATACTGCAACACAGTAGCATTTGGGGCCATATCATTTACAGTATTCATGTATGGTTTATAGTTCCTAAGTTGGTATTAACTAAGAGAAATAAAAATAAGCTTTAATCATTTTAGACATGCTTTAGAATTTTTCTCCAGCTGCTTATATGCAACGTCTACATCACACTCTCCAGCTCACTGCTGGTTTGTTTTGGGTTTGGCATTGCTTAATGTGAATCATTACATAATACTATACTGAATTAATTTAAGTAATTTTTTATGTGCATTAATCCATGTGAGTGTAAGTCTGTTTTGAAAGCGAAGCCTTGAAGGGTGACCTGGTGTTCCGATCCCTAAAAGGCGCAATAAATCAGACCATTGACCCAATGTATAGAAATTTGCAAGTGGGGACTGTATGAGATGCACCAATGCTCTACGTCAGGGGTGTCAAACTCATTTTAGGTCACGGGCCGGATTGAGCAAAATGCAGCTTCATGCGGGCCGGATCAGTCGGACGCGTGCGAACGCAGCTTTCGTTGCCTCCGTTTTTTCAGCCTTCTCTCATGTGTCTCAGTCTCTGCTATAACTACAAAGTGTTTCACTTTACAAATTCCGTTTCTTATGAAGAAGACTGCCGAGCAAGACTGCCGAATAAACACTAAAAACCCTGAAGACCTGGTACCTGAATAAACTCAGCATTAGCCATATCATACGCTATAGGCGCTTCGATTACTGGGGCCAGCTTTAATAGTAATTAAATATTATCTCGTGGGCCAAAGATAATTCCACCGCAGGCCGGATTTGGCCCGCGGGCCTTGAGTTTGACATATATGCTCTACGTAGTTAATAATTGAAAACTGAGGTCTTACATCTCTTGGCTGCTCCAGTGGCATGCAGTTTCTGTTGCCCGTGTGTTACGAAGAATGTTACATTGACTGAATGCCTGTTCCCAAGATTGGAGCATGCTAAATTTCATTATTCCTGGAAAAGGTCAATGCAAATGCATTTGAAGAATTTTAGTAAAAACAAAATCAGTGATTGTATAAAATTGGTCATTTGCAATATAAATTGTGCCATCTTCTCCTCATTTGGGGCTTCAGTAGGCTTGCCTAAGATGTTAAAACTGGTGTTACAGATAAACTAGGCCTGATACAGGCTTCAGAGCAAGAAAATGTCTCCATTTGCAAATAATAAATGCACAACATAGCAATGATTGATTGTTGTACTGCACTTCCAAAATCTGGCTCCATGTAATAGACCTAAGTTCTTGATAGATTAATCATAAACTACCAATTTATTACAGATCACTTTGAAGTAATTTTGCAATCCATTGAATACAGAGTGGTTTCTCAGTCGAATTCTTAATCTTTCAAGACTATCTGGTTGTGCATTGATATCTATGCAGTTTTCATCTTGGCTGTTAGCACATTCATTTGCTTTGTTTTCTTACTCTGATTTTTTACTAGTAGAATCACATATTGATACTTTTACAGTTGCATTGTTGTTAATGTTTTTTTTAATTAAAAGAATCCTAGGGGTTTTACTTGTGAATATATAAAAGGAGGAGGAAAACTATGGTTACATAGCTCTTCTTTATTGGTGTAATGGATCTCTCTAGCTGTGAAAATAGATTTGTAATAAATTAACTTCCCAACATAATTAACCATCAAAAGTCCAGAAATGTGTTGAATGTACTTAAAGTACGTGAACAGTACTATGCAAAAGTCTGTTAGGCACATACATACAGATGGGGTGCCTTAGACTTGTGTACAGTACTGTAGAGTGGAGAGCAAGTTTATAAATCTGGTGGGAGCAAAGGATGTTGGGAATGGCGAGGATAGAGTGCCACAGGAGGGGTGTGCGGAGTGCTAGGGGTGGGGGAGGGAGTGGTGTAGGTGCAGACACACCCAGCCTTGAGACACCAGCCAAGGTCATTTAATTCCAAGCAGTTAGTTTATTGATCATTACAGAATGTTTTTCTGGCCCCTCCCCTCTCCCTTCCCCTTTTTCCAACCATAATTCCCCTCTCCCTGCCCCCTTCTCACTCAGTCCACAGTAGTGACCCATATCAGAATTAGGTTTCTCATCCTTCCATCCGTCATGAAATATTTTTTATTGCAGTACAGTACAATACATAAAGTTTCTACAGTACTTAGTAAAAGTCATAGTCACCCGAGCTACATATATGTAGCTAAGACTAAGACTTTTCCACAGTACTGCAAATTAGTTTTTAAAAAAAAGAAAATTTCACCAATTTGAGGGTAAGTACTTCACTGCTGCACATATAATTTCTAAGCTATAGTGTCTATGAAATAGTTAGAGATGAGTTTTACATTTACAAGGGATGATGCAGCCCTGTCATTGAGGGCTTGGATCTTAATTCATTCTTGTATCTATTTATCACCTTTCCTGTAATTGAAGTCTACATCATGGAACAGTGCCCAAGGAAGGAGTAAACATCGTTTTCAAAGTTTAAGAATAAAGCATCCTTAATATCTCTGGAGTTGTCAGGCCTTCTCCAGTAAAATGCTTTTGAATTATTATTGTCTTTCAGGATAATTAAATAAACAACTTGCATGCATGCTGCAACATTTTGCTGAGGATAAAATGATAATTTATTTTGTTTCAGAGCCTTTAGATCGAAAGACAAATGTTGGCTGGGAGAAGTATCTTTTTGAATATTGTTATGCTGTCTTTTACATTTGCCTCCACAGGTTTTCAGAGTTTGGCACCTGATCAGCTATCACACTTAAATTTCAACCTTGGTTGTATGCTCAGCTTCCAGTACTCGAGGTTAAACCGTGACTCATTAAGTGAAGTGGGTCAAGCTGGTGTACAATATCAACAAATAAGTTCTGCTGGTTTATAAAACTTGTGGAAACCCACCATGCAACTTCAGCGAATTAAAATCTTAAATTTTCTTCTGCAATACCAAGCTGTAATGTCTTTGAATACACTTACAAATGTGTCATTCTTTGAGAAATGGCATGTTTTATATTAAAACAATATTCATACTTATGGTAGTTACATTTTAAGAGCAAAAATTTCATGTGATTTTTAAAAATCATTCGAACTTCATTGTCTGACAAGTAGAGGGAGAAGCATTCACAGATGACCTGTGTAATGAAGCAAATGGAAAAATATTTCATTTGGAGTTCTAACTTTTGGAGACAATTTTATTTTAAAACACTGGATATTGAAGAATTGGATCAAAGGTTAATGTTCCTGAGTGCCATATAATCATATATATATATAATCATTTTGAACTTCTTCAGTGATTCATTTTATTTCTTAGATCAGTTTGTACTCTGTGTTCTGGGCCTAACTCTTTGTACTGGCTTGCTGTTCAAAGTTCGCTGTTGTGGACAGTATTTATGGAGTTTCACATTAATAGATGGACATGGTTCTGCACCATCTCATCCCTCGATAAGAGCCTTGCAAGGACAATGAGGCTGTTAGCATTTCAAAAAGCTTCTCAACCACAACTCTGCCCTTGATGCTATTGGCCTACATTCCCTCTCATTTCACATCGTCCAGCCGAGCGCCACAGCCACCTCAGTCTGACAAGTGGCTTAAAAAGCCAGGTTTAAAAAATGTAAAAATAAAAGCACTTCTGGAAAAGACAGTATTGCAACCAAAGCCCTAAAACTTGGAAGAAGGAAACTTCTGACGTGAATCTGACATTGATTCTGACATTGACCTGTTTTGGGAAGAGAGAAAATGTCAGGAAAGCTGAAGGCATCAAACATGGAGCACCAAATGAAGCTGGAGGAATTCAGCAGGACAACTAGCAACCGTCAACTGTCCATTCTCCCCCACAGATGCTGCCTGATCCACTGAGTTCTTCCAGCGTCTTGTTTGTTCCTTCATATTCCAGCATATGCAGTCTCTTGTGTCAGTGCCATAATCATCACCTTCAAAAACAAAGGCGAGTTTGATTGTGGTACCTGCAGAAGGAGTAACTGGTTTATTGTTGTTTCCTGTACTGAGATAGAGTGGAAACCTTTTTGCTTGCCGTTGAGACAGATCATCCCATGCATCAAGGTAGCACAAAATGTGTAAAAAAAAAATCAGTATGTAGGTTAGAGTGTTATGTGTACAGAGAAAGTGAATTACATGTAGACAAATAAAGGCCATGATGAGGTAGTTTGAAAGATTAAGAATTCTTTTTTAGCATAAAGAAGTCTATTCTTCCTGCAGTTTGCCACAGAGATCTCCATTGTCAGAGTTCTTCTCAGCCGCCCCTTCCCGGTAGCTGAAAGGCACCTCCCCGAACCACATCCATCTAGAATTCTAGAGGCACAATGGGCAACAATCTTCACCTGCAACAAGTAAAATGCGGGAACAAACAACCAATACAGATGGCTTTTTGTTTTACCGTACCAAAGTAGTAACATTGAAGTAGGTGTGGAGAATCTTTGTCAACTTTGACTGCCGTCAGATATTCATCTCCATTCAACATCTGTTCCATGATGTCCCTGTAAACCCTGATACTAATGAACATATTCTCAGTTGAGCCAATCCCAGTGTAAACTGCTGTTATTAAGGCTGTCTATTTGGTTCAACACTTTTAATCTGTATCTATCACCACAGCTCTGACAAGTTTAGCAGCAAAATAGAGCTAATTTACAGGATCAATGGGAAGCTGCTCAGCCCCCAAATCCTGCCTGAGGTCCGCTCCGATTTGCCTACCATCACAACAGGTCAACAGCAGATTCCATTTTATTGGCTCTTCATTCAGCCCTGGAATATATGGACAGTGAGGATACATACATCAGGATTTTCTTCTTTAATTATCTCAGCATTCAACACTGTCAGACCCTGAAACTAATTAATAGGCGCCATGACCTAGGCCTTGATAATTCCTTGGACAAATGGATCCTCGATTTTCTCACTTGCTGGTCAGTTTGGATTGGTAACAGCATGTCCTCTACAATCTTCATCAACACAAGTGCACCACAAGGCTGTGTGCTTAGTTCCCTGCTCTACTGGCTTTACACTTATGACTGAGAGGCTAAGTACAGCTTTGATGCCACATTTAAGTTTTCTGACGACAATACTCTTATGAGTTGAATCAAGAGTGGTGATAAATCAACATTTAGGAGCAAGATTGAAAATTTGGTTCAGTGGTGCCACAACAAGCTCTCTCACTCAACATCAACAAAACCAAAGAGCCGATTATTGATTACAAGAGGAAGAAAATGGAGGTCTATCAGCCAGTCCTCCATAGGGGCGAAATTGAGAGGGTCAGTAAGTTTAAATTGCTTGGCATTATCATTTCAGAGGATTTGTCCTGGGACCATTTTCTGAACACTTACTCAAAGTACAATATTTTAATAGAGTGGTGAACCTAGAATTCTTTGCCACAGGCGACGTGGAGGCCGAGTCTTTTGGTATATTTAAGGCAGAGGTTGATAGATTCTTGATTGGCCGGGGCATGAAGGGAAAATGGGGAGAAGATAGGAGATTAAGGCTGAGAGGAAAATCGGATCAACCACGATGAATGGCAGAGCAGACATGATGGGCCAAATGACCTAATTCTGCTCCTATGTCTTATGGTCTTACCAAAGCTTTAGCATACCTAAAATCATTTAATCAGAACATTTACAATATGGGGTTTCTATAGCTGGTACATTCTAGTACATACTATTGAATTGTCATGATGATGATGCAGGCAATGTTAGTATTTGTATGGCATTTGTGTTTGCAATATACTCCAGTTACTTCACTTGTTCACCTTTAAATTACACTTAAATATGCACTTTTACATGGACAAATTAAAGATGTTTTCTATATTCTTACAAGATGAACTTAAGGCAACTAATCTGAGTCAGTGTCGACCCTCATTCTGACATAAACCTGAACTCGTGCAGCAGTTGTGTTATGCTTCGAACAATCTAATGCAGAAAATGGTTTGAATTCATACTGCCTTTCACATTAGCTGCTTCCAGCTGACAGTAAAAGGCATTAATTATGAATAACAGCTCAACATGAAAGGCATTAAAGGCATAGACTTCAGCCATGTTAAGTGGTTCAAACATGCTATTACGATGAGAGCAAAGCTCAAACAGTTTCTTAAATTATTTGAAGCACTAAGAGTTTTTTGTAAGTTAGGGATTTTAGTGAACTTACAGAAGTTCAGCATTGAATTGATGATATGGTAGGAAGAGAGTTTAAAGAAAGAAAAAAGTAAGTCTTGAATCTATGTTCACAGTCTTTTTAGACTGCCCCTGAAACCTTTCACAACTAATAAAGTGCTTTGAAGTACTTCCTAGAATAATACAAGAAGCATAGCAGTCAGTTTTCTCACAACAAGCTGCCCAAACCAGCAATGATCAATAATCTTTTTATTAACATTGATTAAGATAGGTACTAATCAAGATACTGAAGTAATTCTCATGGCCCACCTTAATATATCACCGCTCTAATAACCCTGAATGTTCAGTGTCGATGCCATCAGTACAGTTTTGTTCTTTTGCGTTCTTTTTTCCTAAATCTCACTCCTTTATTTTGACACTCCATAAAGTCTACTCCTTAAATTATTAGTCATTTGTCCAACTGTCTTGTGATTCAATTCCAAAATATACAGTACTGTGCAAAAGTGTTAAGCACATGTAAAAAAAATTCTGTGAAGTGAAGATGCTTTCAAAATTAATGACAAGTTTCTAAATATCAAAAAAATACTATAAAGAGCAGTAAACAGTAAAAACTAAATCAATTCAGTATTTGGTCTGACCTTTAAAACTGCATCAGTTCTCTTAGGTACACTGTCGTGCAGTATACAAGAAAATTAGCTGGTAGGTTGTTCCAAACATCTTGGAGAAATTGCCACAGTTCTGCAGACTTTGTGTGTCTCGCTTGTTTCTGTCTCCAGGTAATCCCAGATACCTCAATGATCTTGAGATCACAGCTGTGTGGAGGCCACACAATCTGTTGCAGAACTTCTTGCTCTTCTTTTCGCTGTTCTTTACGACCTTGGTTATGTGTTTGGGGTTGTTGTCCTGCTGCAGACTGAAGTTGGGACTGATCGGGTATCTCCCTGATGGTGTTGCGTGATGGATGAAGAATCAGCTTGTACTTCTCAGCATTGAGGAATCCATTAATTTTGACCAGATGACTAACTCCATTTGCAGAAACACAACCCCAAACCTGCAGGGAACGTCCACCATGCTTCACTGTTGGCTGCAGACATTCATCCATGTAGCGCTTTCCCGCTTTTCTATGGACAAACTGTTAACTGTTTGAGCCAAAAATTTCAAATTTCAATTTGTCAGTCTATTGCTGCTATTTTCAGCACCCCAGTCCTTGTGTTTTTATGAATAGTTGAATCTCTTGGCTTTTAGACAGCAACTTTTCCCTGAAGACCACTTCTCACAAGCCTTCTCTGTTTCTCACTGTGGATTCTGAGAGTTCAGAGCTGATAGCAGTGCTGGATTTCTTCCAATTTAGAAGGGATGTAGGGATGTCTAAGGGACGTTTGATATATCTGTCATCTGCTGCACTCAGTTTCCGTAGCCAACCATTGCGTTTCTGGTCCTCAACCTTGCCTGTTTCTTTGTGCTTCTTCAGATGAACTTGAACAGCAAATATTGAAACTCCTGTCTGCTGTGAAATTTCTGCTTGGGAGAGACCTTGCTGATGCAGAATGACCACCTTGTGTCTTGTTGCTGTGCTCACTCTTGACATCATGTAAGAATTGATGATTTGAAAGTTGAACTGTCACTTCTGCCACACCCGTTTCCGTTTCAGTTAATCAGTTTAGTTCATCCAACTCATTATGATTATTTGCATTTTGTTTGTTAGCTTTGTTTAAGCATGGACTGAGCTATATATCTACAAAGTAATCAAGTTTATTACTTAATATATTACTTTCTTTAATGAAATACAAACATTTCTCTGTAACGTTTAATTTTTTTTGGAAAATGAATGTTTAGGAATCTAAAATTTGTTCTTTTCTACCGAAGCTCTCATGCAGAAGACAAAAAATAAACATCTAAGACGAAATTTAGATTATAAAATATCTCAGGTGTCTTAAGAATGTATTTGTAACTTTGTGGTGACCCTTGAAACATATTCTTGCATTGAAGGTGAATTATAATCACAAGTAGTTGTTGTTTTTACAGCAGGCAAAGTATCTGCAAATGAAAAGCCCAATTACAGATCACTGTTCATTGACCTCTGACATTTGGCATTCGGTCACTAGAGAAGTTGACAGTCGACTATGTTACACTGAGTGTAGGGGAGCTTTTCATTATCTGTCACTTTACGTTATCAATCAAATGGAGGCAGCATTGATTGTGTTATACCAGTTGATTAAACTTTCGCTGTAAAAATAAATAGAATCTACTGAAGGAGTATAACATTTACACTTACTTTCCAAAGGTAGTGCTCTTAAACAGGACCCACTGCATGACGTCCTGTTACCTGTTCATGATTTTCCTCCAGTAGTTACAGGTCTAGGTCTCTGAAATGATAAAAACAGTTTCAGGTATTTACATGCCCACTGCCAGCTTTGCCTACACTTCGGTAAAATTTTAAAAATCACTCTGAGCCATCCAAATCCACTGCTGTTGGTTTCTAAGTTCAGTGGCTCTTCAACAAGTCATTTCAAATCTCATTCAAGCAGAATGCTCCATTTAAAATAGTTATAACGTGTCCCCAGCCCCCTCAGATTACAAATAGATGAAATGACCTTCACAGACAGCAAAAAGGAAAGCAATCCTGTTCAGAAGCAGGGATCAATAGTGGTTCACAGTATAAAGCAAAACTGCTTATTTGATCAAGAGCGGAAAAAAAACTGCAGTATTTACTATACAAAACATGAAAATAGCACTTTAAAAGCAGCAATTACCTTAAGGAACACACACAAAATGCTGGAGGAACTCAGCAGCATCCATGCAAATGAACCACCAGTCAGCAGTTCCGGCCGAGACCTTTCTTCGGGACCGCTTTCCTTAATTACCTTAAGCTTTGGAAACATCCAGAACATGATTGAAGTTATTGGAATCATCAAAGGAAGGAGCCTAGTCATGGGTGTTTACTTTGTCCAGGCCAAAATGGATCCCTCAATATTGCTAATTTAATATAATGAACTTGTTTCTCTAAGCTTTGTTAAAATACTTGCTTAAAATATGTTGGAATTCTGAGTTTCAGAATGAAAGAATATTGCATTCCAGCTTTGATGCTTGTTTTTTTTTTTATCTAGCTGACGTACAAAGTTGTTCTGATGAGAGAATTGGTCAGGCGAAAAGATAAAATAAAATAATTGCACCCTTAATGGCTGTTTATTGATCTTTGCTTGAGAATGTTGTTTTGGTGACAGAATAATGCTTCACCGTGATGGTCCTCTTTCGCTTGCCCAGCTGCCTGTCAGCACTTACTCTTTATAATCCAAATGAAGATGCCAGTGAAGTGCAGTGTAATCGGTGTGAACCATTTCCACTGCAGTGACAGAAAAAGCCAAGGTGAACTAGTACCTAGTCATCATGCAGTCTGTAGAGGTGGATTTTATCTGCTTACCATGAGATATAGGATCAGAATTTTCCCAACTGACCCTTCGAGTCTGCTCCACCATTCTATCTTAGCTGATTCATTGTCCCTCTCAACCCCATTCTCCTGCCTTCTCCCTGTAACCTTTGACACTCTTACTAATCAAAAACCTATCAACCTCCACCTTAAGTATACCCAGTGACTTGCCCTCCACGCCATTCGATTCATTATCGTCTGGCTAAAGAAATTCCTCCTCATGTCTATTCTAAACAGACGTCCTTATATCCTGAGGCTGTACCCTCTTGTCCTCTATTTAAACATCTTCTCCACATCCACTCTATCTAATCCTTTCAATATTTGATAGGTTTCAGTGAGATCTTCCCTCATTTTTCTAAATTCCGGCCCTAGAGTCATAAAACACTGCTCAAATGTTAACCCTGTTAGTCTGTATTTAATCTTCTGGATGTAAAAACAGGAGAGGGTGGAGAGGCATGGAAAGGGAGTGTGGAAGAGAAAGAGTTGTGGTTTAGGTAAGTAAGGGTGGGTACAAAAACTTAGAGAGTGGAAAAGGGGAAAGAGATAGGGAGGAAAGAGGAAAAGGAAGGGAGACAGGTGGTGAAAGAAGAGAGAGAGGAGAAGGTGGGAGAGCAAAGGGAGAGAGTAGGAAGGAAGAGGAGCAGGAGAGAATGGCAAGAAGAAAGGGAGGAGAAGAGAAGCAGTGAAGAGGAAGGAAAAGGATTGAGGTGGAAGGAAGAGAAGAGGGAGTGAGAGAAGCAGGGGGAGAAGAGGAAAGTGAAACAGCAGGAGATAGAGGAGTTAGGAGGAAAAAGAGATTCAATCTTATTTTTGTTGATCATGAGTATTCTTCCCAAAGCCTATCTTGAATTGCAAAACTCCCTTTAACTTGTCTTGCTTTGTTTTTCAATCCATTAATTGTTTTGTACTAAGGGTGAATTTAATGAATTGTAAAGCTTGGCTTTCTGATCATTGTAAGTTAACTAAAGCTAATGCCTTGTGAAGGCCATCTACCAATATTCACTATTATTCTAATTTGATTATATACAGTACAATTCCAAAATCCTCCTATTTTCAGGTTAGAGCAGATGATTGCAAATTATGGTTGTTGCATTAACTAATGTACACATGATCCTCCGGTGTACTGAATGTACTGGGCATTCCCAATAGTGTCAGACATTGAACAGTGCCTACTTCTTATACAAAGTCCTACTCTGCATGCAAGATTTATGGACAGTATGGGCCTTGAGAATTGAAGCAGGTTTTAACAAAGAATTCTGGTCTGTTTTGATGTTAGTTAAGTAGCATATCCCTTACCTGAGTCACTGATCCTCTTTCTGTCCTATTTCTCAGTTCAATCTCTAATCTCACTTTCTGTGCCTTAAAGTTACCTCGGCCATATTTCCAAACCCATTTTGCTCTCTTCAAACCCTGTCTCCACAATTTCAATCTTCTAACCTTCTCTCTCGCTACTCAATCTTACCTCCAAATCATTGCATCTCTATCCCCAGCTAAGCCTTTAGCTGACTCCTAAGGTTTCAATGCCCTGTTTGACCATGTTCCCTCCCCACCAAGGTCAGCACTCTTTCCCAATGAAACACCTCCCACCCCATCAAAAGGTCCTGATCATTTTTCTACTTTCATCATTTTAAGATCTTGATCTGCCTCTTCTGTTCTCGCCAATGCTTGTTTCTCTGTGTGATTCCTTCACATCCCCTTCAGTGCCCAGATTCTAACTTCCAACACTTCTCTTCTCCATTTGCCATAATCCATATTTCAGCTGTCTGCTCCCAGGTCTAGAGTTGATTCACTTCCCCAAGATCTCTAGAGAAAACAATCACCTCACTTTGTTCTTCTCTCCAAACTTCTTCAACATTATATTCTTTTCATAACATCACCCCCTCTTCGCTGAACTCTATCCTCATTAACCTAGAGGATTGTTGCAACCTAGACAAATGCATAAGGGCTTTACTAGGCTAATTCCTAAGATGACAGGTTTGTCCAATTAGGCCAACCTGTTCCCTTAAGCTTCCTATGCACCCACCAAAGTTCACTAGCCTCTGCAAGTCAGTTTTAAGTGATCAGTCCCTGATCTTCTAATTATGTAGGGCTTGAGACTCCTTCATTATTGGAAATATCTCAGCATCTCCCCTTGCCCCTCTTGGATCATATATGTTTCAGTGAGATCACCTGTCATTCTTCTCATCTTCAAAGAATTAACATTTAACTTCTTTAGCCTCTTGTAATTGGACAGCTCTGTCATCCCAGGAATTAGCCTAGTGAATTCCTCCTATCCCTGTACAGTGCCTATAAAAAGTATTCACCCCCCGCCCTTGGAAATTTTAATGTTTTATTGCTTTAGAACATTGAATCACAGTGGATTTAATTTGGCTTTTTTGACACAGATCAACAGAAAAAGACTTTCTCGTGTCAACGTGAAAAGAGATCTCTACAAAGTGATCTAAATTAATTACAAATATAAAATACAAAATAATTGATTACATAGGTATTCACCCCCTTCAAGTCAGTATTTAGTAGATAAACCATTGGCAGCAATTATTGCCTTGAGTCTGTGTGGATAAGTCTCTATCAGCTTTGCACATCTGAACACTGCAATTTTCCCCCATTCTTCTTCACAAAACTGCTCAAGCTCTGTCAGATTGCATGGGGATTGTGAGCGAACAGCCCTTTTCAAGTCAAATTCTCAGTTGGATTGAGGTCTGGACTCTGACTTGGCCACTCCAGAACATTAACTTTGTTGTTTTTTAAACCATTCCTGTTTAGCTTTGGCTTTATACTGGGGGTCATTGTCTTGCTGGAAAACAAAACTTCTCCCAAGTCATAGTTCTCTTGCAAACTACATCAGGTTTTCCTCCAGGATTTCGCTGTATTTTGCTGCATTTATTTTACCCTCTACCTTCACAAGCCTTCCACTGCCTGCTGCAGTGAAGCATCCCCACACAGTAGGGATGGTGTGTTTTTGATGATGTGCGGTGTTTGGTCTATGGCCAAACATAGCGTTTAGTCTGATGGCCAAAAACCTCAGTTTTGGTTTCATCAGATCATAGAACCTTTTTTCATCTCACTTCAGAGATTTCATACATTATTTTCAACAGTGGCTTTCTCTTTGCCATTCCCCTATAAAGCTGCAACTGGTGAAGCACCCTGGTGACAGTTATTGTATGTGCTCTCTCTCCCATCTCAGCCACTGAAGCTTGTAACTTCTCCAGAGTTATTATATGTCTTTTGGTGGCCTCCCCTTTTTGTATGGTCATTCAGTTTTTGAGGATGGCCTGCTCTAGGCAGATTCATAGCTGTGCCATACTTTCTTTTTCTTGATGATTGACTTTACTGTACTGCAAGATATATTCAGTGACTTTGACATTTTCTTGTAGCCATCTCCTGACTTGTGCTTTTCAATAACCTATTTGTGGAGTTGAATGGAGTGTTCCTTTGTCTTCATGGTTTAGTTTTTGCCAGGATTCTGACGTACCAGCAGTTGGACCTGTGTACTTTTACTACAATCAATTGAAACACTTTGACTGCACACAGGTCTTCTAAAACAGATCTCCATTTTAATAATTATGTGACTTCTAAAACTAGTTGGCTGCACCATGATGAATTTGATGCATCATATTAAAGAGGGTGAATATTTACACAATCAATTATTTTGTGTTTTATATTTGTAATTAATTTAGATCACTTTGTAGAGATCTGATTTTATTTTGATACAGAAGTGTCTTTTTCTGTTGTTCAGTGCAAAAAAAACAAATTACATCCACTATGATTCAATGTTGTAAAACAATAAAATATGAAAACTTCCAAGGAGGCTGAATACTTTTTTTAGGCACTGTATATACTTCATAAATAGGGGGACCAAAACTGTGCACAGTACTCCAAGTGCATTCTCATCAATGCTGTATAATTGTAACAGTCATACCTATTTCCAGATTCTAACCTCTTTGCAATAAAGGCCATTGGGCCATTTGTCCTCTTAACTACTTGCTGCATCTGCCTATTAAACCTTTGTGATTTATGCCTCTGAACTCCAGTCATATGCAATTTCTCTTCAGTTCTACATTCAAATTCACCTTTTGATTCCTTTGCCAAAGTACATGACCTTCACACTTTCCAACATTCAATTCCATTTACGCATTCAGTCTGTCACCATCCTGTGCCAGTCAGTCATTCCCTCATCTCAATATGCCCTCCCCATAGTTCAACTATTTTCATTCATTAGCAAACCTGAAAACCTTATCTCTGCCCCTCCACCAGGTCATTAAGGTTCAAAGTAAATGTTACCTTCCAAATACATATCTGTCACCATGTACAATCCTGAGATTCATTTTCTTGAGGGCATACACATCAAATCTATTGAATAGTAACCAATACAGAATCAATGACTGATCAAGCAGAGTGCAGAGGACAACAAACTGCAATTGCGAGTGTAAATAAATAGTAATAAATAACAAAAACATGAGATAAAGAGTCCTTAAAGTGAGATCATTGGTTGGGAACCTTTCAGTGATGTGGCAGTTGAGTGTACTTTTCCCCCTTCGTTCAAGAGCTTAATAGTTGAGGAATTCTAACTGTTCCTGACCTTGTGGTGCATATACTGAGGCTCTTGTACCTTCTACCTGATGGCAGCAGTGAGAAGAGAGCGTGACCTGGGTGGTGGGGATCTCTTTTGATGGACAATTTAGAGATTTTCTTGATCTCCCCCAACCCCGCCTCCTAACAGTTGCTGCCTAACCCACTGAGTTCCTCTACCAGTCTGTTACTTCATATTCCAGCATCTGCAGTCTTTTCTGTCTTTAGAGGGCGTTTGGAACTTGTTTAAATAAACAAGCAATTTAAATAAACCCCCAAGATGGCATTATCCTACTGAGTATGGGAATTGAGTAATGTCTCCGACAACCTGACTGGCTATGTTTGGAATAACTAAATCATAATGCCAGCAACCATGTCAGTTCTGTTATCTGTCTGACACTGTTTTTCAGAGATTAAAAGTGTGCTCATTTTAAGAAATATTTTTGAAATGCCCAGGCATTGCTATTGATCTCAGTGTTCCAGGTTCAGATAAATTCTTAAACAGTTAACTCAAGTTCTTTGAAACCCTTATATGCACATCTCGGCAGTGCCTAGTATTTAGTAATGCCATTGCAAGCTTTACCAGATGCATAAACAACAAAAAGTTCTGAGAGCTTTCTTTCCTAAGCCAAAACATAAGTCAACAGAACCTATTGGGTGGAAATCCAGAAATGTTTCCTTTTACATTTTTCAAACTCTGCTTATTATATCTGTTTTAACTTGCTTCAATGCTGAAATTTAGCTTCATGTTTTGTCAGCTTTGAGCTGTAGGTGGTCAACTTCCTCAAACCTCTGCCTTGTATTGAGTAAAATTTTACAGCTGTTCCTGTGATGTGAGTGCAGCTGGATGTCACAGTGCTAATTGAATGGTGTGATTCACAGTTATTTTTCCATTACCTCACTTTTTCATGTTAGTCTAACTTGATTTTGTCTGCCTGCTACCCCCCACACACACCTCCCCCACCATGCTTTATTCTCACTGGGAGGAGGGGGTGCTGAAGAAGTCTCACCTGCTGCACAAATACGGTTTGGCTTTTTAAAAAAATTCCCACAACAGTAGTTTAAAGCTTTCTTTGTTGGCAAAGTAGAATATCCTTAGCCTCAAAGATGTGCCATTAGGACTTTCAGGATTTTAATACCAAATGCTGTAACTTTTAATTCTGCCGGAGTTGTAGTTCAATTGAAATAATTCAGAGTAAATAATTAATCATGAATTTTATTCTTTTCTGTGAGAATATGCTGACTCACTCCTAATTTGTCAAAGAATATTCAAATGTGAAAGCTTTTATTTCAGCACTTGGTTGTGAGCAAAATATATTTTTTAAAACTGCGCAAATGCATGATTGATTCCACTTCTAAATGCTGTGATATATTTAAATAATTCAGTTGAAGATTAACTTTACACTGTATAAAGAAAAAATGAACAAGAATAGGCCATTCAGTCCATTTTGTCAGCCTGTCACAAGGGCAAATATAACCTGCTTTGTATCATAACTTCTTTTTTTCTGCTTTAATTTTTTATTGACTGATGTTCTTTACTGAGCTATAGTTTATCAGTTTCACTTATGAAATTTTAAATTGGTCTAGCCTCAACAGTTTGTGGTGGGAAAACATTGCAATTCCACAACTTGAACAAATTGGTTATTGGTTGATTATCATACGGAGCAAGACAGAGAAAAGATTCTGTGTGCATGCCATCCTTTCTTTTCATAAGTGCATCAAGGTAGGGCAACTTAGAATATAATGTTACAGAGAAAGTGCAGTGTGGCTAGACTAAGTGCAAGGGCCAAGATGAAATAAAATGAGAAACCAAGGGTTAATTTTTATTGTTAAAGGTGTCCATTCAAGATGCTTAGAAGCTGTCTTTGAGCTTGAAGTGACGTTGCTTTCAATCTTTTTTGCCTGTCTCCAGATGGATGGAAAGACGAGAGAATGACAAGTGTGGAAGGAATTCCACAAAATATTCTCATTGTATAACCAAATTCTATTTGATAACATCCTGTAAGATGCCTTTTTGCTTGGAAAAGATGCAGTATGCAATTATTACCCTTATATTTTGCAGCTAGTGTAGGCAGAAGGAATTAGTTAGACATTTCATTACTAGTTTAGTTTGGCACAACGTCATGGGCCGAATGGCCCATTCCTGTGCTGTGTTCTATGTTCTAGGATATTTCAAAGTCATACTTCAGTGATTTTACTCTTGCCTTTTCCAGCAGTGCCTTTGATTAATGTTTCTTCACATCTGTTTTAATATTTGGTTTCACCATAGCTGCAAAAGAGCTGTGTGGAAGTCACTGCCTTGGCTCTTTCAGAAGATGTTATAATAGCTCTTTGGTGAGTAAGCTGCCTGCTGACAAGCATACCATCAACATAGGCCTCAGCATCCAGGACTGGTGCTCATGGATGCAAGCAGAATAGATCTGTGATTTCCGATATTAATTTGACCTAAACCAAACTGCCTATATTCTGTTGCAAAACGTAATCTCTAAAAAATCTCTAGATCGGTAAAAAAATCCTGTTGTTGAGGAGCAATTTGGGTGAATCTCGGAGTGATTCACAAAGATAATTAAGAGTGAGCGATCGACCTGTGTGTCAGAGTTTTCCCCAGCATACTGAGCATAAAATATTCAGGAGGTTCCCCTTTATTATAGAAACAGAAAGGTGGAGGTACTCAGCAGGTCAGGCAGAACCTGTGTTTCCAACCATCAGATCATTACCTTGAGACATTACAGGTAGTCCCCGAGTTACGAATGTCCGACTTACGGACAACTCGTACTTACAAACCGAGGAAGGAGAATGCTGTCCACCATTTTATGTCAGATTGCGATGCAGTCTACCATTTTAAGTCGGATCGCGGCACTGTCCACTATTTTAAGTTGTTGCCATTGACACTGTGTTGAGTGTTTAACTTTGTATTTGGGTTAAATTTTTCTTAGTAAGATTCACCCTGACCCCCCCCCCCCCACCCCCCACCCCCATTCCAGTAGGCTGGTGGCGCAGTGAGATCAGCGCCGGGCTGGAGAACGGAGGTTTCCGAGTTCGATTCAGTGACAGACCGCTCCCGTGCCGGGTTGATGTCGATCCAGTGACTCCCGTATCATCCGTGCCGGGTTAATGTCGAGCTTGCAATTCGACCTTGTAAAAAAAAAACACTGCCACCTCCAGTTTAAATTCCCTCACGGAATATTGTGGAGGATCAAATACCCGAACCCAGCACAGCCCCCACTTTTCCCATTTCGGCTGACTCAGTGTGGTGGTCCTTAGGAAGCAAGTGGACCTCGGAAGCCGGCGCAGTTTGGGACCCGCCACCCGCTGTGTTTCTGTTCCATTGACGGGAAGCGATTGAGATTAAAAATAAAGTGGAAATAATAAAGCGTTTTGAAAGAGGTGAAACGCCATCGATCATTCAAAAGTGTTAGGTTACAGTCAGTCAACGATCGGAACAATTTTAAAGGATAACGGATAAAGTGAGAATAATGGAGCATGTGAAAGGCCCTGCCCTGATGAAAGCTACAATTATTACTAAGCAACGCAGTGGTTTAATTATTGGAATACATATGTTTCTTAAGTGTTTTATATACATAGAAAGGTAAAATATATACTGTATACTAAGACAAACGTTTGACTAACTGATGCTAAATAATACCGGATGTACCTGTTCCGACTTACTTAGTAAGAGAACTTATGTTTTTTCCGATCCCGATCCGCGGTAACCTATGCTAAATAATACCGGATGTACTTATTCTGACTTATGTACAAATCTGACAAAGACGGACTCAGGAACGGAACTCGTACGTAACCCAGGGACTGCCTGTAAACTTCTTTCTCTCTCCACACATGCCGCCAGGCTTGTTTAATGTTTTCAGCACTTTCTGCTTATTTTTCAGATTTCCAGTATCTGAAGTTTCTTGGTCTTCACTTTCCTTTAACAGTGTGATCTAGTCCGTAGCAATTTGATACTGAGCCAAGCTAATCAGCAAATATAATATCTGATCTTTGCTGCTGTATTCTATCTGGACTGGGTTTTCCAAAGAGAGAGGGGTGTTTCCAAGCTGAATAGTGAGTGTGACATTTAAAAAACAGTCCAAGTGGAATCTTGCTAAATATTGATCAGAATTGTCCTAACTAATAAAGGTGGTAGTTGCATGAAGATATTTGAAAGGATATGAAAGGGAGAAAATGATATTGCTTTATATAAGTATTCTCCAAACACCCAAAAGGACCTAATCTTCCTGCTGTTAAACAAGTCAAATTTACCGAAGTATTTAAGGCCAAAATATGAATGAGCATTTTTCTCATTCAGTAGTAATTTTGATGAATTAAATGCGGTTAACAATAGGTATTTAACTATAACAGTGATGCTATATCAGTGCAGTTTATTTTAATATTAATGACAAATATTCATTCCTGCAGCCATGACATAGCAAACATTCAAGGAGCAATTTCTTTATTACATGTGGGTAAAGTAAAGGGGAGACCCATTTATATTTATTGCTTAAGAATATAAATATTAGGAGTAGGAGTAAGCCAATGTGCTGTTCACCACGTGACCTAATTTTTTCAGTTATGCCATTTATTTTCAGCCTACATTGATATCCTGGTTAATGATTTTTCCCTACGTGTTCTCACTTCTTTGGCTTCCGAGTACATGCCACTTCAGAACTGTAGAATTTGGGTTAGAATATTGTATCCTGGCAATTATAATCTCAGCAATACTGAAAGTGTAATGGTAAACTGCCGTGTTGACAGTTCATAGTGCCGATACTCAAATTGGGAACTGGAGAAGTATAGATTATGGAAACAGTAGGATTTGGGGTCTCTGGTTCTCTGTAAACGTCATATTACGGTGGAAGCAAAATGGCTATTTCAGGTGTGTGTCAAAATGTGTTTTGATGTGAGGTTTTTTATTATAAAGTGATGTGGGAAATTAAATTTGGAACAACAAACATTCAAAATTGTCAATGAAAAGGTGGAAAACATTTCAGCTAATAAGGGTGCTGAAAAGGCAACTATACAAGGAAGAACATTGGCATCATTGCAAAAGAGTTATGATTGTAGCAAAAAATATTTACAAAATCTTTTTTGTGGGATGTATGTTGAGGAATTTGTTAAGAATGCTGTCCCTTTTTGGATTGCAGACTTAATGGAAAAAAATACTGGATGATTAATGTATGGTTATTGAGAAATAGTTTTCTATCATATTCTAAATGGCATTAATTACAGCAACAGTAACATTGCCCAAGTAAATGAGTTATGGTACTAATTCATAAACCGTTTTATATAAAACCGCAGGTGCTGGCAGACCTGCAGAACTAAGCTATATCTGGGGACATTTTGATTATTTGGTTTGAGTAATGAAGCAATTCAAGCTGCCAAAAGTGGATGTGTGTTGCTTTATCAAGGTACAAGTTAACAGCATGTTTCTCGATCTTTTAAACACTGGGTCAAGCCAGTCTGCAATTCCTTACATTTACTCTGCCCTTACCAGTAGCACTTTAGTTGAAATATAACAAGAGACAGACCTCAACAGGAACTTTATAAAATGAAAAGATGAGGTATTATTACACCCTCAGGATACATCTGTCACTTTAGAAAAGGGCAGGAATACCATCTGTTAAGCTTGCTGCAAAATTACAGCCTTAAAAATGTTAATGTTATCAGATATTAGAATATGCTTTTAAATTTTTAATAATATAGTCTGCAAGAGAATTTCCATGCTGCGGGCACATGCTTATGGGGGCTGGAATTGCCATAACTTATTTCAGCTAGGTCCTTAATAATCAATGAGAGAGAAGAGAATTTCTGGGTCAGAATGATTTTGAAGGTTCCAGCCATATGAATTAGTTTCCCTAAATCAGATTTGATTTAAAGCTTTATGTAATAATGCTCACACTCTCTACTGCTAATAAATGTAAAAGTTACATACTTGAGTACCATTTTGATGATCACATTTATTATATCAATTTCTAATTATTGTCTGTAATGTCCTTAAATTAAGGAATACCTTGGTGAAACATTTTTTCTCTTGTAGAATAATGTGGTAATTTAAAGTCAGGAATCAAAATTTAGTAGATGTTTAGAACATTGTTGGATTCCATCCGAAATACCAACACACCATATTCCTGGTGGGAATTGGATGGTAGGGTGTGGCAAGGTTTCACCACAGATGTTTAGTTATTCCGATAATTAATTCCTATTTTTACATCCCACATTAAGTTCCCCCTAATGTCATACCCACACGGTCTCAAGTAAAGGGGTTGGAAATCCATTCTTGCACTTTACCAATGCCTTTCTGTAAAGGGATCCCAAAGTGCTGAGAGCAGTCTGTAGTGGTTACCTTTTCATTGCCCATTCGCAGCAATATGTGGACTTTCACTCAGCCGATGCTGGTATTCCACACATTAAGAATTCAACAAGTCGGGTATCTTTGTTTTGGTAAACTTTGTAAATGTATTGATATGCTGCTCTTTTTTCCAAAAGGCAAAATGCCCAAGTAAAAAGGAATCACATATTTTATTTAAATTTACACCTTATTTTAATGGGCTATGTTGAACTTTTGCTGACTTAAAATTCTGATGAGAGCAAAACCAGACAATTCTGAAGACATCACTTTGGGCATGAGCAGGTTGAATACCTTTGCCTAAATCACGTCATTCCCAGCATCCCATATATGGCTAGCCATCAGAGATACTCAAGTTTCCAGTTCTCTATTGTGTTAAAAAAGCAGCCACTCTCACTGCCAAACTGAACAACCTAATTAATTAGCCTCTGAATGAAGTCACTGAAACTGACAATGAATGTTAAAGTGGAGTTCTTCAAATGTGTGGCAATTCTTAAATAGATTACATAAAAGATACTAACACAAACCTTATTCTGTTAGAAGTTGTATCACTGAAGTTTCCTTAATAAAATACAAGTCTACTCCAAATACAATATATTGTTTTTTAGGAATTGAAATTAGACACAAAAAGATTATGTTGACTCAAAATAAAAGTAATGTATTTACCATCTACATCACTTTACATCAAATAAATGCAATTGCAATGAAAGCATGATGGCTACTTTCTTAGGAGTCTGGGGAGATTCGGCATGACATCAAAACCTTTAACAAAATTTGATAAATGTGTGGTGGAAAGTGTATTGATTGACCACATTACGGCCTGGTATGGGAACACCAGTGAGTTTGAATGGAAAATCCTACAAAAGGTAGTGGATTTAGCCTAGTAAATAACGGATAAAGCGCTCCCCGCCATCTACATGAAATGTTGCCATAGAAACGCAATATCCATCATCAACGATCCTCACTGCCCAGGCCATGATCTTTTCTCGCTGCTGCCTTCAGGTCAGTACAAGCGCCTCATAGCTCACACCACCAGGTTGAAGAACATTTACTACCCGTAAACCATGGGGCTCTTGAACAAGAGGGAATAACTACACTCATCTATTGAGATGCTCCCACAAACAATGATCTCACTTTAAGGATTCTTTATGTTGTTATTTCAGGCTGTTGTCATTTAATGCTATTTATTTATATTTGCATTTACACAGTTTGTTGTCTTCTATGTTCTACTTGCTCTTTCTTTGATCCTCTTTACAGTTACTATTCTATAGGTTTGCTGAGTATGCACGCAGGGATAAGAATCTCAGGGTTGTGCCTGGTGACGTGCATGGACTCTGATAATAAATTTTACTTCGAACTTTGTCGCTAGTTGATGCTTGAATGCATTTAAGTAATAGATGGATTGCCCGTTTCTTTAATACATTATATAAAATTCAAATATTACATTTAATTGTTTGCCTGAGTGAAGTTATTTAAAACAAAGTATTGTATGGTCTATTATCTAGGTAAATTGTGTAGAGATAGTGACAGCAGGCTAATCACAATGAATGCTTTGAACCCTATTGTGGATAGTCCAAACGTTTGTTAAATGTGAACTAGTCTAAAGGTTTTCAAATACTGTACCTGTCGCATTGTATTCATTTCATGATGATTCACTGCAGTCATTAAAGAAATATTATTACCTCATTAGATGGATTTCAGACTTCAGATCATTTTGCTTTTAAAATAAAGAGTGTCAGAGTTAAGATAGCTGACAACAGTTTGGAGTTCATACAGTAATGTATTAAGTCAGAAATGTGTTCAGGATGGTATGGAACTGGGTTTCAGAGGAATGAGCAGCTTTTTCCTTGCAGGTCTTTTGATCTTGTCGTACAGTTTACATTTCAAAGCATTCAATAAGTAACTAGTCAAATTTATGCAGATTACTTCAGAGAACCTTACAGCAAAGGAAGCCAGTCAACCATTCTAACTGGTTAATTCAGTTATTTCCACTCATCCCTTACACTTTTCCATAAGCCTGTACACTTTTCCTTACCCAGTGTTTATTCAGTTCTCTTTTGCTGGTCACCAGTGCATCTGCTTCAATTATATTTTTAGCTAGTACATTCCAGATCATGACACATGTTTTAAGTGTATTGGTACTTCATGTTGATGGGTAAGGTTCTTTTGGTGCATCACAGTTCCTACTGTTTTGTAAACAGCACACATTGTTGAGTGAACTATGCCAGTGAGGTAATTTTGTTTTAAGTGAACATAAGAAACTAGGAGCAGCAAGCAGCCTCTGGGTCCCTGAAGCCTTACCCCTCTTCCCGCAGTCAATACAATCACGGCAGATCTACACAGCTTCAGCTCCTCTCTGTACCTGTTCCTCATTGTCCACAATTCCCTGACAAAAATGTATCACATTCCCTTTTTTAAATATTTCTTTCTCAACAATTCTGTGGGGTGGGGAATTCCAGAGATTCACCACCCTTTGCAAGAAAATTGTTCCCATTCACCTCAGTTTTGTAACTATAATCTTTACTTCTTGGCCTAATTTTTACTGCTTAAGCTATAATAATCTTTCTTAAGTATTATCCTTACCAACCTGGATCTGGATAGGTATCTTGGTAGGGTTAAACCTAAGGTCAGATCAATATTCATGCTGTCAGGTTGGAGGCTACCCAGACAGAATTTAAGGTGTTGCTCCTCCACCATGAGGGTGCCTCATCTTGCCACAAGAGGAGGCCGTGAACTGACATGTTGGAATGGGAATAAAAATGTTTGGCCCCTGGGAAACCCTGCTTGTGACGGATGCTGTGGACATGCTCGATGAAGCAGTCCCCCAATTAACAACAGGTATCACCGATATAGAGGAGGCACAACAGTGTAGAAGGGTATTAGAGGCAAGTCCAGTGTCAGTATTTATTCCCAACCCTTTAACCTAGGGAGTGTTGAGAACTTGAACAGTGTGAAGTGAATGCACGTTTCCTTTATGTAACATCAATGCGTAGTAGAGCCAGTAAAGCTGAACAAATAGGAAAACAGCTGAAAGAGATGCAATAACAAAAACACTGATAACATATCAGAACTATATATAGCTTTAACTGGCTGAAGGTTGCTTGTAATGCCTTTTTACTCTTCCTTTTAGTCACATTCAAACGCACTGGTAGCCTAGATCCATGGGAATATCTTCAATAAAGCCGTTTCATCTTTGGCTGCTTAATGCTGCCAGGAATTGTAATAAGTAGTTTGACTTTTCTTACCCACCTGGTTTCACCTATCACCTTCCAGCTAGTCCCTTCTCCCCACACTGTTTTACTCTGGCATTTTCCCCCTTCCTTCTCAGTCCTGAATTGTTGCATTCACCTAAATACCCCACAAGATGCTTTTTATTCTCAAGACTGGCTGGTTGTATGTGCAGCCAGTCTTTAAGAATTAAGTCTTTTTGCCATTGTTGAATAGGCATACCTATACTTGGGCTTAAGCTGGATCAGATGTTTATGATTTTATACATAATATTGATTATGTCAGCACCTGAATCACAATATCACATTCATCCATTCTGTTCCAATGACCAAAAACTCTGTACATATTACCCCAAAGCATCCATATTTTGTAGCATGTGTTCCATAATATTACATTAATAATTTGATATTGTATATTAAATCACAAGAACGTTGACATTTTTACAATGAATGCAAACTCAAACCTTTCATGAAGGACTTCATAGATCGAGACCTAGATATGATATAATATTATTTAATCCTTCCTTGATAGTCCTTCATAGTGCGATTTATATCGGTGCCAAAGAATGGCCAGTAATTCTAAAAGGCAAGCTATGTGTAAAATGAAAGCATTCTTCAATCATAAGATTTAAATATACCATAGTGAGAAAGCTTGAGTGTTATTTTTCTTGCAATTGTAACTGTAGCATTGAGAAAACAATGACGTTTCCACAGAATGGACTCCATTTAATGGAGCTAACCCATGGTTCAGTAACCCAGTGAGTGAATGTTTTAAGTGTTACTGCTGAGTTTTGAAATGGTTCTGCAAAACCTAATATTTTATTAATTATTACTAATGGAGTATTGAGCAAAAGCACATGAAATAGTTTTGCAGCTGTGTGTAATTTATGAAATATCAGCCGCTCTTGGATAAGTAAAATATGTTTTTTTTTAAAGTATCAAACCAAGACACCAGAGCTGACATACATAAAGCTTTGTTGGATCATATTAATGTCAAAAATAAACATTCTATTAGAATAGTATTAGTAAACACAAAACATGTATAGTCATCTTTCATTGCCATCCATCTAACACGACTGTAATAAAGCAGGTATTGACTTGCAATCTTATGAGCTTTTACTTCCGCAAGGTTCTCTCTAAGAACCAGGTTGCTGCTTGCAGTGCGTAGTGATCCACAGCATGGTAGACTTGCCCTGTCCCAGACTATTGGACTTTACTGACCTGCTGGTCAAAATGCAGAGCTGAAAAATGGCCCTAATGGCAGGCATTTTCTCTAACATAGATCTCTGACCGGAGAATCTATACATTCCTTAGCTTACAGCTGTTCAATGAGAACCAGAGGGACTAATTAAAAAAAAACAGGTGAAATTCAATATAACTTTGCCAAACAAACATTATATGTTATACAAACATTTTTGTAGAGTCAAATCCTGTCCTCACAAGTTGCTTTTCAGAATGCTGTTGATAAATGGCTAATAGAGGTGTAACTCTCTTTTTAGTTTTTCTCCCCTTGATGCAGATTTAATGCTTGGTCCATTTCAAAAGATGAATTCTCTTTGTACCTTAAAGGATGATTTTCTAACAGGCTGTGGCTTCAATTTACTTCTTAGTAGACACAGATGGAAGACTACTATAGGCCATGCCATCTGCTATCCAGCCTATTGGCAAAAATGCATCCTCCTAGTGACTAAGCGCTTTAACACAAATTACTCATACAATACAGGCTATCAGCCAATCTGATTTGGCATTCCTCCCTTGTCACAAGTCCAGCCAATCACTTCCAGGGATAAAACCCAAGTCCATGAAATGTCTTAGCACCCAGGGCAATACAAGAGATGTACTAAACGATTCTTAATGATGTTCAAAGTACATTTATTATCAAAGTATGTATACTATATGCATCCTTGAGATTTGTCTCATTACAGGCAGCCACAAAGCAAAGAAACCGAATAGACCCTACTCAAAAAAAGACTGTGAAACACATATTATGCAGATTTTAAAAAAACAAATTGTGTAAACAATAAAAGTAATCAAATAATATTCAGAACTGAAGTTGACGAAAGTGAGTCCAGCCATGTCTGCAGCCGATTCCAGAGCCCGTTAGTTGCAGGCCACAGCCTCAGTTCAGCGCAGACACAAGTAAATCTCACGGAGCAGCAAGCCGAGCACCAGCCTGGCCCTGTCACTCTGACTTTTTTAATCTGGAAACTCGAGGAAATCTGCAGATGCTGGAAATTCAAACAACACACGCAAAATGCTGGTGAAACAAGCAGGCCAGGCAGCATCTGAAGGAAGAAGCACTGTCGACGTTTCGGGCTGAGACCCATTGTCAGGAGGGTCTTTTTTAATCTGGCCTGGCTTTTAAATTGGCCAAACCTCAGATCATTCCTCGCTTTTGAACCTGGGCTCTACGGCTTCGATACACGCTCAGGCCCGGGTCCAGGCCCTGCCTCCTCAATTCAGCCTGTATCTGACCTTTCCAATTCTGCCCAGCGCTTAAATTGGTCAAACCTCAGGACATTCCTCACTGTCAAGCCTGCTACCTCAGCTCTGCCTCACCTTGGTTTTGCCACATCAAATCAACTCTTAAGCCTGCTCCAGCATGGCCAAACATTAGCTCATTCCCCGTTCTCAGGCCCATACACACCACGCTGGAACAGTCCTGCACCTTTGAGACTTCAGTTCACACCGCAAAAATGCCAGTTCATACAGGCGGTTCAAAAGCTCAACTCCAAAAGGGAAGTTACAGGCTTTTTATTGCAGTGACTATATCCGAGAAAAAATGTGATTAATACAGTAATTTAAAATTTTGTTTGTGCCAGCAAGTCATTGCCATGCTTCACCACCATCTTAAACTGGTGATTTCAGGAAAAAAAATCTATTAATTTAGGTGGAATGTCATCAATCCTGTTTCCCAGAATGAAAAGATTAAATTTAAACATTTTATATTTTTAAAATTAAAAAAACTTAAAAAGATAATTTATTCTTGTAAGGAATTTAAAAAAGCATTCCTTAATAGAAAATCTTGTGCCTCATTTAAGGTTAAGATGGGACTTAACCTGGTATCAGACTATTTTTGTTGTGCCACAGCCATATTAGTGGCATCCACCTTACTGAAATGAAAATTTTCCAAGAGGTCTTGTCCAAAGGTACACGTACCCTATACCTTCATTTAGTGTAAAATCCACTGATTGCTAATTTATTATCAAGCTCT
This sequence comes from Hemitrygon akajei, assembly GCF_048418815.1. Lineage (NCBI taxonomy): Eukaryota > Metazoa > Chordata > Chondrichthyes > Myliobatiformes > Dasyatidae > Hemitrygon > Hemitrygon akajei. The sequence continues at coordinate 24,611,625 of NC_133143.1, forward strand.
TGGTCCTGAAGTCCAAACGTTTGCAGTAACCAAGTAGATTTTAGCTAGCAAACACGAGGAAATCTGCAGATGCTGGAAATTCAAACAACAACACACACAAAATGCTGGTGGAACACAGCAGGCCTGGCAGCATCTATAGGGAGAAGCGCTGTTGATGTTTAGGGCGCTCTTTATGCAGAAGATGCCTTAATTGTCATACATGACAAAGGCAAAGTATAAATATTCATAAGTTGTCTCTTCCAATGCTGTCTATCAGCATTAACATACAAATCAACAGGATAGGCCAATTGACACCTTGAGCTCTGCCATTCAATGCTTGATCGGCAGATCTGATTATAAATTCCAGATGTGATTTCTCCAGTTCTGAAGCATACCCCAGTTATTCATATATCCATTTCCTGGAGCTTTCCTTACTACTTACTGTACCTGAATACTGGCCTTTTGCAAATTATGCGCTTAGATATACAGATTCTTCTGCATTTACTTGTGCCACCACATTCAGGAAACTATGTACTGGTACTGAGCAACACACACAAAATGCTGGTCGTCCTGCCAAAGGGTTTCGTCCCGAAATGTCGACTACTCTTTTCCTAGATGCTGCCTGGCCTGCTGAGTTCCTCTAGCATTTTGTGTGTGTTGCTCAGATGTCCAGCATCTACAGATGTTCTCTTGTTTGTGATTGGATTATGTACTGGTATCCCTAGATTGCTCTGTTCAATAACACTCCCTTAGGCCTTGTCATTCACTGGGTACGTCCTGCTCTGCATCACTTTTCATTTGTCTGAGTTAAGTTCCATCTGCCATGTTTAGGCTCATGTTCTCAGTAGATCTAGATTCGGTTGTAACCTTAGATAACCTTCACTGTCCACCACGACACCAATTTTGGTGATGTCCACCAAGTTACTAATTGTGCCACTCACATTCCCTTACAAGTCATTAACATATATATGACAAACAGCAGGGGATCCAGCACCTATCCCTCTGGCATGCCCACAGATCACAGTTCTGCATTTGAACCCTCAGATTGAGATCTTTAATTAATTGTTCACAAGCAGAAAATTAAACAGTATCTTACCATTTTGATCTTTCGAATTCTTTTAAGGGTATCATTGCGCACAGCATGTCATAAATCTGCTTGTGCATCAAACTTTCTGGGTCACATTTGTAACAAATGCTAGCTTTCATAGTTTAACAGCAATTGAATGACCTTCTGAGGGTTTCCAAAGATTGGTGAAGCAAAGTTGAGGAATATTCCCTGTCTAAAGTTTAGTTGAATCATGTGATATTCAACAATTTTTTGCCACTGTATTCTGTTAGTATTATTTAGAAAAGCTAGAAGTTCAAGGCACACTAAATATTTATTTTTTTCTGCCTACAGAATAACTGCATTTAGTTGAAAAACATTATGCTTTCTGTTTGCCAGCTGTCTGTATTTAATATAAATATTCCTTGCCGGCTTCATTCCAACAGATTAGATGGAAATGGGTGTGCTTAAAGAGCTTTGTGGATTATTTTCACATTTGCATCGTGAGGTTTATTTTACAGCTTTGTTCTGCCATACTGTATTCTCTGAAGTAAACAGTCCTGCCTTATCTTACCACCACAAGCTGAGTCCGGCATCTGGTGAAGCTGAAGCGCTCAGTGCATCAGATTACTCTGTTCAAACTGTTGTTTATGGCAGGGCCATTTAGTTAAAGCTTTTCTTTCCGTTGCCCTCAGTTTGCACCGTCTGTAGAGATCTGATATGTAACCACTGTATTACACAGGGGAGAGTTGTCAGCCCATTGTGATTGAGGCAGCCTGCCAGATAACTGTGGGCACCAATATCTTACTACTCTATGAGAGTTTCTTCAAAAGTAATATATTTGTATTTTGCCCCAAGCCTCTTTTGTGTTGAAACAGCTTTGCTTCTCTGCTTTTCTTTCTCGTTGCACTTGCTTTCCAGCTTAGTGGATACTTGCAAATGCAGAAGGAAAAGTTCACGAGCAGTTTTAAACAACTTGTTGAACTTTTGGAGAATTTATAATCAAAACTTTAGAAAGAAGATTTCCTTTTGAAGATCAAAATCACACTTTCATGTTCAAATACTTCAATGAATGCCCCAAATATTTCTCAGCAATGAAAGCTTAACATTAATTAGTTGTTCTTTCACACAGATCACCTTTGAATTTCCTTACTTCCCTGTCTACTAAACTTTTTTTCATGTAGAATTTATTTTAGTAATGATATATTTGCTCTCATTGAAGAAATGATTTCTTGGAAATTGAATGAATAACATCTTCATTAAAGCCACCAGTATTTATTTAAAATAGGATCCTTTTGTTGGGCTGTTTTGTTAAATACTTATCTCCACATAATAAAGCAGCCTCGGTTAACTCCTCCTCTCCACCTGCTTTTCAAAACAAAGGTTGCCCCCAAATTGGCTGGTTTTCCAATCCTATTACTTTCTGCGATATAGTTCTTAAAAAATGATAAGCTTTTGATAAGTTTTACCCATCACTGCCCTCCCACAGTTACGGCTGAGTAATGAGATCTGATGTGAGCCAGGAGCAGCTTAATACAAGCCTACTTTGTCTTATCAGTTACAGTTAAAGTGGTAAAAGTGAGGCTGCCTTTGGGAGACCTACTGCTTTAGATTTCAATGCATTTAATGCACCTTGTCTAAAGATGTAGATCTGTAACCTACTCTGAGATGGTATCAAGGATTGACAGAACATAATATTCTTTATGAGCATAAACTGTTTGGCTGTGTTAAGATTTATAACTGAAGGTGGCCTTTTCATGAAATATATGTTCTGTTTTGTAAAATAGTGGCCCATTCTGTTACTTTCCAAGGTATGCTGCGTAATAAATTTCCTGCTGTCCAGCCCCAGCTCAGTATTGGTGGTATTGCTTAAATACTTGGAGTTGTGTGCTGTCGGAGGTCAGAGATCATTCTTCCTTTTTAGTAAACAAACTTTGTCCTGGGTTTGAAATAATGATTATTTTTTTCCTTTTGCTCTCCCTACGATTTGAGAACGGTTTGTTTTCACTCAGGTTTTGGGTGTTCTGGTGTGATTGATGAAATCAATGTGGGACTCATAAAGTGAAAATTTAAAGAAACTGCAAATGCTGGATACCTGAAATTAAAACAGAAAATTCCAGAAGTATTCAGCAGGTCTGAAGAGAAACAGAACTTATGTTTCCAGTTGAAGATCCTTCAGAAGTTCGACAAATCCTTTCTCATCCAACATGAGAAGAACTTTCTTTGAATTCATTATTCAATAGGGCTAAGTTGACTGATCACTGAGTACATCAAATACAGAGATAACATATATTTAGGATATCTCTCTGTTTCAGGAACCAAGAGAAATGAGGTTTATGGAAAAAGTTGTAGAAGATCAGCCATAATCTTATTGCCTAGCAGAACAGGCATATGGGATGAATTGGCCTACTCCTATTTCAGACACATCTTACAATGTCTCTTTGACCACTGATGACCACTGATGACAGTGATGAAAGGGCCCACAGTATTTTGGCTTTGAGAACTTGGGATATGCAGAAAGCAGCCATTGAAACATTGAACTCTCTGCAGATACATGTATGTGAAAGGAAAACACGAGGGGAAGGGGAAGAAGCATTCTCCAGTGTGTGTGTCCCCTCCCATGCAATCTAATCCTCTGGAGTCCCATGCCACATTGAACCACAGTGAGATGTAGGCTGAGGAGTCTGACAAACATGATAGAGAGGTATTGTGATTATCAGGATTCTTGAATAGTGAAAATTAAATAAGGCGGTGTGTGAGTGAAACCACCTTTAGTTTGTGTCACTTTGCACATGTATTGTTGGGTTTAGAAACATAGAAAATAGGTGCAGGAGTAGACCATTCGGCCCTTCGAGCCTGCACCACCATTCAGTATGATCATGGCTGATCATCCAAACTCAGAACCCTGTACCTGCTTTCTCTCCATACCCCCTGATCCCTTTAGCCACAAGGGCCATATCTGACTTCCTCTTAAATATAGCCAATGAACTGACCTCAACTGTTTCCTGTGACAGAGAATTCCACAATTTCACCACTCTCTGTATGAAGAAGTTTTTCCTCATCTCGGTCCTAAAAGGCTTCCCCTTTATCCTTAAACTGTGACCCCTCATTCTGGACTTCCCCAACATCGGAAACAATCTTCCTGCATCTAGCCTGTCCAATCCCTTTAGAATTTTATACGTTTCAATAAGATCCCCCCTCAATCTTCTAAATTCCAGTGAGTATAAGCCTAGTCGATCCAGTCTTTCTTCGTATGAAAGTCCTGCCATCCCAGGAATCAATCTGGTGAACCTTCTTTGTACTTCCTCTATGGCAAGAATGTCTTTCCTCAGATTAGGGGACCAAAACTACACACAATACTCCAGGTGTGGTCTCACCAAGGCCTTGTACAACTGCAGTAGAACCTCCCTGCTCCTGTACTCAAATCTTTTTGCTATGAATGCCAACATACCATTTGCCTTTTTCACCGCCTGGTGTACCTGCATGTCCGCCTTCAATGACTGCTGTACAATGACACCCAGGTCTCTTTGCACCTCCCCTTTTCCTAATCGTCCACCATTCAGATAATAATCTGTTTTCCTGTTCTTGCAACCAAAGTGGATAACCTCACATTTATCCACATTAAGTTGCATCTGCCATGAATTTGCCCACTCACCTAACCTATCCAAGTCACCCTGCATCCTCTTAGCATCCTCCTCACAGCTAACACCGCCGCCCAGCTTCGTGTCATCCACAAACTTGGAGATGCTGCATTTAATTCCCTCGTCTAAATCATTAATATATATTGTAAACAACTGGGGTCCCAGCACTGAGCCTTGCGGTGCCCCACTAGTCACTTTATTTTGTTAAAGCCTGGGATGTTGCTCCTTACTGTGCCAGTTTAATTTAAAAACTGCAGAAATGCCCACCACATGATGGCATCATTAGCAACCCAGTGGCACGAGGCAAATGGTGCTCACACTGTCAGTTCTTTTCGTTTTACTTAATTACATACTTGATTTCCTTTTACTATATGGTGACCAATATACTCAAAGTTATCCAACAATATTTTGAATAATATTGTTGTTATTGCAGTCTGACTAAATTCATTGACATAACAGGAGGAAGGAAGCCTTCCCTGGATTGCCGTCTTTAAGCTGAGGTTATAAAAGTCATGTCTCAACAGGGTGTGAATCTCTGCAGAAGGGTACATTTGAATTCATGCAAAATTCTGGAGCGGCGCGGTAGCATAATGGTTAGCACAACGCTTTACCAACACCCTGAGTTCAATTCCCGCCGCTGTCTGTAAGGAGTTTCTACATTCTCCCCGTGACCATGTGGGTTTCCTCCCACTGTCTAAGTACATTGGACATTGTAAGTTGTCCCATGATTAGGCTAGGATTCAATTGGAGTATTGCAGGGTGGCGTGGCATGAAGGGCTGGAAGGGCCTATTCCACGCTGTATCTCAATCAATCCATAAATAATAAATGATTGAATAACTAAGTACACACATACGGGTCAGGTAGCATCTGTGGAGGAAAAAGAACATTCAAGATTTCAGATCTGAAATTTCAACTGTCCATTTCTCTCCATCGATGCTACCTAACCTGCCAAGTTCCTCCAGCTTTCTTTATGTTGCTCTGGTATTGTCTTGTGTCTACAGTTAAATTAAAGTGCTCAAAGGGAATAGCTTGTGTTTCTGCCGGGTTTGATACAGCACTTAGGAACATTCGGGGTTTGCCAGACCTCCAGGTTTAATCTGGAGTGTCCAGAATTAAAGTAAATAATCTGCTGGTGTCTATTGTACAATAAAGAATCTAAAGAGAGAATCATGAGTGCTTAAAATTGTTTCAAGCATTCTTTGATTTTTTTAAATCAGTTACATCAATTGAAATCCAGAAGTCACATAAAGTAAAGTTCAGAAGTTCCAAGTAAAATTTATCATCAGAGTACATTTATTTATCACATACAACCCTGTGATTCTTTGCAAATCTATAGAACAGTAATTGGAAACTGGAAAAATCAGCTGTAAGCTGGAAAAAATGTTAGCTGTAAACAAACTGCAAATGCTGATAATTGTAATGTACTGTGTGAGTATTCGTAGGTCAGAGTGTGTATGACGTCAGAACGGGGGTTAAAGAAAATGGAGGTCTATTGAATAAATGTGGTTGTTCAGTCTACAGCGGTGTCCAAGTCACATCAATATTACATGGTGTCAGAAGTAATTGCGAGAAGCACAAAAGGAGTAAAAGATGTCACAGTTACAGCCACCGTGGAGTTTAAGCCTACGAGGTAATCTTGCTGAGAACTGGAAAGTATGGATCCAGCAGTTTGAGCTGTTTTACACCACTTGCGGCGTAGCTGAAAAGACAGAGAAAGTGCAATGTGCTACGTTTCTGCATATGGTGGGGGCAGAGGCAATAAAAGTTTGCAACAAATTTGTCTTCCAAGATGATGAGCAAGATAAAATTGAAGTGTTGAAGAAAAAGTTTCAAGATTACTGCGAACCGAGGAAAAATCTACCGTACATCCGACACATTTTTCACGGGGGCTCAAGGACCGACAGAGACCATAGACGCCTACGTAACAGATTTGAAGAACAAGGCAAAAAACTGTGAGTTCGGACAACTGCATGATTCTTTAATACGCGACCGGATTGTATGCAGCATACGAGATGATCATGTGAGAGGCAGGCTATTGAAGGAGGCGGAGCTCACATTAGAAAAGGCAATTGATGTTTGCCATGCCAGTGAGATTACGTCAAGTCCGGTTAAAGTGCTTGATGAAGAAGTTGAAGTGCACAAAATAAAAACTGTGAAAACTGACAAGAGTAGGACAAAGCCAGCTCCACAGGATGATCAAAAGGAAGTTAACTGCAACAGATGTGGTTATAAACATGGATATAGAAAATGTCCAGCCTTTGGTAAGACATGCAAATTATGCAGAAAAAAAATCACTTTGCAAAGATGTGCAAATCGCAGGAGCACGCAAGGAAAATGCATGCTGTGGAACAGAGTGAGGGCAACAGTGACATATTCATTGGCACAGTTGAAGTGGAACAGGAGGAATGCATCAAGAATATTGACAATGCAGAGATGGAGGATGAAGATGATTGGACTCAAGATCTGATGATAAACAGGAGGAATGTGACATTTAAGCTTGACACTGGGGCAAAGTGCAATGTAATGTCAGCAGAAACATTCAACTCACTGGACATCAGAGGAAGACTGAGAAAATCCACCTGCAAGCTTGTCGCATATTTTGGCCACAAGATAGCACCATTGGGAAAGAAAACACTCACCTGTGTGTACAAAGGACATAAACACAAAATGGGGTTTGAGATAGTACAGCAACATGTTCCAGCAATACTGGGCAAAGCAACATGCACAGAGCTAGGCCTGGTGAAGCGAATCTATGGTGTTGAGAAAGAAAATGACATTCTCAAAGACTTTGCTGACTTGTTTTCTGGATTAGGATGTTTACCAGGGAAACACCATATCCAGATTGATCCAACTATTGCACCAGTCGTGCATGCTCTGAGGAAGGTTCCAGTAGCTCTCAGGGATCGAGTAGTGGAGGAGCTACACAGAATGGAACAGATGGGAGTCATAACAAGACAAATAGAACTGACCTACTGGGTGAATAGTATGGTGACAGTGGTCACAGAAAAAAAGATGAGGATTTGCATGGATCCACAAGATTTCAACCGAACCATCAAAAGAGAGCACTATCCACTGCTAACGGTTGAAGAGGTTGTCTCCCGCATGCCTAACGCGAAATACTTTTCAGTATTAGACGCAAATCAAGGTTTCTGGCAGATCAAGCTGGATGAGGAAAGTTCCAAATTATGCGCTTTCAACACGCCCATAGGGAGATTTCGTTTCCTGCGTCTACCCTTTGGGATTTCTTCTGCCTCAGAGGTATTCCAGAGGTCAGTGGCACAAATGATTGAAGGCCTGGACAGGGTGGTCAACATCATTGATGATTTGCTGATATGGGGTGACACAATTGCGGAACATGATCAGAGACTGAGGAAGCTTCTGGAGAGAGCACGTGAGTACAATCCAAAACTGAACAAAAGTAAATGTAAGATCAGAGCTACAGAGATCAAATACATAGGTCAGGGCTGTGGTACAGCTACCACCACCCAAAGATAAGCAAGAACTATTGAGTTTCATGGGCATGATACATTATCTTGCCAAATTCATTCCCAACTTATCAGAGGTCAGCGCTCCACTTCGAAAGCTACTAGAGAGCAACACTGAATGACATTGGGAAGATGAACAAAAGAAAAGTTTTGACACATTGAAGCAGTTGGTTACCAATGCACCAGCACTCAAGTTCTGTGATGTCAATAAGCCAGTAACGATGTCTGTAGATGCCAGTTCGGAGGGAATAGGAGCTGTTATACTGCAGGATGGGAGGCCTGTGGCATATGGATCATGAGCACTTATGGACTGTCAATGCCGATATGCTCAAATCGAGAAGGAATTACTCGCCGTAGTTTATGGGTGTGAGAAGTTCCACCAATATATGTATGGCAAAGAAATCCAGGTTGAGAGTGATCACAAACCACTTGAGAGCATCTTCAAAAAGCCACTTCATCAAGCTCCTATGAGGCTGCAAAGGATGCTTCTCAGGCTACAGAGGTACACTTTCACAGTCACCTATAAGCCAGGAAAAGAACTGTACATCGCTGATGCTTTGAGCTGTGCTTACCTCAAAGAGCAAAAGGAAGAGTTGCTAGGAAGAGAGTTGGAGGTCAACTGGGTTACACCTCAGCTACCCATCTCTGAGGAGAAGTTGAACATGGTCAGGAAAGCAACTGCAGATGATCCTGAAATGCAAATGCTAAGAAACATTACAATGAATGGATGGCCAACAGAAAGAAAAGATGTTCCAAAAGAAATACAGAAATACTGGACGTTTAAAGAGGAAATTAGCTATGCATCAGGACTAATGTTCAAACTCATCGTACTAAAACAAATAAGACAGGAAATGCTCAACAGAATTCATGAGTCACACCTGGGGATAGTGAAATGTAAAGAAAGAGCAAGGGACATCCTCTATTGGCTAGGCATGTCAACTCAGATAGAGGACATTGTGCCTCAGTGTGCTGTCTGTAATGAAAACAAAAACAGCAATCCAAGAGAGCCTTAGCTTCCCCACCCACTACCAGGAAGACCATGGGAGAAGCTTGGCACAGATCTCTTTCACTACAATGGTGCAGAATATCTGCTTTGTGTGGACTACTATTCAAAATATCCGGAGATCACCAAGTTAAGTGATACGTCCAGTCAAGGTGTCATTACCGCAATGAAGTCGACATTCGCAAGACATGGTATTCCAGATATTGTCGTTAGTGACAATGTTCCACAATATGCCAGTAGTGAGTTTAGAGGGTTCTCAGAAAGCTGGGAATTTCAACATATTACTTCCAGTCCAGGGCACGCTCAGTCTAATGGACAAGCAGAGAGAACTGTACAAACTGTCAAGAACATGCTCAAGAAGGCACAAAGCAGCAACGGTGACCCTCACATTGCTCTGCTTGAATACTGCAACACACCGATTGAGGGTGTGGGGTTCTCCCCTGCGCAGCTGTTGATAGGACGTCGTCTGAAGTCCCAACTGCCAACATCCACAACTCTACTGACTCCTGAAAGTAATGCTCAAGTACATGACAAGCAAAAGTACAAGCAAATAAAGCAAAAGAGCTACTATGACAGTCATACAAGACAGTTGCCAAATCTGCATATAGGTGAAAATGTCAGAATACAGAGAGGAGACACTTGGCAGCCAGCTGTGGTTGTGAACAGACATCAGCAACCAAGATCCTTCATAGTTCGCACGCCGGATGGAAGTGTCTACAGGAGGAACAGGAAGCATCTGCTGAAGACAGGTGAGAGGGAGTTTCCACGTACAGATGCACAGGGCATTTCTACATATACAGACATGGGAACAAACGACACCAAGAGTGAGGGGCACAACGATACCCCACGACGCAATGAAGGTGATGGTTCGGCGCAGACTGACCAAGGTGGAAATGCAGACCACAAAGACACAGAGGTCACTCGAGAGACTGATTCTGATGAAGGACAAGCACAGTCACAGTCATATCGCACACGGTCTGGGAAACAAGTCAAACTTCCAGCTAGATACAGAGACTAGATCTACCTACAGTCTCACACAGTTTGAGGCAAAGTCACACATGTTATAAGTTCTAAGATGTGAAATAAAAGGTTTATTAATCTATGTTAGTAAAAGAAAATATACTGCTGTTAGTATTGTAAGATACAATGTCGAATACAGTATAAGAAGTTAAGATGTTTTTTAGTTTATGTCATGGCTGTTGCAATGTAAGAGAGGCATTGTTTTTGGTAATGCACAGTGTTGTAAGAAAACAATCTTGAGAAGGGGGATGTAATGTACTGTGTGAGTATTCGTAGGTCAGAGTGCGTATGATGTCAGAATGGGGGTTAAAGAAAATGGAGGTCTGTTGAATAAACGTGGTTGTTCACTCTACAGCGATGTCTGAGTCACATCAATACTACAATAATAACTAAATAGCAATAAATAGCGAACATGAAATAACAAGATAAAAGAGTCCTTAAATGAGTGTAGTTATCCCCTTTTGTTCAAGAGCGTGATGGTTAAGGGGTAGTAACTGTTCTTGAACCTGGTGGTGTAAGTCCTGAAACACCTGTACCTTCTACCTGATGGCAGCAGTGAGAAGAGAGCATGGCCTGGGTGGTGAGGATCTTTGATGATGGATGCTGCTTTTCAACGGCAACGTTTCATGTAGATGTGCTCAATGGTTAGGAGGGTTTTCCTCATAATGTACTGGACTAAATTCACTACCTGTTGTAGGATTTTCTGCTCAAAAGAATTGGTGTCCCCTACCAGGCCATAAAGCAGCCAGTCAGCAAACACTTTCCACCACTCATCTATAAAAGTTCACCAAGGTTTTTGGGGACATGCTAAACCTCCACAGACTCCTGAGGAAGTAGAGGCACTGTTGTGCTTTCTTCACAATTGCACTTAACATGCTGGGTCCAGGATAAGTCCTCTGAGATAGTGAAACCCAGGAATTTAAAGTGACTGACTCTTTCCACCTCTGATCCTCTGATGATTACTGGCTCATGAACCTCTGGTTTCCCATTCCAGAAGTCTACAATCAGTTCCTTGGTCTTATTGACATTGAGTGAGAGATTGCTGTTATTACACCACTGAGCCTAATTTTCAATCTCCCTCTTGTTTGCTGATTCATTATCCCCTTTGATACGGCCCACTACAATGGTGTCATCAGAAAACTTGTATGTGGTGTTGGAACTGTAGTTAGCCACACAGTCATAGGTGTGAAGGGAGTCGAGGAGGGTGCTAAGTACACATCCCTGTGGTGCTCCTGTGCTAATGGAGATTGTGGAGGAGATGTTTTTGCCAATTCAAAGTGACTGGGGTTTTCACGTGCTGAATTCCAGGATCCAATTGCACAAGGGGGTATTGAGGCCCAGGTCTTGAGAGTTTTCTGATTAGTTTAGAAGGAATGATGGTGTTAAATGTCGAGCTGTAATCTTGAGTCACAAATTAAAGGTTCCTTGTTCTTTGGTCACAAGACCATTGGATTTCAAAAAGGTACCGAAAGAACTACAAGAAAAGACATGTCAAGTCATTCTCTTTCACACAAGTCAGAGTGTTGGCAAGCACAAACCAGCTACAAATTAATACGGAATGAGGTTCTGAGGACAAAGACAGTTGTGAATCTGATGCAAAGTGAAGATCCAGATGAATCTGTGGATAGGGGGATTCAAAACGCAGGTGGTTTGCAACTGTGTGCACAAGTAGCCACAAAGTCAGTTATCATAGCAAGAAATTGAGTAGTGAATGTGCTTCCTAAATCGAGTTCCCGAGTTTAAATTAAAATCCTGTGATTGGAGGTAATAAAGGAATTTCATTCATTCATTTTGTCACCCTGAACCAGTGAATACTGGTGAGTATTTCAGTCATATATCATTTCTTACATTACTGGTATTCAAGAACTGTGACTGCTTTTGATGTTACTACTTTTTCTGAGTTTAGTAGATTAATATAAATATTGAGACATGAACATGATTGATTCTTGACTAGTCAGGGCATGAAGGGATACAGGAGATTGGGGCTGACAGGGAAATGGACCCAGCCATGATGAAATGGCAGAGTATATACAATGGGCCAAATGGCCTCCTTTCTGCTCTGTACCTTATGTTCTTATGCCTTGAATTTTGGATCTTATTAATTTTAAGTAGGTGGCAACCCATGTAATTGTATTGTTGGTATTAAAATAATGCTGACAAAAAAGCAGGGCTATCTTTCATATAAAGAATATATTGTGATTTCTGCAGATATTACATTTTTTATTACTTCCTATTTTTTTTTTTAAAGCTATTATTAATGCTTTTTGAGTTAGTGATTTAGATGCATATCATATTATTACTGAGTTAAGTATTGTATGTAAGGAGTTTTTGCTACAACAAGTGTATGGGACATTGGAAAAAATGTTGCATTTCCCCATGGGGATGAATAAAGTATCTATCTATCTATCTATCTATAAATAAATGCTTACTTAATTGATATTCCAAACCTTGGTCAAATGTATACAATATAGTGGCAAATGGGAAAATTGGATATCCTGATATAGGTTTTCAGACTGCTTAAAATCCAGCATTTTTTAAAAATAGATATCTGATATGATGAACACACAAATAGAAATTTTGTTCAAATGATTGGTCCATTGTCAAAATCTGAAGCAAAAATCAATAGTTGGCTCTGTTCTGAGGAATTTATATCAAGGACATTTTAAATTATTTTTGAAGTAAATTTGTAATTTTTTTTGCACTTATTTTATAAATTAATACAATTCTAAAAGATGCAATGCTAAGGTAAATTGCTGACAAGAGTTATCAACAAAAAGATGTGCACCTTGTAAAAGTTCCAGTGTTGTGTTTTACTGCTATATTTTGTATTGTGGATGGTACAAAGAGATTGCTCTGTTGTTCCTTATAAATTCTAATTGCTCTGATGCTCATAATTTCCTCCCCTACTCACATTATCCTATTTTCCATTCAGGGTTTTAGTTATATGTGTGTCTTTGTAGAATTTTGGTTGTTGCTTACATTGCTTTGTTTTCTTCCCAGAATTATACACACTATTGCAATTTATTTCTCTGGTTCTAACATTAATGATCAAGTTGGTTGGTGGAACTTAAGTTGATGGTTAAATGAAATAAAGTAAGCTTAACCTCTTGTTTTACAGAAACTTGCAATGGGCTGCCCATGTGTTCAAAGCTGTGTCATAAGTTATTGCACTTTGGATGAAAACTTAAGGTGCCAGTGAACCTGGGTTACAGGGTTTTACTGCAAAACCTGCCATCCAATACTTGTTTTTCCAAAAAGAATGATATATCACAGAGCTGAAGTTTCACCAGAAGGAAGTTAATGCACTCATTTCTTTAAACATTGGAGGAGGTTACAGAACTGAGGTCAGGCTGCCCCAGAGGTGGGCAGGAATGGGGTAAAGGATTAGTTTCCAGAGTATTCCAGTGCATTTTTTTTAGACAATGATATATCTATCAATCTCTCACTCCTCCTTCTCCCGCTCCCTCCCAATCACTCCCTCTCCCAGTCACTCACTCTGTCCCTCTCACTCACTCACTCTCTCCCACTCATTCACTCTCTCTCTTTCTCTTTCTCATAGTTCATATACATTGTAAATTATTGGAAAAAGTAAAGGAAGCACTGTGAAATTATCAACTGTTATTTGAAAAAACTCCATTCAATATTGTAGTACCGTAGATTCCGGACTACAGAGCGCACCTGATTAAAAGCCGCTGGCTCTAATTTTAGAAATAAAATCAATTTTTTAATTGTAAAGGCCGCACCGGATTTTAGGCCGCACCGCTACTTTTAAATATACATACGTATCGGTAACACAAATTACGTTGCATATACTTTTTTACTGAACAGCACGAACAACATTCCAATATCTCCTAGCGACTGGTAAAAATATATATACTGCAGCCTACCAGGAAAAGTTATTGATCGCCTTTAACTTAAAAGCAGCGTTTTCGCTCGGGTCTGACGCGCTTGCGTAACGCGATCGGGTCTAATCGGGTCTGATGCGCTTGGGTCTGACGCGCTCGCGTAACGCGATCGGGTCTAATCGGGTCTGACGCGCTTGCGTAACGCGATCGGGTCTAATCGGGTCTGATGCGCTCGGGTCTGACGCGCTCGCGTAACGCGATCGGGTCTGATGCGCTCGGGTCTGACGCGCTCGCGTAACGCGATCGGGTCTAATCGGGTCTGATGCGCTCGGGTTTGACGCGCTCGGGTCTTGCTTTTCTTCGAGTGTTTTCCATGTTGATGAGGGTGAGTACAAATGACTGATTTACAATAATTTAATTGTGAAAGTGCGCTTGATTTATCGTACAATTTCATTGGACCTCTGTGAACTACTCATCAATTTTATTGGTCTACTGTTACGAGGCAAAATGTTTACGAGGCGGCATGAAAAAAAACCATGTATTAGCCGCTCTGGATTAAAGGCCGCAGAGTTCAAAGCTGTTCAAAATGTGGGAAAAAAGTAGCGGCTTATAATCCGGAATCTACGGTAATCTCTCTGCCAATTCAAAGTTGCTTACACTGACATCATTTTTACAATCTGTAGTTTGAATTAGTAGGTGATCTTGACATTAAATTTGAGCCATTGTTTTGAATAATTATGACAAAAAGCCATAGCTGTTTATTAGAAATTTGAACTTTTTAAGTGTTGTGACATTTTTCATGCATATGGTTGAATTTTTATGATAAAAGCAGAGATTATTTTTAAAAATGCCTTTGTCTAGTAAAGGCACCCAAGCCAAAATTCATTTTAACACCTTTCAAATGATAAATGATTTAATTCAGCATCTCCTGAAGTTTATCACTTCTTTAACTCATTGCTGTGTTTCAGCAGCTAAACTGAGTGCATTAGAGATTAATTTGAAGGAATTCTGTATCTCATTGAGTAACAGTTTGCTGCCCAAAGTTCCATGGTCTTGCTGAATATCTGACATGCTTTCTTTGTGTGTTCTTTGGACAATTGTCCTTTAAGTCTCAAAGCTGTGAAGAATGTTAAAATTTAAGACATTCTTCATCCTCTGCTCAGCAGCTAACCAAGGCTGTGAGGGTCAGCAGTTGAATAATAATCACATGTTTTTGCTCAAATTCTCACCAAAATTTTTATCCATATAAAGTCAAATATTTAATGACTTATGTAAACTTAATTTCTGTTGGATGCTGGATTTATTTCAAAGATTCAGCAAATTCAGCTGCAGAGCATGTTGATTGAAAAGTCCAGACAAAATTGTGTTTTCCTGAACTACACATAAATGTTGTATTACCAGAAGAATTGACAGGAGTAAGAGGACTGACTGTTGCAGAGGAAACTATTGAGATAAATAATACCTGAGAAAACCTAATTGAAGTGTCAGTCCTTTGTTTTAAAGAAAAGGGAAAATAGAAGTTCTCCAAGAATTGAGATGAGCCTTATTTTGTGGTAGAAACTTTCACATTGAAGCCTTTGTTCAGAGCTTAGACAGACAAGTTTTAGGGAGAATCTGAAAAATAGGCAAGGATAAAGAGGGGCAAAATCATGCTGAAAATAATTTCCAAATCTGACATTTTCATTGCATAACCACATGAGCACGAGCACTAATTCCATTTGTTGCTCTGTTTAAAATTTTGTCCTATTCGAACAGAGATGTCAGGAAGTAGGTATACCCATGTAGATTTTTGTTCATCTTCTAAATAAAGGCTTTAATAGCAGCACTTACATAAATGAAGGCTTTGTGATGGCCTTTAAGTCACACGTATATATTTTTTAGATAATTAGGTTTGCAAAAAGACTCTTAAATTTCACTTATCTACCTGTATTAAGGCATGCATGCATCTGTTTTGGACATAGTATGTTATATACATATTGCCATACTTTGTAACACACAGAAATCTCTATTACGATTTAAAAGAGGAAAACCTATTCATTTCCCATTTCTTTCTTCTATCCTTGGAGAAAACAAGCAGTCCCCGATTTGTCCAGAAAATTTCCAGGAACACCAATTATCCTCTAATTGGCCTGTCTGCTAACAATTAACCATTAAGTAGCTTTAGAACATGCCTATTTATAGCAGTGAAATCATGTCACCTTAAAAGGGCAGGCCATATTTTATGCACTGCCTTAGTGACTGAATCACCCATACAAAAATAATGAACTAGAGGGGAAAAATACTGCTCCAATTAGTCTGCCCCATATAGTTGTGATGTGCCATACATCACAGTGAAGACATTTGTGCCCCACTTGGGCTAACTAATCTCTTGGGAGAGCCAAAAATAATTTTCTGGTTGTTGGAAAGAGAGAGGAGCAAACAAGATCACACTGACCATTCCAAGATCATATATGGGAAAACTTGATATAAATAAGTTAATATCAAATTAGTGAACAGTTTGAAACTAATAATGAGATGGTCAAGGAAGAGCAGTTGAGTTGCTATTAGGAATGACCAAATATCCACTGGGGACATTCCCCACTCTATTGGCATCACAACATTTGCATTTACAGTATATATCACCTTTAGGGCTGCTTGAAAGTTGAACCAGAACTCAATGTGTTATTATCATCAGTGATAATTGCTATGCTGACCTTAAAGGTGGGAGAGATTATTAATGAACTGTAGATGGTTGGCTTTAATATGCTGTTCTGAGAAACTCTTGCAGTGGTATTTTGAAGCTAAAATGATTACCCTTTAACAATCAGAACCATCTGGTGGTGAATATGATTCCAGCCAATGGATAATCTTCCCCTGATCTCATTGTTCCACCTAGAGTATGTTGCTTCTGTTGCTTGACATGCACATTATAGTTTCACCAAACTGGCACTCATTGTGATGCTTCTACCTTCAGTCTCTTGAGTGGTTTGCCAGCAGATAATAATGCAGGTGATATTAAAGAATAATTCTGCTACTACGGATGGAGACGTGCTGATGCCTGGAATAAGTGGATCAGAATGTAATATACCTGGATGTGTTTTGCCTTTCACATTAAGCAAATTTGCAAGAATGGATCTCAAGTTCAAATTCAAGTTTAATTGTCATTCACCCATTCGTGAATACCCATGAATACAGTCAAACAAAACTGTTCCTCCGGGGCCAAGGTGCAAAAAACCAGTACAAACTGTCATACACAGCACAAAATACATATAACACATATAAAAAAGTAGTAAGTATACAGTCACACAAAAAAAATACAGCCCAAGTCGCTGAGTCCATAAATATTATCGGTAAGAGCAGGCATGCAGCAGTCTGCAGGCGAATGCAATCCAGCTAGTCTTCTACTAAGCAAACACTGGCGGGCAGGGCCAATGACAACATGGGCACCACACTACATTATCTCCAGGCACTGACTCTGATACCTGAGCAGTGGCATGAGACCTCATCCACACTTCAACTGAGGACACACTGGACCCGCCAATAAAGCATTCAACCGCACTTGCAGCATTCCACATTTCTAATGTCCAACATGGTCTTGTGATCATAACACAAAAAGTCTAAGGCAATCACTCGCTGTTAAACTACACACTGCCTTTGTGCACTGACTCCAAAGCCTCTCTGTAGCAGGCAGCAACAGAGTCCACAGTAAGTCCAGCTTCTCCAATGAGCAACTTGCTAATGGAATGGAACTGCATTACTTGAAGTTCTTAGTGTCCTGCAATCGTAAAAGAAGATATTAGAAAAAGACATTAGCACCTTTGGTTGACCCCATAGAGGCCACTGTGTTCAAGCATGCTACCATCTTACCGAATGGAGACATTCACTCAACTTGAGCAAGATCTACCACAGTTTAGCAGTGTTCATCTATTTCCTCTAATCCTGTGAATAACAGGGACAAGAGGATAATATACCTATGGCCAGTTGGCTACCAAGATGATGAAATCACATGGTGGGGCCATATAAAATTGCAGTGAAAATACTGTGTTCAAACAAAAGGTTTGGGTGTAATTTGAATGAAGTTGTGGTCTATGCAGGCTACATTTTATTTGGTAACGTGCTGTTGTTTTCAAAAATGAATTATTACATGGCACGTCCCATTAATTCACAGCAATAGAGACCAAGAGATCCAGGTTCAAATCTCAGCCCTGTCTGACATTCACAGTTGGGCCTCTACCAGATGGTAAATTTTCAATATTGGCTGGATTAGTACCATATCAGTCAATATCTTACCAGTGAAAGCTAGCCAATATTCCACTTTGGGTTGCATGTGAATATCAGTTGGCCACAGAACAGTAAAAGTCATGGTGATATCTGCAGACACCCATCTGCTTTTATATCCGGGTTTGCAGCTTGGGGTATTGAAGCATGTGAATTAGAAGCATATTCCATTTTATTAAAAATTATTAAGCCTCCTTCCCCAAAAAAGATATCAAGTATTTTGCAGGCATGAGGCTTTATTCTCAGGCCCCTTCTCGGGGAAGCAGCAGAATATCTTAGCCTGTGAGATTTAAAGGAGCAAGTGACTTACTTTCAGCAATGCTGACTGTTCCAAGTTTTTTGTAACATTGGAGCAGAAATTGAATCTGTTCCACCATTCAATCATTGCTGATTTATTTTTCCTCTCAACTTTTCAGTGATAATGTGTAGTGCCAGAAGTGGCAAACCAAGAATTCAAATTATTTATGTGCTTCCTTGGGAATGAAAATTAAAATCTTCTCTTCTAGTTCAAAAAAGAAAACAATAGCTTCCATTTATGTGGTTCCTTTATTGCACTAAAATGTACTAAGCTACTTTAGAGGAGTGTGATCAAACAGAGTTTGATGTTATATCAACAAGGTGTTAGAGCAAGGTTTAAGCTGCATTTAAACAAGAAAGATAGAGTTATGAAGACATTTAAAGAGGGAATTCCCAGCCTTGAGTCAAAGAAAAAAGGCACAGTCAGCAATTGTGGAAACATTGAAATTTGTGGATACAAATTATCCATTCAGTAGCTGTCTGTCATTGTTATGCAGCAATTAAACAGGCCCTTTGACCCATATCTGTCCAATCCTTTCCGATCCATATATGTATCCAAATGTTTTTTAAAGGCTGTAATTGTACCCACCTCTACTACTTCCTGGGACAGCTCACTCCATATTCACATCATCTGTGTGAAAAGGTCAGCCTTTAGATCCCTTTAACCCTAAACCAATGGTCTTTCGTTAGTCAATGACAGCCCATCTCATCATTGTATTTCATTTTATCAAGCTCGATAAGATTACCCATCAGTCTCCTTCACTCCATGGAAAACTGTCACAGTTTATCCGGTCTCTCCTTATAATTCAAGCTACCTGGTTCCAGCCGAATCTTTTCTTCACCCTCTCGACTTTAATCAAATCCTTCCTATAGTATGGTTACCAAAACAGCACACGCTATTCCAGCTGCTCACCCAAGTCTTCAAAGTCAAAGTCATATATACTGTATTTTCACATGCAGAAATATATGTGTGCATGCATAATGAAAAACACCCGTGACAGCAGCTTTAGCATCATGTAAGCAGCATTAACAAGAAAAGCATGCTGTGTTAAGCATAAATTCACATAAACATGCCATATGCCTTCTTTGCCACCTTGTCCAGCTACGTTGCCAGTCTTAGTGATCTATGGAATTGTACCTATTCCCTATTGACATTCCCTTTCTTCCCTTTGCCCTTCCCAAACTTCTCTTTTACTTATACTAACTTATTTCTCTCTGGCCCAGTTGTGACGAATGACCTTCAACCTAAAATATTATCATAGAAACATAGAAAATCTACAGCACAATACAGGCCCTTTGGCCCA
This sequence comes from Hemitrygon akajei, assembly GCF_048418815.1. Classification (NCBI taxonomy): domain Eukaryota; kingdom Metazoa; phylum Chordata; class Chondrichthyes; order Myliobatiformes; family Dasyatidae; genus Hemitrygon; species Hemitrygon akajei. The sequence goes on from NC_133143.1 coordinate 24,631,502, forward strand.
CAAAGCTCTGCAGAACATGTCCCTGCCTTAGAAATTACCAAGAGTTACCCGTAGCCCTCTATTTTTCTAAGCTCGATGTACCTATCCAGGAGTCTCTTAAAAGACCCTATCGTATCCACCTCCACCACCGTCACCGGCAGCCCATTCCATGCACTCACCACGCTGCGTAAAAAAATTTTCACGGTATCTCCTTTGTACCTACTTCCAAGCACCTTAAAGTAGTGCCCTCTCATGCTAGCCATTTCAGCCCTGGGAAAAAACCTCTGACTATCCACTTGATCAGTGCCTCTCATTATCTTATACACCTCTATCAGGTCACCTCTCATCCTCTGTCACTCCAAGGAGAAAAGGCCACTCAACCTCTTCTCATAAGGCATGCTTCCTAATCCAGGCAAAATCCTTGTAAATCTCCTCTGCACCCTTTCTATGATTTCCGCATCCTTTCTGTAGTGAGGCGACCAGAACTGAGCACAGTACTCCAAGTGGGGTCTGACCAGGGTCCTATATAGCTGCAGCATTACCTATCGTCTCTTAAACTCAATCCCACGATTGATGAAGGCCAATGCACCATATACCTTCTTAACCACAGTGTCAACCTGCACAGCAGCTTTGAGCGTCCTATGGACTCAGACCCAAGGTCCCTCTGATCCTCCACACTGCCAAGAGTCTTCCCATTAATACTATATTCTGCCATCATATTTGACCTACCAAAATGAACCACCTCGCACTTATCTGGGTTGAACTCCATCTGCCACTTCTCAGCCCAGTTTTACATCCTATCGATGTCCTGCTGTAACCTCTGACAGCCCTCCACACTATCCACAACACCCCCAGCTTTTGTGTCATCAGCAAATTTACTAACCCATCCCTCCACTTCCTCATCCAGGTCATTTATAAAAATCACGAAGAGTAGGGGTCCCAGAACAGATCCCTGAGGCACACCACTGGTTACTGACCTCCACGCAGAATATGAGCCATCAACAACCACTCTTTGCCTTCTGTGGGCAAGCCAGTTCTGGATCCACAAAGCAATGTCCCCTTGGATCCCATACCTCCTTACTTTCTCAATAAGCCTTGCATAGGGTACCTTGTCAAATGCCTTGCTGAAATCAGTATACAGGTTTCCCCCCGTTCCTATGAAACAGTTTGTAGGCCGGAATGTGGTAAGGTGAATAAGCAATTACCATTTATTAATATGGGAAAAATTTGTGAGCGTTCGCAAACCCAAAAAATAACCTACAAAATTATGCCAAATAACACATAAAACCTAAAATAACAGTAACATATAGTAAAAGCAGGAATGGAATGATAAATACACAGCCTATATAAAGTAGAAATACTTTTCTGCAATCATTGCAGCACTGTCTAGTGTAGCAAAAATCTCACTACATAGCGGAAGCTGTCTCTCCAGTAACCTTTAAGCTATGAACCTGCCAAATCATACCAAATAACACATAATAATACACAGCCTGTATAAAGTAGAAATAATGTATGTACAGTGTAGTTTCACTTACCGGAATCAGGAAGACAGCGAGCACACTGATGATGATGTGTTAGGCTGAGTCGTCGGAGGTTGGGGTGCTCGGCATTTT